>NC_090937.1:856023346-856334013 GCF_040938575.1 Ambystoma mexicanum
TCCATAGAACGGATCCTATTGGAAATAAATGGAACTTACTCCAAGGATCTACAAACAGTGACCAGAAATAAATAGAGTGTACATTCATCCGATCTGATTTCAAATCACAACTCCTCATAATGGCATATTAGTCAATAGATTTACACGTCACATGGAACGTAAGTGAAAAGACTGTCATGTTTATATGGAAAGCCAGTCATAAAAAGTTAGGGCTAAAGCAAAGGTACGGATATCCCAGTTTAAACATAGTAGGCGAAAAAGAAATATACAAAGAGAGGAAAAAACAGTTCAATATTATTGTTAAATGCTCTAGCTTACAAACAATGCCAGAAGGGTTCACCAGGTCTGCATATATAGCAATTAAAGCCTGATCGGGCCGGCTGCCATAGCCGATGCTTTCAGATGAATGCACACAGTGTTTAAAGAAAAATAGTAAAAAAAAAAGGGGCTATCTCAGTAATCGAAAGGGTAATTAATATGTACCCTTTAACCAAACATTCTGGTCAAAAGGGAAAAGTAGAGCGTGCTTACATAGGTCTGGTTCACTGACAATGTTAATCTAGTCCCCGGCCAACTGAGTCGCGGGAGATGTTCTGGAAATAATGCCAATAGTTAAGGGATGTGACGCACAGGACTGAGAACTCCAGTGTAGTAAAGAATCCGGATCCCAAGGTCCAAAGTGGGTCCACTACAGATGGAAACAAGAGTAGTGCTATTACGGATGTCAATTACATACTATACAGGGGTAATCACGAAATGTAGAGCGATTTGTATGATCCTACATCCGATTAACAGGATTGTGGAACGGGAAGACACAAGGCTAGGGAACTGTAACCCGAGCATCCCTGGAGACAGTAGTCAGGCTCTCTGCAGCTCTGAGTATACAGACATGCGCGCCGTACAATTCATAAAAACTAAGGAAGGACTAAATCCAACATGGTGCATGGTATTAGGCAGACATCTTGGAGTGTAGTAATACACTATAACCCGAGCATCCCTGGAACCAGTAGCCAGGCACTCTGCAGCTCCACATATACGGACATGCACGCCGCGTGATTCATAAAAACTAAGGAAGGACTAAATCCAACAAGGTGCGTAGTATTAGGCAGACATCTTGGAGTGCAGTGCTACACTAGCCCAGATATCCTAAATGCTGTAGTGATGAGTACGTAAGTGGAAACAAGGTGGAGATTAGTAAAGATTCAAAGTAAATGTACTGGGTATGTTAGTAGGAACACGATACAAAATAATGTATGTTGCACGGATAGGCGAGCAGGAAAAAATATTTTTGTAGGTGAGACTCACCTGCAAGATTAAATTAGATAATCGGTCGAAGCTCCATTCATCACTGGAGTCCAGATGTGTGCAGTGTGTTGATAAACTCAAAAAAGCTCAAAATGCCCATAGACACATCTAGCCCTGGACAATCACTACAAATAAGAAAAGCAAATGGTACACAGATCATGAAGTATTCTAGGCGCATCAAGGGCCAGAACTAAATGCAAATGCCCATGTCATATCATTTGTCACAGGTAATCAATTCATAATCGGTGACTACACAACCACCATGTTAGATCAATACCAACTGCGATATTAAGATAAAGTAAAGGATAGGCATTTATAGATGAGAGTAAAAGTATACTAGGTCACATTGTTGCCATATGTTATCCTAGTTCATGTAATATACAGTTATATATTAGTTACAATCAGCATATAGCAAAGCTTTACATGTGCTCCAAATTAGATAAAATACCAGCCAATTTCCAACATTTACATGCATTTGATCACCTTACAGTCAACCAACCCCTTGGTCCCTCATTGTGTGATTCAGATAAAACAGCTCAGTGAGAACTCATCATTTAACCCTTTTGGTTGTAATGTATCCAACAAATGAATCCAGAATGTTTCCCTTCTGGACAGGAGTGCATGGTAGTTACCTCCCTTAGGGGCTTTTTCACAACCTCAATTATCTGGAATTTTATTTGGGGGAATTGAATGTCGTTGCTCAAGAAAATTCTGTGCCAGAGGTGACCGCATGTTTTTACATCTGATTGTGGATTTGTGTTCTGTCCACCTGTCTTTTACTGGTCTGGTAGTTTGGCCAATGTATAATTTACCGCATGGGCATTTGATCGAATAGATAACTCCTGCAGACAGACAGGTTGCAAAATCATGTATTTTAAATGTCTTCCCAGTTTGAGGGTGGGAAATGGTGTCACCCTTTATAATGTTGTTGCAATGTTTGCAGTTTAGGCAAGGAAATGTGCTTTTCTTCTTTGTTTTCAATAGTAATTGATTATCTTTAGGCGGTCTTTCAGCTCTGACTAGTCTATATTTCAAGTTGCGTCCTCGTTTGAACGCCATCATGGGCGATCTTGGGATTAACTGTGCAGGGTTGTTGTGGAATAAAGTCCAGTGCTTTCTTATGATTTTGCTTATTTGAAAACTCTGTCACGAGTATTTGGAGATGTAGAGAAGAGGTGTGGATTTATCTTTCACCTTGGGTGTAAGGAGTTGTTCTCTACTCAAATTATTAGATCTTTCGACTGCTGCTTCCAAGATCTCCTCCGGGTAGCCCCTTGCTCCAAATCTGTCTATAGGTTTAGATCGTTTTGAGTCTAGACCTGCCGGGTCTGAAATAATCCTCTTGAGGCGCAACATTTGACTGTAAGGCAAACTTTTTAGCATCGGTTTAGGGTGGAAACTAGTGTAGTGTAGTACATTGTTGGCATCTGTAGGCTTATGGTAAATCATGGTGGCAATCTGTCCATTTTGGATCCTTAGTTCAACATCAAGGAAATGAAGAGATTGTGCTCCTGTTTCTATTGTAAATTTGATTTTCTCATGTACTTCGTTCAGATAATTAAAAAATTGGTCTTGTTCAGATCTTGTTCCACACCAAATCCCAAAAATATTGTCTATGTACTGTTTCCAAGTCAGCAACAGGGATGCCCAGTGTTGATGGTCCAGTACATATTTCTTCTCAAAGTGGTACATACATGTGTTGGTATAAACGGGAGCCATCGCTGACCCCATGGAGGTACCCGTAATTTGACCAAAATATTTAGACTGAAAACGGAAGTAGCTATTCTTCAGAATCAAATCCAATAGTTCAACAGCAAATTCAGGGTTTCCTTTTATCTCCGGTGAGTTAGAGAGTAGCCATAAAACTGCTTGAATGCCTTCATCATGTGGAATTATTGTATACAGGCTACATACATCCATACTGAAAATAATATAATCATCACTGAGGGCTCGGATGTCCAGCAAGCAGTTAAGGAAGTCTGTTGTGTCTTTCAAGTATGTGGGGATTGCTTGTACTAATGGTTATAGAAGTCGATCCAGGTAGATGGCTAGTGTGTCAAATACACTCTCAGTTCCTGCCACAATTGGTCATAATGGGGGTTCATTGGATTTTTGTGTAGCTTTGGCAAACCGTAAAAGACTGGGGTGATAGGATGCTGGTTAATCAAGAATTGACTGGTTTTATCGCTGACCATCCATCCATTCTCTATTGTATTGTCAACCGCTGTTCCTATAATAGTTTTAATCTTTAGAATGGGATAATGATCCAGCTTAATATATGTTGTTTCATCATCAAGGAATTCCAAGCAGTTGCCAGTGTAATATGATGAATCCATTACAACAATGGCCCCCACCTTTGTCCGCAGGTTTGATTGTCAGTTTCTCATCCCTCGCTAGCAGTTCAACGTGGTCTAGTAGGTTGTTTTTTATGTTGAGCGAGGCATTTCTTTGATAGTTGATCCATTTTAGATCATTAAGGACAGTATTTTCAAATAGGTCCAGGATGGAATTCTGGATGTGTGGGTCGAAGGAACTTTTAGGGCGCATCTCTAGGTTCTCATCAATTTGAGTGGAAGTCTGTTAATCCATGTCAGTTTTGAAAAAGATCTTCAATCTAAGTTTTCTCAGAAGTGTATGTAGGCAAATTTTCTCTTCAAATAGTGTTGTGTTATTAGTGAGGACAAAGGATAATCCCCGGTTAAGTATGTTCCGTTGTCCACTCGTCAATGGTTTGCTGGAGATGTTAACCACGAGGTTCTCAACTATTTGTTCCTTCCTCTTTGTTTTTTTTTCCCTCTCCTGGTTTTTCTCTTTGTTTGTCCAGTAGGCCTAAAAAAGCCCCTGATGATTATGTAGTGCCACTAAGGTTTGGTTCCACAGATCTTAATGTTGAGCCTTCTGATGTCCCCTCCTGGTTATTAGGTTGGTGCTGTGCCCTATCAGGCCTAGTGGGTTCCCCAATACTTCCACTGCTACTGTCACTCCCTGAGTCCGGCGTATTTGGATTACGTGGTTTGTTCCTATTTTGGTTCCGATGTTGATAGTATTCTTGCTAATTGGAAACAATGTTGTTTAGGTAATCAAATGTATCCCTTTTGAATTTTCTAAGCTTCCTCTGTTCAATGTCAGATTTATATCCATTAGTTTATGGTTGATGTCTTCTAAAAGTTGCGATAGTTCCTGCGTGGATTTAAATTCCGATAGCTGAGTTTTCAAAGAGCTTTTGTGATATTTCTCACCTAATAAGCTTCTCCAATTGGAAAATGAGTCTGTCGGGATTGTTGGTGCTTTGTAGTGATACCAGATCCCTCTCACCCTTCTTCCTGGACAACTCCAGAACTTCCATGGGAATTAAATTCCTGTCGATTGGACCGCGGATCTGGAAATAAAAACTGGGTGACGTAATGTGAATCACCCGGTCATAGTCGTGACTCCAGAGGGAACCCCTGTCTATTAGGGAATTACATCCTTTGCAGGTTGTCTCCCCTAATAGACTGTGTGAACAAGATTCTCTGGACTCAGACTAATCGGCCAATCAAATTAAAACAAAGTGTCAACCATGTTAGTTTAAATGGCACATGCCACATGGTTGAACAGAAATCTGATCATATTGAGTTTCATTTCCAAAATAATCAAACACCTGACGTTACAGTAATTGCTCTAGAACAACAAACTGGTGATGGGAACTCCTCTCCATTCCTGAAAATCAACCTTCCTTCTAGTTTTAAGTGGCATTCCACACTGGAAGGAAATACTTTGAAATTTTATACCAATTCACAATCTGAAAATCCCAATTCTATAGTCAAAAGCGATGAACAACCTGCTCAAAGTTTAGCTGACATTCAGAAAATTAGAGAACAGATGTTCCTCCCTTTTCAGTTAAATGAGGAGAAGGAGTCTGTTCTCGCCCGAGTGTGCCTTAACAACGGAAAGAGCTTCATCAGCGAAGCCATGTTCAGAAAGCTCCCAAAAGATCCAACCATTCCCACATTTAAATTGATTGCTAAGTGGGAAATGGGCATGGAAAACTGGAAACTCCCAATTCCAAACATCTCCTGCCTAGCAGGTGTATGCTCAAAAGTTCTATAGGTGACAAAAGCATAGAGTATAATTGTTGGGTCGTGAGAGATATCCCTGCTGCATTCTATTTAGGCAGTGACATTCTCAATCGGTTTGCAATTAATTTGGACCTTATGAATTACAAGGCCAGGTCCCGACCAGGGGGCAATCCCATGGGCTTTGATGATTCTGAAAAACCATTTTGGTCAGCCCAATTGCTGCACATGCAGTTGAAGTTGAAATTGGAGAGGAGATCACCATCCCAGAATGGACCCCGACAAATCCCACTGGACTTAAAAATTAAAAGAGGACAGAAACTACAAAATCCAGATGCATATGTACACCTCAATGCCATTCTTCAACAGCAGGGGTTGGGGTTAAACCCAACACCATTAGTCAATGTAGAACATAACACCATTCCAATAGTGGTGGATAACAGTGACCTCAGGAGTATCACTCTGGGGGCAGGCACCATTACTGGAACGGCAGTTGAGGACCAACAGTTTTCCATGGATCTAAGAAATTAACTGACAGGACCAATCCCCCATGACTGCTATGATCATGAAAATGACGATGACATACCACCAGACAGGATCTTCATCCGGCAAGGGGGAATTTACTGGTGTATTCTTCCTGCCCTTATGGAGAGGAAGAGGTGACCTGTGACATCAGGAAAGATGAGGTGATCTTCCAGGTCCACAATGACTGCCCCTGGTCAACACCCTAACCAGAGACCTCTCCACTCAGTTGGAGGAGGCTGCTGAGATCGCAAAACCCGAAGTCTTTCCAGGCTTCAGGTAAATGGTTGAAGAGCAGGTCAACCTCAATGATGCCTGTGAGACTGAAGAGCAAAAACAAAAGTTGAAACAGGTGTTCTTAGATTTCCAAGATATCTTTGGTGTGGACTCATATGACTGTGGTCGCACCGAGATACATACTATCACAATTCCCACGGACCCTGGGATGACTCCTGTGTTTGTGAAGCAATATCGCTTGCCTCTCACATCTATGTTGTCCCTGACAGAAATAATCAAAAATCTAGGGCCCAAGGTGCAAGTGCAAGGGAATGCCCACAGTTTAAGTGGACGGGTGCTTCTACCATGTTGATAACAACGGGGAAAAGGAACTGGTGGCCGGCGTTGGGATTGCCTGGGTGAATGATGCCCTGGAACCCTCTGCTGGGTACAAAATCGGTTCCGGCAGTAGTCAGGTGGCAGAGTTGATGGCAGTTCATCTAGGCCATCCTCACTGCCATCCAACACCAACTCCACGAACTGGTCATAATCACTGATTCAGATTATGTCCGGAACGGGTTTGTGGAGCACCTGGTCAATTGGAAAACCAGAGTCATGCTGTGTGCTAATAACAAACCACTTAAACATGACAAGCTAATACAAAATATTGATGATCTGGTCACCTCTAATGGGATGACCATCTATTGGAAAAAGATTAAGGGTCATTCCAGGATAGAGGGGCCAGACAAAACTGGAAATTACCTAGCTGATCAGCTGGCCAAAACCAGAGCCATCCAAGGGATATCCTTGAGATCGAGTCCCTGTTGGTGGAAATCCAGGTCAATGCTGTTACTAGGTCCCAGACAAATCCTTACAATGAACTCTCAACTGCCCAGTGGAGTAAGGAGACCCTGCATGCTGATTTAATCACAGCACAAAAAGGGGATCCGATTATTGGAAAATGTTATCAACACATTGAGGACCCTGAGAACTTTGCTCTGACGGAAACCGATTAAATTGGGAAATAGGACCTTAGGGTGTTGATGAAGTGTCCCAAAATGTCCCGAATCCAAGACGGTTTGTTGGTAAGGAAATCCAGCTCTGGTTGTGACCAGTGGGTGGTACCTACCTCATTCTGAAGCCTGATGCTAAGTCACACCCGTGACGCGGCCACAGCCGGTCATCGGGGGTTTCACACTACTCTAGAAATCTTGCGGGAGGTTGCATACTAGACACACGTGGGGCAGGACCTTGACAAATATTTGAAGGGGTGTCTTGTGTGTGCACAATTTTCAGCCAAGTTCACTCACAGACTGAGCTCCCCTCCAGAAGAGAGGATGACACTGCCTTGGACAGATTTACAAGTAGATTTCATCGGGCCTGTGATTCGCTCCTCTAGGGATAACAAGTACATGTTAACAGTAACATGCTTGTTTACCAAATGGGTGGAATGTCTTCCGGCCCCAAATTGCAAGGAAGAAGCAGTAGCTGCCCTGATGATCAAACGCATCTTCTCGTGTTTTAGCCTACCCCAGAGGATTGAGTCAGACTTTACAATTGAAGTGATGACAAAGATGTGGTAGATTCTTGGGGTAAAAAAGAAAGTTCATATTGCATACCAGCAGTCCTCTAGTGGGGGAGTTGAAAGGTACAATAAAACCATTGTGAGCATTCTAAAAAGGTTTGTGGCACATTCTGGACTAAGTTGGGACATCCGATTACCGCTTGTCCTGATAGCCATCAGATCTATCCCATCTTTCTCCATTTGAGCTAATGACTGGATGAAGGATGGTGCTACCTCAGCATCTGCTCTACAGAACACAAGAGCAGACACTGACAATCGCCTCCACAACACATGAGTATGTTGAAAATCTAAGAAAACACCTTCAGCATGCTTTTGCGTACACTCAGCGAAATCTGGAAAAATCAGCAGAGGGGATGAAGACGCAGTATGATTTAAAAACTAACAAAAAAAGAGTACCAAATAGGAGACAGGGTCTACTTGTACAATTCTCAAAGGAACCAGACTAAGGAGAAAAAATGTCTCCCTTCCTGGCGCGGTCCTTTTGAAATTGTAGATACAATTTCACCTGTTGTCTACAGAATCCGCATCCCCAAAGGAGAGCTGTCAGAAGAGAAATGGGTCCACATTAATCAGTTAGAGAGTTGTCACCCTAGGCACACTTTGCAGCTGATTGAGGAGCCAAGGGAAAGTCAAATAGAGGAGACATCTGGAGAATGAGAACAAGAAAAAGAAGAACTACAAGTCATCAGGTAGGATCTGTCATGATCTCTGCTTCCAAAAGGTCAGGGTTTTCCCAACTCCCTTGGAAGCAGATCCATAACCCAGGTTCCAAGTGCCAACCAGTCCCAATTGGGACCTTTTGGACCCAGTCCTGGCGCCAGTGGCACCAGGCTCATAAATATGCCCAGTCCCAGCGCTGGAAGCGCCGGGCTCATAATGCTTGGGTGGACTTACCTGCAGCAGACCATGCTGCTTACTTGCCTGCCAGTTGAGCCTCTGATCCTCTTCTGTTTTGAACTACTTTTCCTGTTGGGTGGGGCAGGAGCCACTCCCTAGGTTCAGAACACTGGAACTCTTCTGGAAAGCAGGAACTCTTTTCTTACCTAGGCGTGGCTGTGGAAGGAGACACCTAAGCACTACAGGAGGCTATTTAAACCACACCCGATGGATGAATCTTGCTTTGCGTTATTCTGCATCCTCTGCAGCAGAACGCTCATCGTGTCTTCTGCATCTGATCCTGGGCCTAAGGAAAAAGGCTTACCATCCTGAATCCAGTCTTCAGCAACACCTATAAAGACAAGAAAGAACAGGTTAGCATTACGGTCTTCAGTGACAGCGCTTCACTTACCTGGTCCATCGGCTGTCACCAACGCCTCGCGCTGCATTCCGGCATCTGAAAGACAAAGGCTTACCTACTCTTCGTGCGCTCCAGAGGTCTTCGCACTGCATTCCGGCATCTGAAAGACAAAAGCTTACCAACTCTTCGCACGCTCCGGAGGCCTTCGGCGCTGCATCCCGCATCTGAAAGACAAAACAAGGTGCGTTTAAAGACATTGGGGAACTTTAATACTCACGTGCCATTACTCCTTTCCACATCTAACCCAGTGGGTATTCCGGCACCCTGCAGCCGCTCCGAACTTGTACCTGCAAAATAAAAAGACAGTTAGAGCGCATCGTGAAGCAGGCAACAAGCGCTTACTTACGTGCTTCCAGGCGCTTCTATTCATCACACGGGCTCCATCTTCAACTCACTTCAGCCCGTCATCCGCCATCACCGGAACCCTGCAAAACAAGAGACATCATTACTAAAGACTTTTAAAGACATTAGAATTACTCGAAACTTATCGTTCGTGCAGTAAACGACGGTCAGCAGTCCTCTGAAGTCAAGAGGCCTGCTCCCCTTATCCAGTGAAGAAACTGGTTACAGCACCCTGCCCCGAGGCAGATGGAGAGCACGGCGTTCACTTACCTAAGGTGAGAGCGTTAACCTTTGGGGTTCTACAGGAGAAGAGAAATGGAAGAAGAGAGAGACATTCAATAACCCAGTTCATTAATCCCATATTTTCTATCTGCAGACATCTTACCCTTCGAGTCAGACATACAGTGCACAGAGGTCCAGCCCAAAGAGCCAGCCGTGTGTTACACATCACCTTTGAAGATACGGTATACGCCCAGTCAAGACCGGCGCCTCTACGGGAATCAGGTGAGCGTTACAGAACGCAAAGCCTACCGCAAAACTCCCGTCCAGGCGCTATGGAAACCTCGGATACCGACCAGCTAGCCCAGTTACTTGGGGAACTAAGGGCAGAAGTGCATGCAGCCCGTCAGGAAACGAACGCTCTAAGAAGGGAACTGATTATTTCCAAGGAGCGAACAGATGATCTCGCTAGACAATTGCTACAGTCACAAGCCGGACAGACCCCGTTACCCGCATCTGGGGGAAATCTTCCTTCTACATCCTCTATGAATCCAGTGCAGATCAACCTACCTGGGAATGTACCTCTGGCTCCGCCCGAACGATTTTCTAGTGACCCAAAGAGGTTTGCAGTATTTATCAATCAGTGCCGGTTGCATTTCTTATGCCGGCCAGCAGCCTTTCCAACTGATCAAGCTAAAGTAGCTTTCGTGCTTTCGTACCTTAGTGGCAATGCGGCAGACTGGTCGATCCCTCTGGTAAATCAAGATGATCCGGTCCTCCATGATTTTCAAGCTTTTCAGCTCAGTATGGAAAAACTGTTCGCAAGACATTCACAGGGGCAGGCCTTGGACAATGAGCTTCTTTCGTTGCGACAAGGTAATCAAGACCTTTTGGCTTATATTGCGTCTTTCAACAGACTGATAGTGGAAACTCAATGGCCTGAGGACAAAAGGATTACGCTGTTTTATAGAGGTCTACGTGGAGAGCTCAAAGATGTGTTAGCCCAAGTAGTGAATCCCCCACAAGATTGTTCGGACTATATAGATTTAGTCATTCAAATAGATCACAGACTGCAGAACAGGAAGGCCGATCGTTCCAAGTTTGATGCTCGAGTATTTTCCAAACCGCCAACTTCTTCCAAAGGAGTAGACTCCGGGGAACCCATGCAAATAGGGGGCCTGAAAGGTCCTCTAACACAAAAGGAGCGGGAAAGGAGAAAACAGTTGCAATTATGCCTCTATTGCGGAAACTCAGGGCACTTTCTTCGAGACTGTCCGGGGAAACCTGCCAAGAAGGCAGTAGGAGCTGCAGTTACCAAAGTTACAAACTCTGAGCAGGGAAACGACCTCGCCCGACAAGAATAGGGGTCCTCTTGCCGAGCGTGAAAACCAGTTCCGTGACCTCGCATTTCGTGATACCTATGGTCCTCATTAGCCCTGATAATCCGGATCGATTACATGCAATTGAAGCTTACGTCGACAGCGGTGCCATCGGCAATTATGTGGATCATGAAATGGTTTTGAGGATGAATCTAACTCTTTGTCCCAAGGCTGTAAAGGACGTCATTACTACGGTGGATGGAACGGAGATAGCCTCCGGACCAGTAACGCATACCACTCAAGAAGTGACGCTAGTAAGTCAAGATGGACACCATGAGAAGATCGTGTTCGATGTGATCAAGGCTCCTCAGTTTCAGATTATTCTAGGAATACCTTGGTTAGAGAAACACAATCCTCTGATCGATTGGCGAGCAAGAACGGTCCAGTTTCCAGAATGTGTCTCTACTTGTCACCCCCCACCTGGTGTTGCACTAGCAGCAATTTCTTCAGAGACTCCCCAGTTACCTCCCGAATACCTAGAATACCAAGATGTTTTCCGGAAGGATCAGGCTAACTCTCTACCTCCTCATAGGTCTTATGACTGCCAGATAGACCTGATACCTGGATCTACTCCTCCTTGTAGTAAAATGTATGCCCTCACCGAGCCTGAGAACCTTCACCTTCGACAATACCTGGATCAATACCTGGCAAATGGGTTTATTCGTCCTTCCAAGTCCCCTGCTTCTTCAGCTTTGTTCTTCGTTCCAAAAAAGGAAGGAGACCTTAGAACTTGTATAGATTATCGCTCCCTGAACCAGATCACCGTCAAGAATAGATATCCGTTACCTTTGATCCCTGAACTCCTGGACCAAGTCAGAAAAGCATGCATATATACAAAGCTGGATCTTAGAGGAGCCTACCACTTGGTAAGAGTAAAAGAGGGCGATGAATGGAAGACGGCCTTCCGCACCAAATATGGGCTATTTGAATATCAGGTCATGCCCTTCGGACTTTGCAATGCCCCGGCCGCCTTTCAATATTTTATGAACGATGTCCTCAGAGAGCTCATAGACGTGTGTGTTGTTGTTTACATTGACGACATCCTCGTTTATTCTTCATCGGAATCTGAACATCGGAAACATGTGAAAATGGTCCTCGAAAGATTGCGTCAACAAAACTTTTCGCTAAGTTGGAAAAATGTGTTTTCAACGTGACTGAAGTTGAATTCTTGGGATTCATATTATCACCTAGCGGAGTGCGTATGGATTCAAAGAAGGTCGATGCAGTTCTCAAATGGCCATCACCATCCTCCGTAAAAGGTGTGCAAAGCATGTTAGGCTTCGCTAACTTTTACCGCAGGTTTATCCCCGAATTTTCTCGAATAGTCCAGCCCATCACTGCCTTGTTAAAGAAAAACAAACGTTTTGAATGGTCTACTGAGGCGGAACAAGCTTTCCAGGATTTGAAGACTAAATTTATCTCTGCACCAATCTTAAAGCACCCTCGCCCCGAACTCCCCTACATCGTGGAAACTGATGCTTCAAGCCTTGCCATGGGGGCAGTTCTATCACAAAAGGACCCGGTAACCAATCAGTTGCATTCCGTGGCATTTTGGTCCTGCAAATTCTCGCCTCCTGAAATCAATTACACGATTACTGACAAGGAACTTCTGGCTATCAAGTCTGCCTTTAAGGCTTGGCGGCATTATCTGCTGGGGGCCCGACACACCGTTACTGTGATTACGGATCACCGAAACCTGCAATATTTGAAAACCGCAAAAGCCCAATCCTCTAGACAACTCCGTTGGGCATTATTCTTTGCCGAGTTTGACTTCATAATTACCTATCGACCTGGTACAAAAAACGGTAAAGCTGATGCCCTTTCTCGGATGGGAGTGGAAGAACACTTGATCAACCCCAAACCTGTACCAATCATTCCCGAACAAAGAATTCTGGGTGTAATCGCCACACAATCCATAGAGGAAGTTAAGGATAAAGCCAGGCAACTTGTAACTCCAGCTGACATACAGAATTGGCATCTGCAGGGAAAGGACTTTGCAGTAAAGGACAACTTATTGTATTTCCAAGAACGATTATACCTGCCCAGCACAGATTTACAGAAAAAAGTAATCTCTTGTTATCACGATTCTTTAATGGAAGGACATCCCGGTATGGCTAAGACCTCAGAAAAGATCAAGCGCTACTTCTGGTGGCCGTCTTGGAAAAAAGATATCAGAGACTTTATAATGTCCTGTGGAGTATGCGCCCAAAACAAGAGTCAAAAGGAAAGACCAGCAGGCCTCTTACGCCCTATTGACATCCCACCTCGCCCTTGGCATACGCTTTCTATGGACTTCATCACCGATCTACCTCCATGCTCCGGATACAATACGATTCTAGTAATCATGGACTTATTCTCCAAGATGGCGCATTTCATTCCGCTCAAAGGCTTGCCAACAGCAGCAACTCTGGCCCGAGAATTTCTCGAAAACATCGTCCGACTGCACGGTTTTCCTTCGGTTCTAATTTCGGATCGAGGTAGTCAATTTATTTCTCATTTTTGGCGAAGTTGCTGTCGGTCGGCTCGAATTGATGTGAGACTATCGACCAGTCACCACCCTCAGACCGACGGACAAACCGAGAGGACCAATCAAACTCTGGAACAGTATTTACGCTGCATGCTGCAACAAACTGAAAAAACTTGGAAAGACATCCTTTGGATAGCTGAATATGCCTACAATAACTCTGTCCATTCGGGAACTGGGAAAACCCCGTTTTTTCTTTTATACGGCAGTCACCCTCGAACCTCGGAGTTGGATCCCCTCCAAGATCTTGAAACACCAGCAGTAGACTACCTGCATTCTACAATCACCCAAGCCTTTAAGGAAGCTGTTTCTCACCTTCAAAGGGCTAAAGAACAATACAAGAAAGGAGCAGATCAACATCGGAAGGAAGCCCCTCAATATCAAGTAGGGGATCAAGTCTGGTTATCCACCAAATATCTACCTCTAAAAGGGCCACGCACATTCAACCCAAGATACCTTGGTCCCTATTCCATCACTACCATAGTAAACCCAGTAGCGGTCAAGTTGGACTTGCCCCCGCACATGAAGATACATCCGGTCTTCCACGTCTCTCTATTAAAACCCGTGCAACCTCAAACCCGACTAACTAAATCTCCAAAACCCATCCTAGTTGATGGAGAACTTGAGTTTGAAGTCAAAAGCATTCTGGACTCCAAGATCTCCAAATCTAAACTATTTTACCTAATTGACTGGAAAGGCTACGGCCCCCAAGAGAGATCCTGGGAACCTGCTGAATATGTCCACGTTCCTCGCCTAATCAAAAAATTTCACCAAACATTTCCTGACAAGCCAAAACCCCCGGAGAAGCCCGGTTTGGGAGGGGCCTTGAGGGGGGGTACTGTCATGATCTCTGCTTCCAAAAGGTCAGGGTTTTCCCAACTCCCTTGGAAGCAGATCCATAACCCAGGTTCCGAGTGCCAACCAGTCCCAATTGGGACCTTTTGGACCCAGTCCTGGCGCCAGTGGCACCAGGCTCATATATATGCCCAGTCCCAGCGCTGGAAGCGCCGGGCTCATAATGCTTGGGTGGACTTACCTGCAGCAGACCATGCTGCTTACTTGCCTGCCAGTTGAGCCTCTGATCCTCTTCTGTTTGGAACTACTTTTCCTGTTGGGTGGGGCAGGAGCCACTCCCTAGGTTCAGAACACTGGAACTCTTCTGGAAAGCAGGAACTCTTTTCTTACCTAGGCGTGGCTGTGGAAGGAGACACCTAAGCACTACAGGAGGCTATTTAAACCACACCCGATGGATGAATCTTGCTTTGCGTTATTCTGCATCCTCTGCAGCAGAACGCTCATCGTGTCTTCTGCATCTGATCAAGGGCCTAAGGAAAAAGGCTTACCATCCTGAATCCAGTCTTCAGCAACACCTATAAAGACAAGAAAGAACAGGTTAGCATTACGGTCTTCAGTGACAGCGCTTCGCTTACCTGGTCCATCGGCTGTCACCAACGCCTCGCGCTGCATTCCGGCATCTGAAAGACAAAGGCTTACCTACTCTTCGTGCGCTCCGGAGGTCTTCGCACTGCATTCCGGCATCTGAAAGACAAAAGCTTACCAACTCTTCGCACGCTCCGGAGGCCTTCGGCGCTGCATCCCGCATCTGAAAGACAAAACAAGGTGCATTTAAAGACATTGGGGAACTTTAATACTCACGTGCCATTACTCCTTTCCACATCTAACCCAGTGGGTATTCCGGCACCCTGCAGCCGCTCCGAACTTGTACCTGCAAAATAAAAAGACAGTTAGAGCGCATCGTGAAGCAGGCAACAAGCGCTTACTTACGTGCTTCCAGGTGCTTCTATTCATCACACGGGCTCCATCTTCAACTCACTTCAGCCCGTCATCCGCCATCACCGGAACCCTGCAAAACAAGAGACATCATTACTAAAGACTTTTAAAGACATTAGAATTACTCGAAACTTACCGTTCGTGCAGTAAACGATGGACAGCAGTCCTCTGAAGTCAAGAGGCCTGCTCCCCTTATCCAGTGAAGAAACTGGTTACAGCACCCTGCCCCGAGGCAGATGGAGAGCACGGCGTTCACTTACCTAAGGTGAGAGCGTTAACCTTTGGGGTTCTACAGGAGAAGAGAAAGGGAAGAAGGGAGAGACATTCAATAACCCAGTTCATTAATCCCATATTTTCTATCTGCAGACATCTTACCCTTCGAGTCAGACATACAGTGCACAGAGGTCCAGCCAAAGAGCCAGCCGTGTGTTACACATCACCTTTGAAGATACGGTATACGCCCAGTCAAGACCGGCGCCTCTACGGGAATCAGGTGAGCGTTACAGGATCATAGATATATCTATCTAACAGGGATTACTTTTCTTCATTATCAGTGCAAAAAGGTATCACAAAACCATGGTGTAAATATTGATAGTTATCTGTGCCTTGTTAAGGAATTATTTGATGATATTGTTCGAGTACTGTAATGAATGTAATGTATGTTTGTCCCACTGATGTCAACCTTCCGGGAAGACAGTCAGTGGGAAAATGTTGTAACCTGTCTTTATTTATCCACTAGTTAGTACTGATTCTATTCCTTCATAGACCAAGGAGGACTTCCTCTGGGACCCGGAAAAGGGAAGGAAGGAAAGGGGGTGTCGCTCCACACTCCAATGAAAGACAAAGGGAGGATCTTGGCATACCGCTTCCTGATAGAAGAAGAACTCCGCCCGATGAACCCCACTTCGCCCTACTTTCTCTCAACAAGAAGTCTCAGGGAAGCAGGGGTGTGGGATCTGTGGGTACATTTACCCGCCCAGCAGAATTCCCCTACAAGAGAAGACTGCATTTCAGCAGTCACCAGCAGAACGGCTGCACTGGCTTTGTTGAGCACTATCACCTTGCATTAAAACTGTGCTTTGCAGTCACCAAAATAATGGCTTTGCTTCCTTACCAGCCACACAAGGGGCAAGATGAAACACAGAACACGTCGAGAATTGCTGCCAGCATTTTCTTCATTTGCACCAGAGAAAAGAAGTCAAAGGCAGCGTTGCTATGCTGCCAGTTCAAAACTCTTTACTGAAAAAGAAAATATTCTGCCTTTTAAAATGACTGCGCCCGGATGCTCCTTACCACCTTTTCAGAAGTACACAACTTGGTTCCAGTGAGACCCAGCTATGTTCATCCATATTCAGGTTGTACTCCAGCAAATGAGGACATTTCTCATGGAATGACATTTTGTGCCAGGCAAGATCTGTAAAATAAAGAACTTCACTCCAAGCCGTATGCAAAATGCTTTACTTTTGCAACAAAATATCACAGATAAACTCTTTACAAAAAGCCCTCTCTCTCTCTCCGAGCTCATGTCAGTTTCAAAGGACCTTTTATTTGAACAGATGCCTGTGCATTAGGAACATGACTGGGGAAAAGGTTCCGAATATGGATGCGAAGAAGGCCACATTGGAAAGTGACAGCCAAGGAAAATTAACCACGTATAAAATGGTGCTTTTTACAAACAAGAAAATGTCTGTTTAAAAGTAAATTGTTGAATTAAGGCCCTGCCCTTGCAGAGAAATGTGATGGGGGTTTGTTTTAAAACATGTATAGGATATTTAATTCCAACAGACTTGCTTTCTGGTTCAGGAAAGAAAAATAAATAAATACATATATTTGCTGTGAGGCCTGCAGAACAGGTTTTTACAGGCCCTGGCTTCGAAGGATCTTGCTTCCTGGTAACAGGATCTACCTCTCTCCAAGTGGAGCCGCCCCCGGGGCATATGAATAGGCAAGGGTGGACAATCTTGCACCCTTGTCAGACAATGCGGCAGTGCTCCAGCCTGGGACAATGGATTTCTGGGACACATAGTTGTGACTTTCTGGTAGCACCTCCCCTCAACTCAAACTTCAACGGCATATCCATGAGAACACTGGACTAAACTGATCAGAGCCTGACATTTGGCTGTGGCCTGGAGAGAATGCCCTTATTTGGAAGACAAAGCCAGCCCATGTGGGGTAAAAGGCTGTTCTTATTTAATACACTTTAAGACTTTTATTTCTGCAACTGGAAAATGCTGTAATGCACCATTTTAACAGTTTAAATGTAATTTGTGTGCCATCAAAACAAGACATTGTATCTTTCCCTAGCATGTAGGGGAGGAAAACGGAAGGAAAATGGAATTAATGGGAAAAATATACATGGTACAACTTTGAAAATTAATGCAAACATGCTCTGTGATAATAGGTACACATACATACAATTTTAGAATTTTAGGTGAAGCGGTTCCCACGAGAAATTGCGAAAGATTATTAGAACAACTAAATAACATTGTAGAAATTTGGGATTTGGAATGACAGGATCCGTGTAAAATATAGAATCTGCCTATGTGATTTTCAAAAGCACTACAACTGTAAAAATGTGCATTTTGTGTCATACCTGATTTTGGCAAATGTAACTGTGGGATGACTGTGTACATTGTAAAGTACTCATCATAGAACTGATGCCATGTCCCTGAAGTCTAACCGGCTGACTGGAAGGTGATGACTGCCCCCCAACCAATCCAGTTGTTAGAGGCATGCCAAGCCATAGGTCTACCCTAATAGTAAATCCTGTGATGTCATCTGCCTTATAAAAGGTGGAGGCTCAGAGAGACAAAGGACTGACTCTCCTGACTTCCCGCTTCAGCATATCCCGAGATCCAGACATTTCTTACTCACTCTACAAGATTACAGATTCCACTGCAGGAAAGGGATAGCTGATCCAGACCCTCTTATCCAGGCAGAACCACCCTTCAGAAGTAAACCCCACAAAAATCTCACTAATTCAGGGAGAAAGGGGAAAGGTGGCTGAATCCTCATTGGGATTATCCAGCGCTAACTGCTTGCCCTGCTTCCTGCTTTATCCAGCTGATGCGCCACTGTGCTGTGACCAGACACTTGCCCCGCTGTTCAGAATCCCATATTCAAGTGCTTATTGTAAGTATCACCCAATTCCATAGCAAAATATAGGATATCCCATTTTTATACCTTGCCATTTGTTCAACCCTATAAGTAATCCTGAAAGTATACTAGTAAACTAGTAACTGTTTCAATTATCAGAACCCTCTGTGTATGCTATTCCTTGATTTCCCTGTGTTAGCGCCATTCTTTCCTATCCTTTTAGCCCATTGCATAAGTCCTTAGTCATATCAGGAATAAATTAATTAAATTTCCATCTAAAGAGACATACGGCTTGAAGGGGTTACACTTGCAAAGTAACCTGTGTCCCGGGCGGCATTCCTCTTTTCTAGCCACTAAAATATAGTTTCAGTAAAATTTGTCATTTCCTTTCCAAATCGATTTTCCCTGTCCACTGCATTCACTTTTGAAACTGAATGTCCTTTCCCATTATAAATGTCCCCATGTCATTCATTTAGACCCTTTCACTTTCTTATTATTCCTGTGATGTGTATCTGTCCCTTAGCATAAAAACTGCATTCCGGTTTTGTCTGTTTAACCTGTTTTTCAAGCTTTTTTGACATTTAAACCCATGAAAATAAGAAAATGCAATTTCTCCACGTGTGATTTGGCTGCACTATGTTTTTCCTTCCCAAGTCGATTTTCTGAATTCAATGCCCATTGTTAGGACATTGCTTGGTAGTTTGCTAGTGTTCTTACATCTCTGATACTGTGATACTCATTCGTGCCTTTTCCATTCAACCGCGCATGTAAAATAAATATTTATAATTTCGCGGGGTGTTTTGCTTGGTTTTCGGGGGAGCTAAATCCATCTATTCAGTGGGGGTGAGTCAGATTTTAATTCCGATTGTTGGTTAGTGTACCTAACTCCTTGCTACATCTCACCTTCCACACAAAGTTTGATTAATAGGCGTTTGACGGAGTGTTGTAGGGGAAATGATTAACTGTGATACCATTTAAAAATCCACTCAAAGGTTCATTTTGCTTTCTTTCAAGTGTGTAGTGTTTACCTTACATGAAAAGGTCTAAGTGCATTCCATCAATTTACTGTGTAATTATCACCCCACTGGTGATTGCTGTCCTATATTAAGATTGTGTGATTTCATTTGAATTTAAAGATAAAGAAATATTGCATTACTATCCACCGGCCTGGTTCATGGTCCATTGTGGCCTGGGTATTTGTAACATGGGGTGTGAGATGGGTTGGCTGCCATCTCAATCCGAATTCTTAGTAAATAAAGTAAAAGTGTTTTAATTGTGCGCTGCATCCTAGTCCAGTGGCAAGAGTCCTGGTCTGGTGTGTAACGCCCCTTTAGAATCCTTAACAGTGGGAGTTGGCGGTACACAGAAGTGTGCAGGTGAAAGGTAAATTGGGATATAAAGGGGTGCGGCTGAAAGGTAAGTAGGGGTATAATTGGGTAGCGGGTATGAGGATGTGGGAAAAAGTGATCTATGTGATCACTGCGAATTTCATAGTTATCATTTTCATCGTCGGAATTTCAGGCCACGCAGTGATCCCATAGATCCCTCTGAGGGAATTCTGTCCACTGATACTGTGTCTGTGGAATGTGTGATGGCAATGCCCCAAGAGCAGGGGTGTTGCTAGGTCTGGAAACAATCCAGGGCTACACTAATGTTGGGACTGTCGAGACTCGGGGCTAGCTAGTCCTTTGGTTGTAGCTCCTGAGTTTCTATCCGGGCCTACAGCCAAAAGACAGCTATAGCCCCCTCATCCCCCGCACCCCCCAGCAATGCCTCTGCCCAAGAGCACAGAGGATAGGCTCACTGTGGCAAGGTATTGCCATTTCCTAGCCGCAGCGGTTGCAGGGGTGGCTGCAGGGCTATGCCATAGGGCCAATGCAGCCAGGATCCCTCTACCTTGATCGTGGCAAAGGACAATTTACCAGGCGCTCTGCTGGCAGCACATGCCCCCAAGTAATGCACAAGCACCTGCGGTCACGGCACCTATGCCCGGAACATGCTGCCAGCATGGCCTGCTCCCCGCCCCCTCCCCCTTTGGCTGTACATTGTCACGCTGATGACGAGCAGAAGTAGAATTTCCGCACCTCCAGGATTGCTCTAATCAGTGATCGAAGTGAGCGGGAACGGTCGGGAGCAGTGTTCCACTACTTTTATTTTTTTCTGTTTACCATTCCTTTTACTTTTTATGACCATATTCACCATTCTATACAGAGGATTTGTCCATTCATGTCCCTGTGCAAGTGTGAACTTGTAATAGGAGCCTTAGTTACCAGTCACTTAGACTATTGGAATTTCCTGCCACAGCACTTGTCACATGTTGCACTATGCTTCCGCCTACCCTCTACCCTGCCTAGACCACAGTTCCACTACTTTTTTCAGTACATTTCTACCGCTGGCTATAGCCTGCTTTACACTGCTTCTTAATCTCGCCTTTACCTAGCCAAACTAAGACCTTGAATAATGAAAACAATCAGGGTGTTTTGTTTGCTGATACGTTGAACCCTGTGCCATAGATACATGCCGTAGTAAGCTGCTGTATGCTTCTCTAAGGAACGCTAAAATCCTTGTATTAATCACTTTGCTTCCAAATACAAAACCCTGCTTGCAGGCGCTTTCATTAAAACTCATTTTGACGGTATTACTGCTTCATATACAGAGTTAGCTACTTACAGGTGCGTAGTGCCCAAAACGTGATGGTTTGGCTTGTGGGTGGGCTTCAAAAATCTACGACCAATTCGCAAGCCCCACAATCACAAAAGTGCAACACGTTCAGGCGCCCTGTTAGACGCCTTTTCATAAGTAAGGAGGCATTTCTGCGCTTTTTACAGCATCTCAAATGGGGGCATGCCTCTAAATGCCCAGAAAACAAACATATTCCCATGAGCCGGTTTGGAACAAGCCCATGGAGATTGACATTACATGAAAGGGTCAACTCTGACAGCTGTAGTTTAAAAACTTTGTTGTCACACTTGCATTTCTAACCCTTCGACGAAATGCTTTTTTTTTAATGTTCATGGTCCCTAAAGGCTCATTCTGTGAAATGCGCTCACAGGTGTACCCACATAGGCACCAGCAACTTGTCATACTTTTGTGACTGGAGAGCGATCCTGACACTAATATATGCAGTGGCGCTGGCCAGTTCATCATTTGTGCTGAGTCCCCGCCACCCTAACCGTAAAGTCCATAGTGTTGGCTATTAGCTGGCACTAAAGTACCACCCATAAGCCGAAACTACTGCATTGCAGTACAGCTAGGAGGGAGATGGGATATGAGGAGATATACAAAGCTTGTAGGTGTTGTTTTGGTGTTTACCCACTCATTGGGGTATCTTTCAGCTACATTTATCAAGCATTGCCATAAAGTTTTGTACTGGAAGTGCCTGACATTGTTCTTTCAAAGCATTCTTCTGAGAGCTATTTGGAGCCATAAATGTACATCTGATGTAATAAAAATGTCTTAACCAAGTGTGCCTCCAGCAGCAGTATGCGTTTCCTTCACTGAAGTCTTGTTAAAAATTAGCATATCCAAAGTCAACAATTTTGACTTGCCTATAGGTTTTTCGAGCAGCATTTGACAAGCACTGTTTTCTGCCCAGTTATTCGCACCATTTTGCAGCGGCTATTATTAATGGTTGGTTAGTAGTACTATAGCAGTGCCTTGCAAATGCCTATACAAAAGCCTAAACTGTTGACATTGCCAATGCTTGTTTTCTTGCTTTAGTTTTTCAGACTGTGTCCCTATTCATTTTCTGCTAGAAGATCTCTTGCAGTGGTTTACCAGTTGCAATTTATGAAGGCCCCCTTAGCATTCAGATGTGGCAATGGGCTGTTGTTGAGCCCACTCACCAACTGGGTAACACCTTGGCCCTCATCTTCTCCAAGGACTCGCTTATTTTAGTTGCCCCGGGCTTTCAAATTTTATGGTCTGGCAATTTAGTGGTGTCATTTCGATTATTGTCGCAAGCGACACATGTCGTTCGGCAATCTCACGATGTCCTCAAGCGGAATTGGCGCCATGTTAACTCTGGCTCTCTTGCCTCTATGTGCAGGATAAATGCTCGGATGCCCACCAAGTGGATCTCTCTTTTCTGTCTGCGGTATTTAAGTCTATGGCTGATACTTTTGCTCCATTGAAAGTCAGTAGATCCCTTAGACGACCTTCAGAGTCATGGTTCACGGACCATCTGAGGGCCTTTCGTCTTAAAAGGCGGCAAGCGGGGCATAAGTGGCGCTCCACCTATGGGCAAGGCGACAACGCACTGTTGGTTAAAGTGTCTAAACATATCATCGGGCTATTTATACAGCTAAATGTGCCTTTTATACCAATAAGGTTGAAAATGGCCAGAACCAATCCAAGGAATTTCTTTATTTGGAGTGCTCACTTCCTTCTAAATCTGCTTACACAGTGGGCGCAGTTCCATCTCAATCGTTCTGTAATTCCTTATCTGACGTTTTCATCACTAAGATTGTGGATAACCGCAACACGATTCGGCCCTCGTGTTCAAGTGGTGACTGTTCTATTTTGAACACACATGGGACCATCTCTTCCCATTCTTGGTCATCCTTTCCTGTGTTCATTCCTAAGATAATACTACATGCAACCAGTAGTCTTAAATCGGCATCCTCTCTTGGCCCTGTTCCTTTGGGCATGTTGAAGGATATCATACCACAGATCGTCACTTCGGTTACCCAAGCACTGACTTTTTCCTGCTCATTTGGTGTTCTCCCAGCTGATTTGAAACAGGCACCTGTTATCGCGCTTCTTAAAAAGCCTGCACTCTATCCCACTATTCCAGCTAACTTCCATCCTATCCCACTTCTTCCCTTTTCTATGAAACTTCTTGAGTCTTTGATTTCGCCTCTTCTCAGTTCTTTTCTTTAGACTACCAACTATCCTGATCCCTATCAGTCAGGCTTTCGGCCAGGCCAAACCATGGAGAGTGTGCCGGTGTCAGTATGGACGATCTATCCCGGATGGTTGATCTGGGGGGACTGGGAGCACTGATTTTATTATATCTTTTGGCTGCTTTCGACACAATCGACCACTCCCTCTTGCTGCACCAGCTGGCCCTAGCAGCACTGTCTGGCTCAGTACTGTCTTGGTTTGCTTCTTTTTTAATCAACAGGTCTCAATCACTCTCTCTCTCTCTCTGTTCACTCATCACCCTGCTCTCTTTTCTGTGCGGTACCCCAGTGCCCTGCCTTTTGTGCCATATTATTTAATGTTTATATGCAGTCACTTGTTCATCTCATCCACTCCCGCAGCTTCTGTTGTTATTCATATGCCGACGACATCCAGATCATTGTTCGGCTCGATCTTTCCCAATCTGAGATGATGTCGTGCTTCCAGGAGTGCCTGCGGGCAGTGGGTCATTGGATGGGTGACAACTGGCTCAAAATCAATGGGGACAAGACAGAGGTCCTGGGGGATGCCCCTGCTTCAGTTTCATCTGCTTCCTCTCTATGGATCCCTTAATTTTGGCCATCTGCGTTGAGGTTCCTCCTGTGCCGTTGCAGTGGTCAAGAACATAGGCGTCAAAATGTTTCTGTCTCTTTCTGTGGAAGCTCAGGTCAGTCATGTTTATCAGAATGGCCATTACCATATTAGGGTTCCCCCGAAGAGTGCTTGACTGCCTCCCGGTACATCTGCGGGCGCGGGTGGGGGCCTTTCTTGTGTTAAGTCGTATTGATTACTGTAATGCTCTTTAGGCTCAACCTCTCTTTCTTATACGCCGGCTGCAACTCCTTCAAAATTCTGCAGCACGTGTGGCTACAGGATACCCTTATAGTTCCTATATTTCCCCAGTGAGACGGTCTCTCCAGTCGTTAAAAGGGGTAGAGTTTAAATCCCTTTGCATTGTTCACTGGGCTTTTTATGGGCAAGGGCCCGAATACCTATGTGGGAAATGTGTTTCTTATGTACCGGGGTGTACTCTCTGTTCTTCTCAGGATACTCAGTTGCTTGTAGTTCCACGTTTTCGTCTATCCAGGGCTGGTGGACAAGCCTTTTCTTTTATTTTTTTTAAACTGTATTTATTGAATGTTTCATTTTTTAACACATAACAAAAAAAACTCAGCACACAATTGCCCTATGAACCCCCTACTCCATCCCACTCACCGACCTAAAGTGCAGCAATAAGTATCCCCCAAAGCAAAATTAGGCAAATCAAGTCCAAACCTAAGAAATAGAATTAGCAGTCGGATCCCGCAGCCATGTTATTGCTATTAGAGAGTAAGTACGCCACATACAGACCCCAGATGTCCTTGGGCACCGTAGTCAGTTTCCAGCTCGTAGCAGTGTGCAATGTCCAACTTCCACTGATCATGTTCTGGAGGGCGGCCTCCTCCTCCATACCATAGCTACCCTTCTTTTGGCCAACAGCAACAACAGACCAAGGAGTTTCCTAACATGTTTAGGCAGCTCTCGTGTATGGCCCAGCAGTGCCACAACGGGGGACTGGGTTACCTGTACACCAGCAACTCCCTCAACCAGGTCGAACACCTGTTCCCAAAAGGAATGTTTTCGGGGACAGAACCAGGCCAGATGAATAAAATTAGCTGGAGAAATGCCGCACCTCAGACATGAGTCCGGCGATTCAGTGAAAAACCTATGAATATCCACCGAGGTTAGATATAACTGGTGCAAAAATGTAAAGTGTATCAACTTGAAATTGTTATTGATCGCCACTTTTTGCATCTGCATGCAACAGTATTTCCAGTCATCTTCTGAATGGGGGATACAGAGTGCCTGCTCGCACTTAGCCCGAGAGTCCACAGCCCACGGACCTGCCAATTATAGTGGTGTATAGCTTGAAACCATCTTGGACCTATTCTCCGTGCTAATCATCCCATGCAATAACGAGGCCACCGGGGCTCCCGAGGGAAGTCGGCAAACCTGTCCTTCAATCCAATTTGGAGCCTAAAATAAATAAAGATGTCCAATGCCGTCACCTCCCCCCTTGGCCTTAAAGGCATGGTCTAGTAAAAAATGTTATTGTCCCTACGGGTCGGCCATGTTTTTTTAAGCCTAAGTGGCTCGATTTTAGAAAACTTTCCTATGGACCTTACCCGAGTTTTCGTCCATTGAACGCATGCGAAAACAAGCACAAGGGAGCCGCCATTTTCTGATAATCCTATCTTTTCCCCGATCGCCCTGGCTTACCTGCTTTTGCGGCACTAAATCAATTCCCCCGCCCCTGAGCCTGACATTATCAAAACATTCATATTCCCCGCCTCTCCCCGTGACGTTACTGTACTGCGTAGGCAAACGCGCCCAGTCGTCTTCTGCGCGACTCCACACAGAACCCGGAAACCAACACAGATCAACTCACAACACAGCGTGCCACAATTCGGAATATGAAACTGTACTTTAAAATGAAACAGCAACACAGTACATTTGGTAAAGTACATTTATTTGACATTAAATGTTTAGAGAATATTCAGCAATTGACATATGAACTCCAGAAGCCATTTATTTTCTTTTATCTCTATCCGCAATAACTGTTCCGTTTCATCTTGAGTCACGCGCTGTTCCTTTATGGTACACAGGGTGTTCATTTTCGTAAAAAGAATCACTTTGGAAGCACGGTGAACCGCAAGGCTGTTCCATCAACTAGGCACTAGTCCAGCCTAAAGGTTGGTATGTTGCTTCTAGCCACTAGTACAGCGTAAGGGCATGTGGGCCCTTGGCGATCGTCCCATAATATGGTGATCATGCTCCAGTTGTTGACACAAAGCTGCAGGTGTCTGCTGAAGAATCCATCCGCCGGTGTCTCCAACAGATGGCAGTGGCAGAAAGGGATCAAATACCTGTTATGAAAACAAAAAAATGATAATTAGTCTCGCTAGCCGAACTTCATTAATATTACTCATTTTATTTATTACGGCCGATCAGAAACTATTTGCTTGCAAGGATAGTTCAATGGAGTATGTTCGTCTCTAAAATCAATGCGAAAAGTAACGAGATAAATCGAGGCCAACACACAATGATAAACGACAGTCTACATGCGTGAGGAATGATATGATATATGATATGGCATTTGTAACGCGCCTATACTCAAGTGTTTCTAGGCGTGACGAGGCAGGTGGGGAACAAGAGCAGACAGACAACGATCCTACTAGGCCAGGTGTCTTTCTGATCGCGCATGGGGAAGGGCTGTACATGGTTAGTTGAATACAAATTAAATAATAGGGCCAGCTGGTGGCAAGTGCAAGGTAAATGCCGGGAGAAGGGGCTGAAGGATACAGAGACAGTCCCGTAGTGCAGGTGGGCAGTGCAGGGAAAAGTGGCTGGGCCAAGGACTGAGATCGGTGAGACCAGTGGACCTGCATGCCCATGTGCCCACTACGAACAGTTTTACTTGCTTTTCCTAGCTCTTCATTCATTCATTTATTCATGCATCCATTCATTAAATCTTCATTCCGGTATAAAAGCGTGTAAAGATTTACTTACATTATATTTGAAATTTCCATTGTGTCTCTTCGTAATGCAGTCTGTAAAACGGACCGTGCTCTTGACAATGATTTTTCGTATACTGACCTAAAACTGAAACTCGGTCTAGTTTCTGAATTTTCTGCCTTATCGTCTCTTACGTTATTGCGCACTCCCTTCAAATGTAGTTCTTTCGGCATGGCCCCTGTCTCAAGGTCAAAAAACAATAGACCCTTATACTTCCTGTGCGACTTGTGGGCCTCATCTGGGCACTGTCCTTCGCATTCTTTATTTGCAACATCACGTAGTATAGGCATCTGTGAGAACTTGAAGTTTAGAATCCGTCTATGTAGTGCGCCTCAATGTGCAAATGCGAACTGGCTTCTCTCCCAAATGCCACGGCCCGCTTGGCTGGCGCGTTCTAAGTGCCCCAATTTTGTCCCCGTTGTCTGCGAACTTTGCAGCCCAAATTGAGACATTTAATTTTTGGCGGAAGGTCAGGGAAAGTATAAAGTACCACAGGAGTTGAGTTAAAAGTGAGATTTATTGTTTGTTTGTTTGTTTTATTATTTGCAATACGCAAGCCTCCCCTCCGTTAACAGTGCGCAGCATTTACATTTACATGAGATGAGACATGAGAAAAATATATACATACACATATGTGAGGTGAATAGAGAGAATTCAAAGATGACACCCAGCTTGTTCGCCACCCATGATGGTGAAGGTAGGGGTTAGGTTTACAGGTACACTGTACAATAACATTTATTTACAAAAAGACAATCGTATTGCAATTATTTAAACCGGGATTTGTACTTCACAATCAGCTGTGCTTCGGGTGGGCATGGCACAGTCGCAATGTTCGGTGGCAATGGATCACTGCTCTGCACAGAAACGTCCAAATTTCCATATCTGTGCTTCTCTAACACAGCAACAATAAGGCCTTTCACAAAGTCGAACTGCATTTCATCATAGACTGGTTTGATCACCCATTGCTTACTTCGTTTTGAAAACACCTTAGTGTAGCGAGGCATCCTTACTTTACCCCTAGTCCTAGATTGTTCACGTCCGACATTGCTGTTATGGGCCAAGACCGCTAGTAGAGTGCGATGTTTCATGCCCCGAAAGCTAAAATGCAAGCGCTTTGGCCTGTACTTTAGGCACATATTGTGGAACACCTCCAAATCTCCTGTGTGACAGAATTCTGTCAGTCCTCTCAAATCTCTTGATAGAGGTTTGTCGAAAAAAATCTTCTCAATGGCTTTGTGTGTCGGTGAAGATGGAATCAACCACTGATTTTATAAAACCTAGTTTCTCCATGGCCACTGAGGATGTACATTGTGTTACCTGCACGACCACCGAACTCACAATTTTCTTACTATCCATGTCCTGAAAGTGGTAGGTGCAGTACTTGGCAGAAATCCAGGGCTGTCGCACTGTCCATCGCCGGCTAGCCTGAATCGTTTGCCTTCGAATGTACTTGCTATAGACAATTGTTCAATTTTCCAAGCATCACTAATGGCCGGAAACAGATAATCACGTTGGTATGTGTAGTACAGCGCTTTAGAAATGAAATGGAGTCCCACAAACTGAAAGAAAGCCTCTAACTTTCTAAAACTGGAGCCACTAAAAAGTGATGCAGCTGCACACAGTAGATTGCCTGCTGGCAGTTTCCCCAGCATCGGTTGTGCAGACCATGAGAACCTATGATTTAATCTACAGGCGGCATTTATTTTGACGTTACTGCCTTTTATTTGACGAGTCACATTAATCAATGGCTTCCCACATACTTTCCCTCTAATGGAATGCACACATTTCAGCATACATATAATTTCCATCAAACAACTGTCGAATACAATGTATTTGCTCTCTTTGACAGGACTGTCATCCTGCGTCAACGTTGTTTCGGCCTTTGGCGTTGTGGAGATTTCAACACATTTGAAAGTAATATCGCTGATATCAAGTTCTGATGCGTCTATGGATGCTGCGGCTGGTTCATTCTCTGTCATTTCAACATCTATTACTTCAACATTGATGGGAGAACACAACAATGTCGACAGGTTTTTTGGTGGCAAATTTTTTGCGGGTGTAGATTGTGTAAATTGATCTGCAACTAGTTCAGAGCTATCTTCAATACATTCAATAACATCTTCTTGTGGTGGTGCGGTCGCACTGTAGCTATGGTCCAATGCAACTTTGCTGTAGTCTCCAAACACAATTAATTCATGTTCTGGCCATTGGACATGAGCATCTCGAGCCTGAACACGCCTCGCCTCAATTAATAGTTCCTCCATAGTGTACACGGTCTGGCAAGCCACATCTCTCATTTGCTTCACTGTCTGTGTGTGTATAGTTCTGACACCCACGGGTAACTGGAGGAGAGATTGGAAAAGGGATGTTCAGTTTAAACACAAGATGGAGTGTAGTAGAATTGACTGGAAAAAAACATAAAATAGTCCCCAACACAATTGTTTTTAAAGTTATGAACTGTTTGTAACTAACCTTTTTTTGTTTTTTTTCTTTGCAACTTTTTTGACTCGACCTTCAACATCTGCACGCTGTAGCTCCGATTCGTTTCCGCATGTCCTCCCTTCCTCTTGCGCTGCAACGACTATATTTTCTGTATCCGCATAGACAGCACGGAATGAGGCTCCATCGTCTCCCTGAAACATAGTACTTTCATTACTATGTATCAAAATATTGTTAGCATAAAACACACGTGAGGACGAACACACAGGTACATCTCAATAGCCAAATATGATTTAAACATTGTGTGCAACAATCAAACGACAAGTATTCGACCAGTGATGATCTATTTCGATGGAACTGTCAGTATCCATACCTCTGGCTCTGCATGGACTGCCATGAATGGTTGTATTGGAGAGGAGGCATCCGCATCTCCCTGAAACACAGTACTTGCATTAGTATGCTTTTCAATATTGGAAACACAACACACACTTGGGGTCGACGACACAGGTACATATAAAGAGATAACCGCAAATGATGCATTGTCCGAAAGAATCAAGGAAAATCCAAATATGATCACATTTCATCGACTTATTTCAACGATTCCTTTACATCTGCATCATCTAAATGAGATGTTGTGATTGTGGTGGAAGCTCTGTCGTCTCCCTGAAACACAGTACTTGGATTAGTATGGTTTTCAATATTGGAAACATAACACACACTTGGGGTCGAACGCACAGGTACATATAAAGCGATAACCGCGAAAGATGCATTGTCCAAAAGAATCAAGGAAAATCCAAATATGATCACATTTCATCGACTTATTTCAACAATTCCTTTACATCTGCATCATCTAAATGAGATGTTGTGATTGTGGTGGAAGCTTCGTCGTCTCCCTGAAACACAGCACTTGCGTTAATAGGGAAGAAAGTATAGCAAATGGAATCACGTTATATGATCACGCATGATGGAGCTGTCATTATCCATACCTCGTGCTGCTGAAGAATATCTACGGATGTTGCAAATGTAGTGCGCACTTCCGAAAGCTGTTGCGCCGATTCGTATACTTGAATGTCAGGCTCTGCATCAAGTGCAGGGGTTGACGCTCCATCAACTGCCTGAAACATAGTACTTGCATTAGTGAGGATTACAATTGTGAAAACATAACACACACCTGGGGTCGACAGCACAGGTACATATCAACGGCTAACCACGAATGAAACATTGTGTAGAACAATCAAACGACAAGAATTCCAGCTCTGATGATGATGCTCGATGGAGCTGTCAGTATCCATACCTCCTGATGTTGAAAAACATCTAGAAATGTTGTAGATGTGGCGGACGCTTCAGCATCTCCCTGAAAGACAGTACTTGCATTAGTATGGATAACACTAATTATAACTGAAAACAAACACCAGTGGACGAAAACTAAGGTGTATATCAATTGGAAAGCAGTAACCAAACATTCGGTAAAATAATTACACGATAGAATAAAACTATTACTTGACATGCATAAAACAAGTATGTAGCGGATTAGCCTAGTAAGATTACCTGATACGCGCTAGAAGTGGTTGATAACTGCGACCACGTCAAGGATGTAGAATGTTCTTGCTTCAGATTCAAGGGATAGTCAAGAAGTTGTAAAGGTCAATTAATGATTGATAATGAAATGCCAATGTTAAAAATAGCCATGTAAGCCGACAGAATACTTGAAAAATGCTCAATACAGCACAGTTCCCTGTCCCCATATATATATACATTGCGTTTGTGGGTTATGAAATCGAAAAAGAATATATTGATAAATGTCATTATTCAAAAAACTATACACTCATATCAATATCGAAATTATTACAAGGGATAGAACACCTACAATATCAATTAATCCATTCGGCTACACACTACCGCAAGGCCGAAAGCTAAATCCAGACACTTGACTCACCGGTGGCGGAATGTGGACGAATAGAGTGGGAATAGCGTTTTCGCGCAATTTCCGTGTCGTTCGCCGTTTATTCTTCTTTGTTACCCAAGAAGTTGTGTACATGTCCAAGGAAAAGTGCCGGCTGCAGATGCGGTATCGATCACCCCTCTTGTCCTCTAAGACTTGTTGGACTCTACTTTCCAGCTCATCCAGTGGATATCCGCAATGTCTGACCCATTCTCTTATTCGATCAACAGTTTTCGGGAATACATGCATTGTAGTTCCTTCAGATTTCGCATGGGTCTTCGAAGGGCAACCGCTAATCGAACAGGCAGGCATTGTTGATAAATCTGAAAAGTAAATATCGACATTATTATACAATCTTCAAGAGTAAAGATTTGATACAAAAGTAAATGAATCATACAATGATCAATGCAAGGTTTGTTTTGGTCGCAGGAACTATACCAGTTCATTATGTGGTGCTTAGTATTTGCATAAATTGCAGAAATGTATAATTGATGTGACTGAAATCTGAACATGTGACTCGTCCCTTGGATGTTCTGTCTTGCACGAGAAGGAAACATGCTTACATTATAGACTGGACCCCCGAAGGATGCAATTCAATGACAATAGACACAGATGAAAATAATTAGATCTATTGATAGCATAGCAATGGAAACTCAAGTCAATAGCAATGAGACCAATGAACATAGCACTATTGTGTACTCTACTCGAAAATAGATAGAAATTTAAAAATCTGCGAAATAGGACCAGGATACATGGCCTTACCTTGACCAACAAACAGTTGGATTCAGCAAGCAGAGCAGTATGTTGCGGGAGAATAGGTGGATGGCCACAGGTAGCGCACTGATGGGTATGCTCGAAGCGGTCACAGAAGTTCACGGATAGCACGTCGACGAGCAGATTAGCATAGATCTCAGTGGTTCCCAGGTAGCACGTTCAGGAGTTGACTTGCAAAGCACAAAGATGTTCTCATGAGACATATCGAGTGGTTTTTAAAGTATTAGAAACTGGGTGTTTGTGAATGAATGACGTATGTATGTCGTGGTATTAGGGGGCCGGCCTGCTTGAAGGGGAGGCCTGCCTGGAGACACGGGGTCTGAGGAGGCCATGTGACCGATGGCCCCTTGGCGTGGGACACCTTTTGAAGTGTACATGCAGTTTGGCACCTTGGCCTTTCGCGCCCCTGACAGCCCCCCATGCCAGCGCTCATCCCCGGGTGTGAACCGCCTTTGATAGAGGGGGGTGGGATGGATGGGCCTGGGGCATGCAGATAAGGCACAGGAAGACTGCTGAATGGAGACACACTTATGTGTATTGCAGGGGAGCGGCCTGCCTCAGCAGAGGCCTGCCTGGAGACACGGGGTCTGAGGAGACCATGTGAACAATGGCCCCTTGGCGTGGTCTACCTTTTGAGTGTACATGCAGTTTGGCACCTTGGCCTTTCGCGCCCCTGACAGCCCCCCATGCCAGCGCTCATCCCCGGGTGTGAACCGCCTTTGATAGAGGGGGGTGGGATGGATGGGCCTGGGGCGTGCAGATAAGGCACAGGAAGACTGCTGAATGGAGACACACTTATGTGTATTGCAGGGGGGCGGCCTGCCTCAGCGGAGGCCTGCCTGGAGACACGGGGTCTGAGGAGACCATGTGAACAATGGCCCCTTAGCGTGGGACACCTTTTGAAGTGTACATGTAGTTTGGCACCTTGGCCGTTTGCGCCCGTCACAGCCCCCCATGCCAGCGCGCATCCACCGGCGCGAACCGCCTTTGATACAGGGGGGTGGGATGGATGGCCCTGGGGCGTGCAGATAAGGCACAGGAAGACTGCTGAATGGAGACACACTTATGTGGATTGCAGGGGGGCGGCCTGCCTCAGGGGAGGCCTGCCTGGAGACACAGGGTCTGAGGAGACCATGTGAACAATGGCCCCTTGGCGTGGGACACCTTTTGAAGTGTACATGTAGTTTGGCACCTTGGCCTTTCGTGCCCCTGACAGCCCCCCATGCCAGCGCGCATCCACCGGCGCGAACCGCCTTTATATCAATATACAGTATATCGCCTTTATATCAATGATAGTATATCGTTGCTTATCAATAACAAATGCCACATACCGGAGATTCTTGTGAGCACAGACCCACACTTCAACCGGTGTATTATAGTGGTCAAGACTGTATAATCCGATGGTAAATGTTAGTATAGATATATGTGTGACTTTTATAGAGACATAACCTACTGAAAGACTTTGAACAAGTGTGTTTTAGTGCATGCATTATCGAGAATATGTTATGTTAGCTTAGATAGATAGTGACCACCCTGCTTCACAGCAACCAGACCTTCACCCATTCGGAGCACAGATGTCTGACGTCCATCCTTGAATGGAGACACACTTGATTCATTAAAAAAATCGAGACAACCGTCGGTAAAATATATGTGGTGTTTTATTTTGTATCTTATTTTGATGACACAAAAATACAAGACTTTACACATTGTACAGGTCAGGTTGCAGCACAGCGAGAGAAAATCCCCTGTACTGACCGCTGTCACTTGGGATCGTTTCTCTAATGGCACGAACGGCACAGGCGGGTATCACTCTTCGAACGCGGTGTCCAAGCCTCCCGTGAAGCCACCATGTAAAGGAACGATAGGCCACCAGCCTGTACCACCTGTGAAAAGGAATGAAACAAACTGTTTTTAAATTACCAAGGTAAGTTTAATAAACGTTTGTTGTCAATGACAATTCTTGTAACTAATGGCATTTTACACGGACAAATGCTATCTAGACAATGCACACTATTCAACGACTTACATGCGTTACAATGATATGTAGATGTAATTTTGGATATAGTAGAAGACCATGAAATAGGAGTGGCATGGCAAGCAGAGTATACTTACTCGTTACTCGGATTACTTACCTCTAAACTTACTTGAGCCTCAGAGTATTTCATGTGCATTCTTAAACACTGCATACTGTTGATAAGTAAACTTACATTATAAAGGCAAACCTCTGAACTATAAACGATAACGATGTTTTTCCTTTTTCTTTACTCCACCTTTACCTTATAATGGAAACGAGATAATAACTACATGTTAAAGGACCATGTCGAAGACACCAGCACAACCGATTGTCAAAACTTGCTTTCACTCCTGAAGAATATTCATGCCATGGGTGCTTTAATAAACAGAAATGTGTTGGGAGTAACAGTCTCATTGATTGGCTTCCATTTATTAGAACTGATATATAGATGTAATGATTTGGTTCTCGGTTAACATTTCCTTAATTACAGTCATCTGTTTCTTGACTCTCAACAGTAAAACAGAATATGTTCATGTGATTTAGTAATATGATTTTTTTACCCACAATAATGGCATGTTATGCATAATGGAAAGTATGCTGTATGAAGGTTGGTGTGATTCTCATGTGGCATAAGATGGTCAGTAGAGAGAATGAGGTCTATTGAATTTAGATATGGATTTTATTTTTATTGTAAAAATGAAAACAAATGCTAAATTGATGGCAGTAGAGTTGATTTTTGTGCAGATTAATTATCTCATAAATTGCACCTTTTTGTTTTACCGAGTGGAGATATCAGAACAGGGCCTGAAAAACGAAAGAAGTAGCATTTGTTGTAATGTATATTCTTGGCAGCCAAGCAATACCCTATTTCTATAAATACTGACACACACGCTTCAAGTAGTATTGTTTTTCAATGTTCTTACCAAAAAATAAATAAATACATACGTATATAAATAAAATGGTCATGTGCTGTGAGCAGTGCTACAGGGCATGGTTCTGGCTATGCCCAGTCGGCATCACAGTTATGGCAATGTGCCAGGGTTGCTCCTCCCGCAGAGCATGGGCGCCATCCATGCTCCCAGGTTTTACCATCTAAATTGATGATCACATTGTATCTTTCCAAGCCCCCCCTGAAATCAGTTAAAAGATGTGTTAAAGGGAATTGAAAAGGAATAGAATGGGCTGGTTGTGTCATGCCTAGGAAAATAAGCAGAAGGGACGTCTGTGGGTAGAATCGGGATAGGGAGGTTTTGTCGCGGGAGAATTCATCGAAATCCATTTAATCGAATTTATTTAAACTAATTTTGCCGCAAATATATGTGGGGGTGGGTTTTGGGTAATACATAATGTGGGGCGATATGGGAGGCAGGTGCTACGGGGGTCTCCCCATGCATATATTTGCGGCTGAATCTACCAGAAAAAAAGGAATCGATGAAACCGAATTCGATGGATTCTTTTCGAGCAAATCCCATAGCACCTTTAGAATCCGCTTCCTGTTACATTTGTGGAGAGTTATCTATGCTGCCCAGGATAGATCCAGTACTGCCCTAGGCTTATCTCCGCTGGGGTAGTCAGGCGTAGTGCTGCCCACCATAGACATACCTGTGCTCACCACCGATCTTCTGCCAGGGTGAAGAGCTCAGCCATGAAGGTAAGAAGCTTCCCTCCTGCAGCTGACTTCTAGTTGCGAGAATTCAGTGGCTTTTTACCTCTTTTATTAATGCAGATTAGATATCAACACAACCTAATCAGGTTGCAGCAGTAGCAAAGGCATTTGAACATTAAAGGGGCAGTGTCTATAGTGTGGACCCCCTTGGTTCTACTTTATGGCGGGCACCTCTTATTGGCACTGTGCACTGTGAATGAAGTGTGTACAATGCATGCAGGGAATACATTCACAGTAGCTGGTACGATGAGGCATAATTCCCATTCGGGTGGTCCTCTAGGACAGGAACTATAAAGGGGAGCTCCCAGAGCGTAAGAGGTTATGCCCCCCTGGAATAGGATGTTCAGCAGGGGACTCAAACATATCCCAAAAAAGTGTGATGGGAAAGTGTGCATAGTAGAGGGCATTCTGAGAGCAGTGATGGCAGTAGACAGAATGCAAAATATGGCACTCTTCTGAGTCAGTGTAGAATGGCGATGGTTGCAAAGTAAATAGGGACCACAATGAGGACAGCCCGTCAATTTCAGAAAAAATTGCATTTGTCCCACAAAATAAATTACGCTATTCAGTGGATTTCAGTGACAATTGATGCAATTTTTGGAAGATGCCAATGGTAAAAGGTAGGATCCCTCTGCTGCAGTGTGTCTGCAATGGGAGCCTTCCTAATATTTAGTTTGGGAAACCTACCACTGAGAAGCAATATGGAACTACTATTCCCTGAGTCTGTGATAATACGTATGGCGGTGACCCTCAATGCCCCAGGCAGTGGATGGAATGTCGACCCTACATGTATATGATCTGCCCATCAGAGGTCCTGTTCAAAAAGGTTATTCCCTGAGAGTATCGCTGCTTGTGAGCTTCTATGTTGTAGGGGTACAAGTTGATTTGCTTGCAGCAACTCACCGTTCCTCTGCTACTGCGCAGTTTGAGGCGTCCGGTTTGTTTATTTTCCATCTTTCGCAACGCATACGTGGAAGTGTAGGGAGACGGGCAAGCAGGGTAAGGAGGGGTACTGTATGTCTGCATGTATGTGTGAGTGTATATATGTGGAAGAGTGATAGGATGAAGGAGGGAGAATGGAAGGGGAAGGAGAGTAGGCTGGGGGTGTCCCCCACAAAATAAAGATTAAGGAGTGGGGGTAGGAGGGCAGGGGAGATAGTGGAGGTTGCATTGGTGTCCCCTGCAAAAGAGGGAGGTAGGGAGGAGGCACGCAAGGGAAATAATGGCCCTGATCCATAGAATCTGGTGCAGAAAAGGCACAGCGTGCCGCACACCGGGAAGGAGAAATGATTGCGCGACACACATATTTATGGATTTCCTGAGGCATCAGTAGCTGTGACGCAAGGAACAGCAAACTGCACCAGTAACGCCCCCAACACGCCCCCACGTGCAGTAAAAGCAAGTGAAATGCCTAACAAGGTGCAAGCCTTTGCGCCATCACTGGGCCAGCATACAGCCCCCTAGCGAAATCGCGTGAAAACACAGCGCGATCCCCGGCCACACCCCAGTGTAATGGCACGAAAACACCTCGCAATCCCCAGCCGCACACCAGCTAAATTGCATGAAAACTCTGTAAGATCCCCGGCCGCACCCCAGCGTAATCGCGTGAAAACACCTCGCAATCCCCACCCGCACCACAGCCGAATTGCGTGAAAACTCTGCGTGATCCCCGGCCACACCCCAGCGTAATCAGGCAAAAACACCCCACAATCCCCAGCTGCAAACCAGCCAAATCGCATTAAAAATCGTCACGATCGCTGCCCACACCCCAGTGTAATCACGTGAAAACACCCCGCAATCCCTGGCCGCACCCCAGCATCTGCACCTCGCAATCCGCGGCAAGCAGACCCCTCCTGATGGGACACACCCACCCCAGCCCCCATCACCCGTGACCCCACCCTGCAGGCAGCCCTCTCCACATGGGATACCTCCACCCCAGCCCCCATCATCCATCACCCCACCCTGAGGCAGCCCACTTCACATGGGACACCCCAGCCCCCATCACTCATCACCCCACCCTGCAGGCAGCCCCCTCCATATGGGACACCCCAGCCCCCATCAGCCATGATGCCACCCTGCAGGCAGCCTTCTCCACATGGGACACCCCAGCCTCTATCACCCCACTCTGCAGGCAGCCCCCTCCACATGGGATACCCCAGCCCCATCACCCGTCACCCCACCCTGCAGGCAGCCCCCTCCTCATGGGACACCCTAGCGCCCATCACCCCACCCTGCAGACAGCCCCCCAACATGGGACACCCTAGCCCCCATCACCCATGACGCCACCCTGCAGGCAGCCCTCTCTGCATGGGACATTCCCACCCCAGCCCCATCACCCTGCAGGCAGCCCCCTCCACATGGGATACCCCAGCACCCATCACCCGCCACTCAACCCTGTAGGCAGCCCCCGCCACGTAAGATACCCCAGCCCCCATCACCTGTCACCCCACCCTGCAGGCAGCCCCCTCCACAATGGACACCCCAGACCCCATCACCCATCAACCCACCCTGCTGGCACCCCCTCCACATGGGCCACCCTAGCCCCCATCACCCATGACGCCACCCTGCAGGCAGCCCTCTCCACATGGGACACCCCCACCCCAGCCCCCATCACCTGTAACCCTACCCTGCAGGCGGCCCCCTCCACATGGGACACCCCAGACCCCATCACCTGTGACCCCACCCTGCAGGCAGCCATCTCCAGACCAGACATCACATGCATAGTGGACGTTGACATAGTGACACATCATCACTCCATGGATGGTGTGTTGTGCACCTTGACTGCCGTGTTGTGACAGCACCCTGAATATCTACTGGAAAATGTATCCTGCAAACACAAATAAATGCATTCACCTGGCCCACATTCATGAGTGTGGCAGCTGCTGAAACACAATTGCTGTCTGCAACCATCTCCCAACATAGACATGTAAGAAGTTATTGGTAAAGTGAGGCCCTGCTGTCCATGTAACAATGTCATGTCACAAATTCCCAGGGAGAAATAGTCAGACAATGACAGAATAAAAAGCAGCCTCAATGTGTGTCACATGAACAGACACTGTCCAGGTGTGGCACAGCCTGAGACTCAATGAGCTGCTATTACCAGAACAGATTTCCTAATAAACACATCACTGTTCCTCCCATGTGTGAAGGATATGATATGAAATCATTTAAAATGATATGGCATTCATAGTGCACCTATACACAAGTGTTTGAAGGCGCAGCAAATCAGGGGAGGGGGAACAGAGTGAAGACAGAGCCAGCGATCTTGCTAGGCCAGGTGACATTAAGACGGCGCAAATGCACGGGAAGTGGGAAAGGTGAAAAGTGCAGGGGCAAGGGAGAGGGGGCAGTGCAGTACATGGGAAGGACATCATAACAAATACAATAACAATGAACATCATCAAAGTGCAGCCAACTGGTGGCAAGTGCAAGGCTAAGTGCAGACATCAGGTGTCAAGTACCGGTAGGGTGCTGTAGGAATACAGAAAAACAGTCAGTGCGGGGATGCCAGGGAGACAGTGCGGGTGTGCAAGTGGCTGGTGAGGCGTCCTTGGCCTGAGGTCACAGGGTAGCCAGGTGACCAGTGCAGATACAGACAGGAGTTCAGCACGGTGGAGGAGGACCGAAAGCACAAGTAAAGAGGAATGACTTGAGTTTTGATTGAGTACATGGCAATCATTGGTCTGCTGATGTGTACATTCCAAAGTAATGCCAATATTGTGTGGCAGTGCAAGAGGTAGACCAACACCAGAGACAATGATAACTGCACAAACACATGCTGGGGAAGGTGAAAGCACGACATGTGTGTCACACAGCATCAAGCAAATTATGTGCCAATATCCTGAACATGTAACACTCCCACAGTAACCCCACCCACCTCCCTCACAAACACAGTGAGGGCCAATACACAGTGATGCTGCACATATGAAAGCAAATGCCATTTTACTGTGCACACTCAAACTCCCCCTTCACACTCCTCCAATGTTCAACCACATGTGTATATTCACCATGCAAATGGATACCAAGCATGACACATGCATGCAAGTAACTGCATACATGACCAATGATGGGCAGAAACAATGACTGTGAGTTAAAAGAATACATTATATTGAACAGTTGTATTGTGCTCATACACACTGTAAATTAAAGTTCAAAATATGTACAAAAATAAAAGAATGCAAAAAAGTCCATGTCCAAAAAATGATTCACAATACCATCAAAAATAAAAATAATAACCATTACTGCATGGTGAACACAAACAAAATAAGACCAATAAAACTATTTACACAATAAACATGGAGTAATGTCCAAAGTCCACTCCAACTCATAAAAAAATTAAAAGGAAACACACACATGAATAACTATGTACAAAAAAAGGAGTAATGTCCCAAAGCTCAAAATAATGGTTAAAAACAACGGAAACATATACCTAAAAAACTATTTACAAAGGAAGAGGGCTAGTCCTTCTCCTCACCAATCTCACTCAATGTCTCAGCCAGGGCATCATGGAACACTGTGTCCAATTCCCCTAGGCGGGCCTCAGCTCTCTCCTCAAGGGCTTCAGGGCCTCCAGCATGTTCCTCTCAATCCCCTCCCACTCCATGCAAGTATCCTCGAGGACCTCAACCCCCTCTCTGCCTGACGCAGTGCAACATCCGTCCTGGCTATGGTGAGTCTCACCTTCCAAGCCTGCCGCACTCTGCCCTGATTTGCTGCCCATACCGCACCAACACGGAAGACATCATTCTGCAAAGTTCCACATTTGCGTCCTGCCTGACGCTGGATACCTGCCCCCTTCGGATGGTATGCCCTAAGTCAGGAAGCCTCCTACACAGAGCCTTATGCTGCCTTATTGCCCAGTGCCTGTATCTCATGGCGACCCTCCGGGCTGATGAAATTACCCGGGGTGTCTGGCACGTGCCCTGCTCCTGGGTGCCTGCTCTCCCTCCATTGCCATAGCTCCTGTCGTAGCCTGGATCGGCGTGGTGACCACCTCGGCTGATCCAATGTTGACTCTCCATCGGACGGGATAACTTGGTTGGGACAGGTAGGATGACTGGCACGCAGAGGAGCAAGACGAGGAGAGGGTTGCATAAGTGACCAGCACATGCAGCCAATTTGAGACCAGGAACATTGCTAGCCTGTTCAGGAGATGGCTGACCTCATTGTGATGATGTGCAAGCCCACGATTGTGAGCCTGCACATCATCACGAATGGCGCCTGTACGCCTCGCGATACCAGCTGGCCGGGGTTACACTCTGTCTCAAATGGCCAGATCCGCAGGCAATGGGGTGTCAGTTTATGATATGATATGATATGATATGGCATTTATAATGTGCCTATACACAAGTGTTGCAAGGTGCAGCAAGGCAAGGGGGGGAACAAAGGGAGGACAGACAACGATCCTACTAGGCCAGGTGTCATTCAGATCGCGCAACTGCATGGGAAGGGGAGAAAGGAAAAGTGCGCAGGAGGAAGGGAGCGGGGAAGTGCAGTACATGGGAAGTGGAATAAATATGACACATAAACAGCCAGCTAGTGGCAAGTGCAAGGAAGTGCAGACGTAAGTGCTGGTAGGGGGACTGAAGGGATACAGAAAACAGTTCCCAAGTACAGGGGTTGCCAGGGAGGCAGTGCAGGTGGGTAATTGATGGGGCCTGGCCCAGAGATCAGAAAGGGTGGCCAGGTAGCCAGTGCAATTTCAGTCAGGAATTCAACAAGGGAGGGGAGGAGAGAAAGCAGAAGCAAAGAGGAAAGTTTTGAGGTGTTTCCGGAACCGGAGATGTTTCTCCTCGAGTTTCAGGGAGGCAGGAAGGCTGTTCCAGAGAGAGGCCCCTGCTGAAGAGAGTGATCTGCCACCAACTCGTTGCTTGGAGAAGCGACTGACCCTAAGGGAGTTGGAGGCAGATGAGTGAAGAGCTCAAGAAGGGAGATATTTAGGAAGAGAAAGTTGAAGGTATTTCGGTCCCAGACCCCAGAAGGCCTCACAGTCCTGTTCTGGATAAGTTGCAGAGGGAGGAGAGTGGAGGCAGGCAGATTTAGATAGAGGCTGTTACAGTAGTCCAGCTTGGAGAGAACCAGGGCTCTGGAGACAGTGAGCTTCTGGGGGAAGGAGAGGAAAGTAAGAATATCTCTAAGGAGGTTCAGCTGGTAGTGTGACTTCTTGGAGATGTCAGAGTTGTGAGGGGAGAAGGAGAGGGCAGAGTCGAAGATGACCCCGAGGTTTTTAGCCTTGAAGGTGGGAGTGGGAGGAGGGCCAAGAGAGGCCGGCCAGAGAGCTACAGGGAAGGAGGGAGTGGGTGTGCCGATGAGTAGAATCTCAGTCTTATTGCCATTATGGCAGAGGTCATGGGCGGCACACCAATCCTGGATGGCAGACAGACAGTCAGAGAGGTGAGAAGGAGAGGAGGAGGCCGAGGATAGCCTAGAAATGAGCTGGATATCATCTGCATAGCACTGAAAGTTGGGACAGAGAGCGGCGATGCGTTGGGCAAAGAGGGCCAGGTATTGGTTGAACAGCCAGGGAGAGAGGTTTGATCCCTGGGGGACACCACAGGTAGAGACAAAGATGTTGGAGAGGAAGGACCCAAGTTGGACCTCAGAGGGTCGGTCGGAGAGGAAAGAAGTCAGCCACGCCAGAGCCTGACCAGTGATACCCAGGTTATCACAGAGACGTTTGAGTAGGATGGCATGGTTGACAGTGTCAAAGGCAGAAGAGAGATCAAGCAAGATAAGAATGCAAGGGGTGATAGAGTCGAGGTTGGTGAGCAGGTCTTCACGGATGTTCAGGAGAGCAGTTTCCGTGCTTCTGGCAGCTCTGAAGCCAGACTGATGGTCATGAAGACAACAAACAGATTCAGTTTGGAGATTGAGCTCAGAGATGGCCAGTTTCTTCAGGAGCTTGCCAAGGAAGGGAGTGATGGAGATTGGGCGATAGTTAGCCGGGCAGGAGGGGTCGGCAGACACCTACATCAGTGCCTCCTCCAAGGAAACTCTCACCGACATCCTCTTTGTCGTTCCTTCACCAGATCTCTGGACCCCTCATATGGTCTCTGTTCTCTCTCCTTTTTCCTCTTCTCCCATTATTGGTGGTACCCGTTGGGACACCCTCCTGACCTCCTTCCTATCCTCCAAGGTCATCATTAATGTCTACTCTAATGGAACGGTCTTGGTCCAAGGCCCTCAGGCCAACCTTCATCTCTTTGATAGACGCTTTCCGCGCCTCATCAACTTCCTTTCTTCTCCTGCTGTCCCCTCCTCCCTCTCCTTGGCTACCTTGCCCCCCCCCCTCTCTGCCCCCTCTCGGGCGCTCTCTACACTTCTGCAGGGCGTACCTCTGATCTGTACCCCTCCCCGGAAGTCCTTCAAGGTGGGCAACCTTCTTCACATTGCCACTCTTAACTCCCGCTCCGCTGTCAAACACTCCTCTGAAATCTGCCGCCTTCTTGAAGAACTTGACCTCGATGTCCTCGGTCTCACTGAGACATGGTTTACGGCCAGCTCTGTCACCAGCTTTGAAACGCTCCTACCTGATGGCTACAAGATCCTCTCTGCGCCCAGGCCAAATCGCTCTGGGGTGGCATAGATCTTATCTTCCCTGAGTGGATTCCTGCTCTGTCATCCCTACGCAGGCCTACTCCTCTTTTGAATGCCTCGTCTGCAGGCTCTCTCTCTCGCCTAGCCACTCCCTCACTATGGCTACTATCTATCGGCCACCTGGTCAGGTTTCTTCCTTCCTCTCGGAGTGGGCGGACCTCTCCTCCTCACTCCTGGCCTCATCCACTCAACTCATCCTTCTTGGAGACTTCAATATCCACCTGGATGCCTCCTGTCCCCCCTCTGAACTCTTTCGCGACCTCTGAGACTCTCTCTCACTCACCATTCTCCGCTTTTTCCCTACTCATTCTGCAGGGCACACTCTCGATGTTCTGATCACTTCAGACCTTCCCCTCTCTGTCCCTCTTTCCACTCCTCTCTCCTGGAGTGACCACTTTCTCCTATCCTCCCACCTCACCCTCCCTAGCCCCGCAGGCCAAGCCACCTCCGTCACTGCCACCCACCTTCTCGGTCACCCGACCCATGAAGCGTGTGTCAGTTGAGGCTTTCGCCGCCACCTTCTCACCCCCTCCTCCCCTCCTGGCTGACTCTCACCCTGACACAGCCCTCTCCACACTCCACTCTCCTATATCTGATACTCTCGATATCCTTGCCCCTGTCATGAGAATCCGCCTGAAGCCCAAAGCCAAGCGGCTCCTGGTATGACTCAGACCTCGTCACCCTTAAACGCAAGTGTAGGGTTGCCGAGAGGAAATGGCGTGCTTCAAGCTCATCCTCTGACAAACTGGCATGCCGCCTGCTGCAAAGGCAATACCGGCTCTCCGTCCTCACCAAGAAGAGAGCTCTTATCCAAGCCCGCGTCTCTGCGGCATCTAACAACTCGGCTGAACTCTTTAAAATCTGCAAGGAACTGGCCAATCCTGCCGCAATCTCTACCTCTCCTGTCGCTTCCCAGGCCCTCTGCATGGCACTGGCTTCTCACTTCATTTCAAAAACTCAGGACATCCTGTCCTCACTCTCCACCTCTCACCCCCCTCCCGCTATTCCCTGCTCCTCCTCTGGCCCTTCTGCAGCCACCCCTCCTCCCTCCTTCTCTGCCTTTCCCCTTTTCTCTCCAGACGAGGTTTCTAGACAAGTCCAATCTATGAAAGTCTCGTCGAAATAGGTTCACTCCTGTTCCTCCAAAACTATCAAGGATCACATTGACTCCCTGGCGCCTGCCCTGGCAGATTTCTACAATCACTCCTTTGCCACTGGAGTCTTCCCTTCCACCCTGAAGCACTCCCTTGGGCACCCTCTTCTTGGGCACCCTCTTCTTAGGTTTCAACAATGCAGTTACAGTGGTGGTACCAATACAAATACTTTAGGGCCACCTACATTTGAGAATCCTAGAGAAGGGAGAAACGGCCTAGGTTTCAACAATGCAGTTACAGTGGTGGTACCAATACAATACTTTAGGACCACCTAAATTTGAGAATCCTAGAGAAGGGAGAAAAGGCCTAGGTTTCAACAATGCAGTTACAGTGGTGGTCTCAATACAAATACTTTAGGGCCACCTAATTTTGAGAATCCTAGAGAGGGAGAAAAGGCCTAGGTTTCACAAAGCGGTAATAAAGTCAGGCGGATTTGTGCATGAAGAACAGCGGAGGTTAACAGCTAGTGAGCGGAAGGAGGGGTGAGAAGGGGGTCGAAGGGAGGGGACTGGCGCCTGGCATCCCCTGCGGACACCTGCAGACACCACCAGGAGCCGCCAGTCAGGGAGCCGCCCTTTGTCTAGGGGGCACTTAGCCGAAGGGCTGCCGGGCAGAGGGCTGCCCAGGGATGGTCAGCCAATCAGGGGGGGAAGGGGCTGGCTGGGAGGCGGGAGGGAGAGGGAAACACAGAAGTGGCTGAGGGGGCGGGGGGATGTAGGGCAACACGCTCCGAGCGCGAGCAGGGCTAATTTAACTTTAAAAAAAAAAATCACCTTAATTAGGCTCCGGGCAGGCGAGTTCTCCTCATGAGGTGAAGGCAGGAAAAGGACAACGGTCAGCTGCAATTTCCGCTCTGCCAGCAATGAGGCGAGTGGGGAGAGCAGCTACCGTATGGCCCACACAGTAGCCCAAGTCAGCCAATCAGGAGGGGAAGGGGCTGGCTGGGAGGCGAGAGGGAGAGGGAAACACGGAAGTGGCTGAGGGGGCGGGGGGAGGACAACACGCTCCGAGCGCGAGCGGGGCTAATTTAACTTAAAAAAAAAGAAAAACCTGAATTAGGCACAGGGCAGGCGAGTCCTCCTCATGAGGTGAAGGCAGGAAAAGGACAACGGTAAGCTGCAATCTCCACTCTTCCAGCAATGAGGCAAGCGGGGAGAGCAGCTACCTTATGGCCCACACATCAGCCCAAGTCAGCCAATCAGGGGGGGAAGGGGCTGGCTGGGAGGCGGGAGGGAGAGGGAAACATGGAAGTGGCTGAGGGGGTGGGGGAAGGGAGGGCAACGTGCTCCAAGCGCGAGCAGGGTTAATTTAACTTAAATTTGTGTGGAAACATCTGACACCTGCGGATGGGTCCGGCCTGGGGCATGCCAGCAGGTGCATACTGGTGCAGGCGCTGGCCCAGGGGCAGGATTTGGCACATCCACCTCAACTGCGACCTGCCCTGCCTCCTGACCCTGAGTCTGGACTGGACCAGTCACAGCCACCTCATCACCTCCGCCGGGCCCCATGGACTGGGCTGACACAGCCTCCTCCTCCCCCGCCAACCTGGATGCCTCCACAGCGTCTTCTGCAGTGAATTGCCCCTGTGAGAGCTCACCTGTCCACGCCCGCTGCCGAGGAGTCCACATCCACCTTCGTCCTCTTGGACCTCCCCTGAGCAGCTGTGGCCGATGTTCAAGATGCGGCAAAAGTCTCCTCCCTGCCCGATGATGTTGATGCCAGGGGGCGGGACTGGGCCTTGCGTCTCTTCCCAGTGGAGGCATCCCGGCTGCCTTGCTCCACATCACTTTCTCCGTCATCTTCTTCCAGTGCCGCTGTGGATAAGGAGACATAGAACACAGACATCAGGGTACTCTCCCAATGTGTGTTTGGCACAAAACATATGCACATGAAGTACACTGCCAAAGGTCACAACCACCATCACCCTCAACAACACACAGGTCCATGCGATGTATATACATGCACATTCATGTCTGTCCTTCACAATAGACAATCACATCCTTGGGCATGGCACCTACAAATTATGCATGCTACATACAGATGCATCATGGGGCACACACATGTCATGCACACACATCACCTGACAGTCCTGAAGCAGTGCACTGAGGTATCACATCAGAGTCCCCTCAATGTCAATCAGGCAGCAAGAGTAGGGCACACATTGAAATGCACCAGTTACACCTATCCAGGAGTGTTGGCAAGTCACATCTCAGACACATACACATGTACTCCATGCCTGTTCATGACAACACCCATGTGTAACACCTCTCACACGGGCACGTCTCAGACACATGTGCACATCGTAATATGCTGCAATACAACACACATTGCAAAAGTAACACCGTTGGGATCACGCATGCTTCATTGAACCCATGTGCAGCACTGTCAGGGACATGCACACAGACATCCGTACAAGAGGAATACTTGCCATAAGGCCAACGTGCACACTCCCACCATACATAAGCATGCACATGCACAGTGGAGGACAGCAACACCTGGACACTCACCTGACGACTCCAGACGGTGCTGCAAATCTCTGACCTGGGAGTGCAGCGCCGGGTAAAACCTCTCCAAGACCTGCATGTGTGTGGTGTTCAACCGGCCCCGGCACCCCCCTTGGTTGGCACCAGCCTGGAGGAAGCGCTGGGTCTCGTTGTGGTTCCTGGACTTGCGCACATGGTGGTAGTCACGGGGTGCCACCCCCTCTGCGGTGATGGCACCCAAGATCTGGTCCCAGATCAGCTTCCATCCTTCTTTACCGACATGCATTGTGGGGTTGAAGAGGGCATCATAATGCCCCAGGACATGCTCCACCAGGCTGTGAAGTTGACATCCCTCTGCCTTGCTGCCGTGGGATTGCCACTTGCCTCTGGAGATGTTTGCTCAGACATGGCAACCACAAGTCAGGTGTGGGTGGGCAAGGTGGTCCTGGGGCTGGGCTGTGGAATGGTGGTGATGTTCTGGCACATTGGGAGTCTTCTGAATCAGCTCAGGTGGTCACAGTGCCGAGGACAGGAGCACTGGCAATGGCTTGACAGCAGGTACACAAAATGCAGAGCAGGTGGGCAGCAAGCACACCCAGTGGGCAGGCAGCAACAGATGGCTCGTAGGAGGCAGCTCAGGGCAGTAGGAGGCAAGTAAAATGACTCATAGGCAGGATCGTGTGGGTCTTGTGTGTTACTCGCGTGGGCAGCCAGAACCAGAAACAGAGTGACGGTTACTTTGTGCATGCAAAATTAGCGCGTACATGTAAAATCAGAGAAAAGGGCCTAATCGCGTAAGTTATGTGACATGCGCTGGGCGTTGGGTGTTGCCGTTCAGATTCGGAATGCAGGAGTGCATACGAGAACATCACACAGCTTGTGCGATGAGCGGACTGACGTGTCGACTTCGGAGATATTTGGGGTGCCACACATTTTGTTCACTACTGTTCTTATTTTGATTTGCCTCTGCACACACGCGCGTGTATTTGTCTTTTTTTGAGGCTAACGGTGAGCCACGTACACATTATTCATACTCTGGCTGCCCCTGTGTATCATGTACCCCCATTGTTAACATCACAGTGGCTTTTGTGGGCTTCACGTATGCATTTTCTGTGTTGCTGTGTGCCACAGCGTACCGCATAATGCTTTTTCTTTTCACGTGAGCTACCAAGGGGTCTTGTACACGCTTTTTTGATATTTGGGGTGCCTGTGCGTTACACGTCCCATTTTTTTTTCACTAGGGGTAATATTGAGCCTTGCTGGACCATACTAGTATGTTTTACATCACATACCCTCAGGGCCGGTGCAATGAATTTTGCCACCCTATGCAAACTGTCCGATTGGCACACCCCACCACTATCTTTCCTGGTCCTAACCGTTCTCATCCAACCGTCACCATTTTGTTACTGATTGCTGCAACCCATTACATTACCTTCACCTAACACATTGCTCACGTCTTCTGCTGTGTATGGACTCCAATGCACTTTCTTCACATTAAACTGCATGTCGCTGGTACACTGCAAGAGCACTGGCATGTCGCTGGTACATTGTATCCAGGCAGGCTGGCTGCTTTGTGCAGGCTCTCGGATGCATTTGTGTGTCAACTGCACACATGCTCGCAGCATGTGATGGGAGGTTGAAAATGATCCTAAGAGATGGCCAGGAACAGAAATTGCTTGTGCAGGGTTATTATTCAAAGGAACTCTTTCACAGTGCATGGAGTGTTCATGTCAGTGTGACACTTATTGTACACAGGGATGCACACAGCAGGCTTTGCTTGTACTAATGACTGATGCTGGCTGATTAAGTAAAGTAAACAGTCTGGCTTTCTTTTGTTTTGCGTTTTCACTTTCGAGGCTCTGTTGTAAGAAGACATTTCCAACACTTTTGCAAGAATATAACATACAAACCCTCACCCGACCAAATGAGGTAAAGCAAAAAAATAATAACAGTGACCCTGTTAGTGGTCAAGGTAAGCCCTCGTGGGCTGATCATTACAGGTGGTGCATTTCGAAAAAAAGACTCTTGCAAAGTGCAACACTTTTCGTAAGAAGAAAGCTCCCTCACTGCCTTAACATCTGTTTCCCTAATGTGTGCCTGAATTCCTGGGGAGCATAAGTTCTCGCTGCTGAATTAGCCTTTGTTTAGGTTATTCCAAGATGGCAGACCGCATCCAGGCACCGGAGTGCTTTGGGAGTAACCTTGTGGAGGGCCGATGATTGGTTAAGTCCCTCTTATCCTGGGTTAATCAAGGAGCCGGCAGGCTGGCCGCCAACTTCCAAAGGCCTCACTTCTAAGGCTCTTGTCTGTGCCTGTCTGGGCCTTGCTGGACGTTGCAGGCCCCCTCTACTCCTCTCCAACCAACAACATGCATCTTGAGGCTGGGTACCTCAACCAGGTAGGATTGGACTATGTGATTCCCCCTCAGCTATGACGTAAGTGGGGACTGTTGACCTATTGCCTGCAACATCCTCCTGACTCTGTGCCATGCCACTCTTGACAATCTCTCCTATATGTCTCAGATGACACTACTTCTTGCAAGTACCAGGCCATAACATTTTCCCTCCTTCCTTGGCCCTACACTTCTACTGCCTACACCCCTGTACTATTACGCTGCTGTACCTGTTCACCAAAAAATAATTTTTAGGTGTGTTTACATCGAGCATTGATTTTGCTGCTTGTTTAAAAAATCGCATTTAGCTGTGTTCACATCCTGCATTGGTTTTGCTGCTTGTTTTAAAAATGGAACTTAGCTGTGTTCACATCCTGCACTGGCTTTGCTGCTTGTTTGAAAATCAAACTTAGCTGTGTTCACATCCTGCACTGGCTTTGCTGCTTGTTAAAAAATCGTTTTTAGGTGTGTGCACATACTGTTTCTCATGGGAATGTGCTGACTGGTTAGCCCCTTCCCACTGTTCTGGTCTGTTATCTGTTCCTGCACCCTCTTCATTTCGCATTGTTTCCTCCTATCCCGTTTGTGTCTCCCTGTATGCTTGCTCCCCCCTTGCCTACCTCCTCACACATACCCCCCACTGCTCTTCCTGGTTAAGTATACCACACTCTGTGCCACACTTTCTATCTCCCTCATCTTCTCTAGCTGTCTCTCCATCTCCTATCCTTCACCTCTCACTAAGCCTGACAGGGAGAAACTCAAGAAGGGCATGCTGGACTCCAATCCAGGCCTTCCTATCGCTGACACCTATGTCAGTGCTTCCGCCAGAGAGACACTCACGGACATCCTCTTTGTCGTTCCATCTCCCGACCAATGTACTCTCCATATCGCCACTCTGCTCTCTCCTTACTCTTCCTCGCACATAAATGGTGGCACCTGCTAGGAGGCCCTTCTTGCCTTCCCTTCTACCTCCAGGGCCATCATAAATGTCTTTCGGAATGGTACCACCCTGGTACAAGGGCCTCAACCCAACCTCTTACATTTTGATAGGCTCCTTCCTCCCCTTATCAACTTTCCTCTTTCATCCTCACAGGCTCCCTTGCCACCCGCCTCGACAGCCGCCCAGGCTCCCTCGCAAACTTTGCCCACCTTGGCCTCCTTGCCGTCTACCAACCTCACCACCTCCCTCACAACTCCCAATGTCACTTTCAACTTTACAGGCTCCCTTACCTACTCGCACCACACTGACAACCTTGTCAGCCTCTTCCACCCTGCTGCTCTGGCCACCCATTGACGTCACATCTGGAGCTCCCTTGCCTCCTGCAGCTGCTCCCACACTGGCTCCCTCACCATTTTCCACTATCCTGGCTCCCTTGACTGCACCCCCTTCACTGACACCCTTGTCATCCTTGCCTCCTCTGCCTCCTCCTACCTTTATGTCTCAGGCAGTCTTTCTGCTTGCGGGGGGGGCCTCTGCCCCTGCACCCCTCCACGTAAGTCCTTAAAAAGTGGCAACCTGCTCCATGTTGCTACACTAAACTCTTGCCCTGCTGTCAAGCACTCCTCTGACATCTGCCACCTCCTTGAACTCTTGGACCTTGACGTTCTTGCTCTTACTGAGACATGGTTTAAATCAGCTCCGTCACGAGTTTTGACACACTCCTCCTTGAAGGCTACAAGATCCTCTCTGTGCCCAGACCCAACAGTACAGGAGGTGGAGTAGCCTTGATCTTTCCCAAGTGGATCCCTGTTTCCATTATTCCCACTCAGGTCTACTCCTCCTTTGAATGTCTGGTTTGCAGGTTCTCTTTCTCACCTGTCGCCTCTCTTACTCTGGCCACTTTCTATCAGCCACCTGGACAGTACACCCTCTTCCTCTCAGAATGGGCTGACCTGGCCTCTGCTCTCCTCTCCTCCTCTCCCCAACTCCTCCTATTCGGGGATCTTAACATACTACAACCTGTGTGACTCCCTCTCTCTTTCCATTCTACCCTCTGGTCCTACGCACACTGCTCGCCACACCTTGGATGCTCTCATCTCCACAGACATCCCACTCTCTATTCCTCTCACTACCTCACTCTCATGGACTTGAAGCTCTCTTCGTTTTTAGCAATGGCACACCCTACACTACCTCCTCCCTTCAAGGTCACCCAACCCATGAAAAGAGTGTCAGTGGCTGCCTTTGCCTCCACCTCCTACTCTCCTCCTCCTACTCATGCGGCTGACTCCCACCCTGACACAGCCCTCTCTAACTTTCACTGTTCCATCTCAAGCACTCTTGACATTCTTGCCCCTGTCATGAGGGTCCGAGTGGAGCCTAGAAAAAGGTGCAACTCCTGGTCGGACTCTGATCTGGCTGCCCTTAAACCAGGCTTGTCCAACCTTTTTGAATGTGGGGCCTAAGCATTAACTTTTTGTCACCCAGTGGGCCGGCGAGCCAAAAGTCAACAACCTCACCCAAAGCAGTATATTAAAAAGCGATATTGTGTGACCTTTGACACAATAGCATCAGAGGCAGTGATAGCCATGCAGTCCCAAAGATAGCTTTTGGTGTCATGGGCAGTGATCAAAGGTTAATTGCTTGTGATTTCTTCCAGTGTCTATGTGTTCATATTTTTGTGAAATAGTGGGGGCGACCGAGAGAAGCGAGGGAGCTACAAGGATCTAGGAAGGGTTTGGGGGGGTTCCCCCCAAGAATTTTTTTTCAAATCTGGGGTTGAAATGGTGCATTTTACAGCAGAAAAGGTGACCAAAAAGCCATAAGTTTACAATCAGTTCTAAAGGGGAACATGAAAATTCCATGTCACCAACAGCAGAAAAGAACATTTTACAACACAACACATTTTAATGATCAATGTGTCCACAGTGTAAGACAGCACTGTCACTGATGTAACACATTTTCAAAATCATTGACAACGCTGGAAACGGATATTGAAAATACTAAGAAAGCTCTTTCGACTTTTATTAATAAAGAGGAGCTGTCACAACTACTAGAGGAGGTGAATAGTAAACTGGATGATTTCAAAACTGGCCTTGAGACAAAAAAAGTTCACAAATTCAGGAGAGATACACTAGACTATAAATTAGACATTGTGTATACATGGAAAGAATACTACCAACAACAGGACTCTACAAGAAATAAACAACCCTTTTTTAACAAGAACAAGCCAACGCCGAACAACTCTACCAATACCTCTGAAGCCTCGAGTAGTGAGGTAGAAAACCAACAAGAACCTAGCGAACGCCCACATTAGCCACAAACACCAGAGAAAGAACAACGTGGCTTAAGTCAAACGCCTAGCACTTCCACAGCGCCGACATCAGAGATACCACCCACGTCCTATTCATTTTTAGACCGGCTAAGGGCCGACGCAGCAAAAAAAAGAAATCCACCCAGAAAAATACCCCCTCAGCCCAAGAAGACCTAGTAGTCAATATTTCTAAATACCAACTAAGTCAATTTGAACACCAGACGCTCCAAAAGGGACTCTCATTTGTTCCCCATTATTCGAGTACTTTATTGAAAGAAAAAATCAGTTTCTTTAAACTGATGCGGAAGATGAAACTTAAAGTCATTTTTGACTCAATCGAAATACCTGAAAAGGAGACTCAGTCTGAATTTCTTGAAATGAAATCCAAGAGCACATTTGCTCCTCCGGTTCAGAACTGTATCTTGGAATCTTTTCAAAAATCAGTTCTTAATGTCTTTAAGAAAATCAACTTCAAAAGAAAACATTGTACAAATCTGACTGCGAGAGAAGAACAAGCACTCGACAGACTCTGGCGAAACCCAGAAATTATTATCAAACCGGCTGATAAGGGCGGTGCCTTGGTGATATTAGATACATCGAAGTATAAAGCAGAAGTGGAAAGACAACTTGCTGATACAGAGACCTATATGGAAGTCAATACAGATCCAACTGAACAAGTGAGAGAGATAATCAAGAAAACCTTAGACGTGGCAGAAGAAGAGGAAATGATTTCATACAAAACTAAAGCGTTTCTGACAAATTCACACCCAATCATGCCGGTTATTTATGTTTTACCGAAAATTCACAAAGATCTACAGAACTCACCAGGACGTCCAATAATAGCGGCTAGCAATAGTCTCTTGGAACCACTTGCACAATATATAGTACAATTATCCAACCTCTAGCACAACAGGCTTGTTCCTACATCAAAGACACAGATGATTTCCTATCGAAGTTGACAATGATTTCCTTTGATCCAACTACGGACATTTTGTTTACTATGGATGTCACCAGCCTTTATACAAACATTACTCATCAGGCAGGACTTGATGCAATTGAATGGGCACTCTTAAAACAACCAGCAACATTAAGTCTGATAGACTGTTCATCATGCAGCTACTTACAATTGTCTTGAACAATAACTTTTTCATGTTTGAGGACAAATATTATATTCAAATCTCTGGAACCTCAATGGGTGCCGTGATGGCTCCTAGTTATGCGAATATCTTCATGACATACCTAGAAAAGACGAAAGTTCTCAATAATCAGATGTGGAATCAAAAATTGAAACTCTACACTAGGTACATAGACGACCTGTTCGGTATCTGGAGTGGAACAGAAGAAGAACTAACACAATTCTTCAAGTTTATGGATACATTGGCACAAAGGATCAAGTTTACCCACAAAGTGAGCGGAACATCACTGGAATTCCAGGACGTAATGGTGTATGAACATCAGAGGAAACGCTCTACTAACATATTCACCAAATCAACAGATAGGAATAGTCTTCTCCTTGCATCTAGCTTTCATCCACAAACAACGATTGAAAGTATCCCTCTGAGCCAACTATTGAGATACCGAAGAATCGTATCCGAAGAAGATGAATTTGACAAAAAAGCGAATTAACTTACCAGGAAATTACTCTCGAGAGGTTATGACTAGACACAGCTACAACATGATAAAGAAAAAGTCAAGAACATTACTAGACAACAAGCTCTGAGTCCAACTGCCAAGAAGGATACTACTGACATTGTGTATGTCACTACCTACTCTCAACAAAGCAGACAGATCAAAAAGATAGTGAAAAATAACTGGGAGAAATTATCACTTGATCCTAAATTAGCAAGCCTTTTTTCCGACACCCCCACTTTTTGCTTACAATAAAAGCAAGTCAATCCGAGATTGTCTGATCAAATCTGACTTCTCCACGAAGAAAATACAGATGAGTAACTTTAAGGGAACCCTCCCATGTAACAACTGTAACTGCTGTCATAATGTCTTGCAAGGTAATTACATTCATCACCCTCATAAAGGTAAATAGATTGCTCTAAATCACACTTCTACATGCGACACTCGGAGTGTCATTTATGGCATTAAGTGTCCCTGTGGGCTCTATTATGTGGGTCTTACAGGTAGGAAAGCCAAACAACGATGGTGCGAACATAAATCCAATGTGCGATTGAAACTCATGAAATCCCCCGTAGCACAACATTTTAATGAACGCAATCACACAATTGCACAAATGCAGTTTGTAATTCTGGAACATGTTAAATTACCTAGACGAGGAGGCAACCTACAAAAATTGCTTCAACAAAGAGAAACATTCTGGATAGACAAATTGGATTCAATGGCCCACAGGGGAATGAACTTAGAATGGGATTTGTATTGTTTTTTTGTGATGGATTGTCTGCTGCAGGGTTTTGTGATTGAAGGTTCATTACTGTTTTTTGAGATCTAATTGGGTATATACTTTGGATGGACTATCTGTTGCAGTGTTTTGTGATCTAATGTTCATCACTGTTTTTGAAGATCAAACTTTTTTCATATGTTTAGAAGCGAAATTGTCTGATCTAGATATACTGGCTGTTATATACAAACTGTTGAGACATGCATCTGATATATTTGTTAGATGGCTATAGAGTTAATTTGTTTTGTAAATCTATAACCTGTTGGCAACAATGACCGTGATTCGGTCTTACACCGATAAACCTGTGAGCGAATGAGACTCCAGTAAAGATTAGGCAAAATGGGCAGTCAGTTCCTTTTGTCCCTTAGATTAACCATCAATCTACAATACCGGCTAGGTTAGCTCTCATTCATATAGCCGCACGGATAGGCGTTAATGACTTTTCTTCCAATATCGCCGCCGTTTTGAGCCACCCTTACATTCTAGTCTATTTACCCATACACGTCGCGCTAGCTACGCTGAAACTGTAGGAGAAACAGGAAGCTTGCTGTACTCCTTGAAGCAGGTAATTCTCTCGCTCGGGCGACTAATACAAACCCGTGAGATAGGGTGTGATTCTAGTTCATGTAGACTATCACGGGGGTGCGGTTGTATCCCCCTTTCTAACAGAGCTCTATGGCAGTTTTACTGCCGCGATGTATATGTCACCAGTTACTAATGCGAAGCTCCACGCACGTACATTTAAAGGTTGTCTTGTGGCCTTATCCGTCTTGTTTTCTATGGGAATTTGAAATTAACGACGTGGAACGGTAACACTTCATTCAACAAAGGAAGTCACACCATACCCAGCTCCAGGTAAATCCTTGTAGCCAAAGTTAAAGTGTTTATCCAGGTCATGTACTTTTAGCATAGATTTACAGCATCAATACCTTTGTCTATTCACTACAGCCGCTTGCAGTTTTTCTCAAGATGGGGCTTTGGAACAGTTGAAGTACCCTACGATCTCCATACCTAGCATCAACTACCCCGATAGGTGAGCAATGAAAGTTTTTCAGCCTAGCGATCTGAGAGTGGGACCCAGCGCTTCATTGCGCCCCTGGTCCCATTCCAGATCGCTATTGAACTCACTATTAACATCTGCCTTTAGCCTGACAGTAAGTTGCAATTTTCTGTCATTTATAGGTTCAGGAAGTCCACAGAGTGAACTTTTTGCGAATATTGACCCAGATCTTTGATCTTAAGTACAGGTTAGTTAAGTGATTGGTTATCACAGCCCCCAGTCTTGTTTCTTTTTCTTGTTCTTTTAAGAAACGTAGCAACTTGATATTATAATAATTACCTCCTATTAATTTTACAGAAAGAATTATCTGATATCATTACCTGAAGAAGGGTTAAAGTGAACCCGAAACGCTTAGTATAGGACAGAAGACACAACAACAACAGCACTTCTCTGTCTAGATATCAGTGCATATTTTCGAACGAAACTGATTGTCAACAATTGAATTTGTAACCCTGAAGTGCTTTCGAAAAGCTCATGGAATGATCATTTGTGCTGAGAATTTTTATATGAAATTTGTGTTTTGTGAAACTATATTTTGAAATTGCTGAAATATTACCAACAAGAGTTTATTGTTGGTCGTTTGCTTTGATTAATACTTACCTTACTTTGAAACCCTATCTTTTTTAATTGTCTTGTTTAAAATTGTTAAGAGTTGGAACGAAAGTGTTTGAGCAGCTATTTGACTGCTACTGTTTGTGCCCCTGTTTGTATCGCGAGTTGCTCTTTGCGATACCATCCCTTTCTCTTTATAGCTTGGGTCTAGTAGCATAGATCCAAACAGGGAGCACTATGAAGTAACATTATACCTATTGACATTATTCTCTTACTTTATTCTAATCAACCAAGTGTGCACCTCTACAACCAATTTTGTTACTGATGTAACACATTGTCATGCTGGTTGTACCCAAAATATGCCCCTGTAGCAACATGTCTATGCTGACTGTTCCCAATTTAGGCCAGCACTGCCCTGTACAAAGCATGATTGATACTGCCTGAGCATGTGCAGTGTGCCCAATACATATGGCAGTTTATCTCTGTAATACACATTACTTCTGTGGTGATGAAAGAAACATAATTCAATTCAACAGATAAAATGTGGAAAAGTGATCACCCAAAGGTGAACCTAATTGAAGAAACGCAATGTGCGCACAATCTTAAAGTATGCAACCTAGCAGGCTTAGTGCACACTTTACCTTTTCTTTCACCAATAAATCAGGGGGCGAGCGCGAACGCAGTCCCCCACTACCAGAAATAATGCAGTCGTGTATCCCGCATTTGGGAACATAGCAGGGGTCAGCAAATCCGATGTGCAATGGGTAAGCCTCACCCTGGGAGATCTGCCCTTGAGATCAGATTCTCCCCTGCCAGCTAAGTATGAGTTGCATGCAAGAGGGCAGGGGTTGGGTCAGTTCCGGGAAGCCCCGCTAAGCGAGGGTGAGAAGGCAGGCCCTGACCCAGCCCCAACCCCCCACCCCCCGGAAGCTCTGAGCATCCGCAGAGCTGCCTGTCCCGCATGTAGGGGGAAGCTCCAGCAGGCAGAGCCCAGCAGAAGAGCAGATTGTAGCGCAGTTCCTTTCTCCCATCAGGCCCTGCTCGGCCCGAGATTTGTATAAATAGGAGGATGGCTCGAGCAGGCCTGTTGCAGTCTGCCCACTGGCCTGTCGGCCCCACATGGGCCCATGGCCCTCCTGAGTGGAGCTGCTCAGCGCTGGCCCCATTGACACCATCATAATCATCCTGGACCTCGATGCTCCACCACCCATGAATCTCAGAGTTCTGCTCAATGACAATGCTGAAGCTTTGACATCTTTGCAGTAACCATATGCCGTGTTGTGTCAGCTGAGCCTGCACAGCGCCAAAGGCAAGTATTCCCTTGTCCGGGCCCAGAGGTCACAGAGTCTTCCAGTGCCATCCACTTGGCACGGCCTACTGTTCCCAGTGTTTTCTACCCGCAAATCAGCACCACTACCAAACAGAACTGCATCATTGGGGCCCATCGCTGCTGCTCTCTGACTTGACCCCAGCCCAGCGCAAAGGCACCCATGCTTGTGGTCTGATGCTGAAAAGCCTGGCTCTGCTGAGATCCGAAAGACAAGAACTAAGGTATTTTGGGAACATAGTTCTATTGTTTTTTGTGTTGCAACTGTATCAGCTCACACCTCTCCTGAAGGGTATAGGCTGCCCTCAAACTGCGCTACCAAAAGAGTGAAAATAAGTTATACCTGTTGGGCTTGCCTGTTTCACTTTTATGATTGGGATCACTGCTGCATGGGTATTAAGCGCGTCATAAATAACCTATCATATCAGATCATATCATAGATCACAGATCAAGATCATAAGCAACTTCCAGAAACCTTGGCAGGTGGTCCACTGAGGCCCATTTGCAGGTTGCAGTGTGTTATTGAGGCACTACTAGGGTAACATATTGTGCTGTACATGTGGTATTCGCCATGCTTTGATACACCACTGGCCACGTCTATAATGTCCAATGTACTTGGTATAATGCATGGACATTTTCATCAATCCGCACTGTGCTTAGAAGTAAACGTAACTGAGCTCCCGCTGTTCTTCTTTGTCTCGAGACGAGGACAAACAGCACTGCAAAGGTTAAGTTTCTCAGCTGATAAAGGTTCATCTTCAGTGACATTCACAATTCAAAAGAACGATTTTTGGGGCCGACAGGCTGTGTCGCCGCAACCCCTGCTAAACATATGTCCAGAGATGACAAACCTTGAAAGTAACTCCGCACAATGGCCCTTTGAGCAGCGGCCCACAGCTAATCAGGGGTTCAGGAATCCACTGTGCGGCCCACGCCGAGGGGAACTCCTGCACAGCACCTGTCCATATAATCCTTTGCCTGGGCCAGCACTCTTCTCCTCACCTCACCACCTCCTCCTCCCTTCATCTCAGCTTGCCTTTTGCCCCTCGGAGCACCATGCAAGAGAGGAACGGGCATGTCTGGACCGGAGCCCGTTCCTCTCTTGCATGGTGGGTTCTACTTGCCTGAAATGGGATATTTAAATGCAAAGTAATTGCTACTATATTAATCCCATTGTTCATAGTTTGTTGGAGTACTGGGCAATTGTATGGACCCGCGCTCACTGAAAATGATTGGTATTCCCGAGGTAACCCTCACTATGCCGTGATACAAATTTGTCTCTCCTTCCTCCATCATCAAGTTCCAAGATCTTCTTGACAAATGTATTTATTTCTGCAATGTTTGTCAGATATCCGAAAAACATTGCATAAATAAATAAACGCTTCGTGGCTGAGGACTGTAACTACCTCTGTTGACCCCATGGGGTCACCAGAGGAAGTTACAGTTTTGCACACAGGCACATTTAAAAAAAAAATATATATATTTATTTTTTTTACTCAAGAGTTGTCCAACATACGGCCTCGCGGGCCACATAAAATGGCTTGGCGGGCCGCATTGTGGCCCGCGGGCTGTATGTTGGACAACCTTGCCTTAAGCGTAAGTGCAGAGCAGTGGAACGGAAATGGAGATCCTCAGGTGCACCCTCTGACAAACTGGCCTGCCGCCTTCTTCAAAGGCAATATAGACTCTGCATCTGTTCGACGAAAAGAGTCTACATTCAAGCCTTCATCTCTGCGGCATCTAACAACATGGCCAAACTTTTCAAAGTCTGCAAGGAACTGGTCAACCCTACTTTGGTGACTGGTTGCCTGGTTCACCTCCAGAGCCTTACAGGTCCCAGGCTCCCCCGCCAGTCGTTTGCACTTGCCTCCAGGCCACTGCACTATGTTCAGCATTACTGCACTTTCAGATCACGCTCCATGAGCAGGGCAACCTCTCTGCACATAACCCAGGGCCCTGCTGGACTGGACTTGTTTTTTCCCACCGACACCCCCCTTCCTCGCACCTTCATCTGTACGCATGCATGACCTAAATGTACCAGGGCCAGTTAGTTTTTCTGTCCTGTCCCCCCAACCCTTTTTTGTCCCAGCTCCCTAGCTTGGTCGCTACTGTAACAGGCCATGCACTTGCACTAGGTGTCAAGCCGAGTATGCTAGTTTTTCTGTCAATCACTCAGAAACTTCATGGCCTAAGAGTGGTTACTGTATTTCCTTGTTCCCTTCCTACCATGAAGCTCTTAGAAGCACTCCACCTGTGTATAAGCACTGTATAAATGAACAATAAAATAAGTAAAAATAAATAAATTAGTGTCATGATGTCCCCTTAAATAGGTTACCTTGCACTCCAGTACTAGAGGAAGTGTGATGAGCCGGCACTCCTCACAGCCCCCAACTCCCCTTTTTATTTTTTAAGCAACAACTGTATTTTAAAGCACCTTCTTGAGCAGAGCTGTGACTAAGCAGTAATGAACTGCACTTACTCAAAAGATCTTTTGCTGTTGGTGCAGCCTGACTGATGGGGCCGAGGGCTGACTCTGAGATGACCTGGGGTGTTATGGGTCTATTGGCTTGATTAAAGCGAGCTCAAAGACATCCCAGGAGTGGATGCGCTTTGGGCAGGAGGTGGGTGGGAATGGTCTGGCTATAGGGATTAGCATGGCCTTAGGTAGTCAATGGACTGCAAGCTCAAATGGGCACAAGTGTCCCATGCAGGCAGATGGAGCAACCCGCCCCCGCCCCCCATGTTCCTCGCATTTGTTGTAATCACTAAAACAATGTCCGAGAATCAGGAAGACTCTGGGACCTGCAGGGACACTGGGACTGCCTGCATTCCAGGGTCTCAGTAAACTCCCATATTTATTCCACGTGTGGCATTCCATAAATGTCTTGCCTCCAGCTCCCCTGGATGTGTTGAAAAGCTATATTCTGAATCCCCAAATGGGTAGCGTGGGGACTGGCTACATTATCCGAAGTCTTGGCTCTTTCTGCCACACCTATGCCACTCGTGACCCTGACCCAACCCCAACCATTGCGGTGCCTTCAGCGCCTCGTGGTCTGCTGCTACTGCTGCATTTTGCTGCTCTAACATTTCCACATATAGGCAAGCGCCTAACCCTGCCTAGTGATAGCACCGGCCCTGCATACCCTTACCCCGAAATGCAATTTCCCAGGACAATTGCTTGTTGTGCCTCCCATTGTACTAATCCATCTGTACCATGGTTGGGAAGGCACCAAAAGGGAAAGGTGGCAGAGGTGGCTGAGGTGGTCAGGGTCGGGGAGGTGCAGGGAAAGCTGTGCACTACCCCCAACAGGGTCAAGGAGCTGCAGGGTCATCTGCTCTTCCCTGCTCCCAGGTTGAGGCACCTGCAGGGAGGCAGCTGATGCCTATGTACCCAAGAGGAAGGGACGGCAATGCAAACCACCTGGACACAGCTCCCTGGTTGATGGACCTGCAGGGCCAGTAACTGACCCAACAACAATGGGTGATGCCATGGCAAGGGCCACTAGTGGTCCATCCCCTAATGCCCTGAGTGATCCCAGCATCACAGGGTCTGCACCACTTTCCAAGAGGCAGAAGCGTGCAGAACAGGGAAAGGCTCAATCCCAAAGCACGGCAAAGGAGACCACCATGTCAAGGAAAGGAGCTTCAATGATGATGAACTCAAGATCCTTGTGGACTATGTGCGTGACCACCACCCTGACATGTGCACGGGACCAGGGAGCACCCATATGCCTGCTCTGCGTATGGTCCACTGGCAGCGAGTCACGGATGGCAACAACGCCTTGGGGAATGAGAGGCGCACTGCTCGTGAGGTCATGAAGCGGTGGAATGACCTCCATCGTCGAACCAAAAAAAAGCTGGATGCCATCCTTGCTTCTGCTATGGTGGCTGGAGATGGGTCACCGCAGGAGGAGGAGCTCATTCCACATGAAGAGGCCATGAACAAGTTGATTCATGTGGATCAGGTCCAAGGCGTGGTAGGCAGATTATGAGACAATGTCCGGTGAGTGAAGAAGAGCGTGCATCCAGAATATGTGTATGTATATTGAATGAATTGATATGATTGTGTGGCACTTCTGCCTGCATTCGTATGACTGCCATGGGTGAACCATGTCCTGGTCTACCGAGTCGTGCTTACTGTACTTTAGAGTGCATACAACACACGTGCTGCACATTGGTTGAACTTGGCTGTGTGACAGTAGTCATCCACAACCGTCCGATACTAATACACATTTCCAGCATGGCAACACAACATGGAATCTGGTTATGTACATCAGTGATGTTAGTGACTCAGCTATGCCAGTCAAGTGATTGTGTCTGAAGCATGTGATATTCATCATGCACTGCATGTAGTAGCGGTTCCATCCACACATGTCCATATGTGGCTTCATCCTACACTAACGTTCCATGCACACTGTCAGCATCTGGGACATTTTCCGACACAGCGCAAATCCCTGCCGCAGCTATGGCACTGAGCCCCTTGTAAGAAATCCATCTGGAGTCATCCATGTTGACCTGCAACACTGGACACCTCCCCCCTGGGTGCATGGCCCTGTCCCTCTTGTGTGTCACTGTCCCCTCTTCCTATCTCCAAGCACATGTCCTCACTCTCTCCACATCACACACCTGGGACACCACACATGTCTGTTGGGAATGTCTGCAGTGCTTACATGGTCAGGGACATGGGATGTGGTGGCAAGTCTGCAGACACCATGATTTCAGGGATTTTTGTACATAGTGTATGAATGCAAATTATGGCATGTTAACATGCATGTAAATATGTTGCAGGACAGCATTGTGATGACAATGCATGTAGTAGAAGCAATTAACATGATTCTTCATGTCTTTATGTGTCCATGTGCAGGTGATGAGCCACCAGATTCAGGAGAGGAGGTAGAGGAGGAACAGGAGCCTGAGTCCTTAGAGAGCACCTGTGGAGGACGTGTTGTGGCAGGCCATGAGAATCCACTAGTGCTACAGTCCATCAGGGGCACGACTCAGTATGAGTCCACCTCCAATGATACCAGTGGCTCTGGTGGTGAGCCGGACGTCCATTCCCCTATGCTGTCAGAGATGATTTCATCAAGTGATGGTGCTGATGTAGCCCATGCATCTGGAGGGGGTAACGTCCACTCACAGGGCCAGTCAGTGTTGCCACGTCTGTCTGTGATGGTTATGGCTGCAAGGACACCCTCCACTCTATTGGCTTCCGGTCCTGGGATGGATGGCCAAAGGAGGGATGCAGTCCTGCAGCCACAGACAGCAGCTTCACATCAAGGGCCACGCTCCCTTGGGTACAGCAGCTGTGGAGCATGCACACGTGGTGGACGTGTCGTGGCTGGGGATGATGTGTGGGAGCAGTCAATGTTGCGTGTTGCACAGCAGCAGGCCGCTTCCTATGTGATGTTGGCTCAGGGCATGGATAGGGTGGCCATTTCCATGTTCTCAAGAGAAACACAGGTAGCGTGCCAGCTGCAGGCATTGCGGTCCACATGCCGCTCACTCAGGCGGCACATGGTGGCCAGCAACAGGAGACGACGGGCTGACCTGAGGTCTCTGCAGGCATCCCTGCTTGCAGAGGGCCGGGCCCACAGGGCAGCCCTGAGGTGAGAGTTACTGGCCCTCAGAGCTTCAATGGAAGTGCGAGAGGCAGCCTGCAATATACAGTACCAACAGCAGATGGAACTGTTGGCTCATACCATCTCGGAGGAACTCTGTGCATCCTGTGAGGTGTTGCGGACCTCTGAGGCTTCATGTTCCAGATGCATTCATCTGGGTCCCGCCTGGCCACTGCCATTGAGGACCAGGCCAGGGCCTTATGTGGTAAACCTCCCTTACCACCACCACCTTCGCATTCTACACAGGAATGTGGCGGCAGCAGCGAAAGCCATCCCAATCCATGATAGCCGTGCAGTCCATGTACCCATGGAGGGAATCATTTTTCAACTTCCACACATGTGAGTGTTGACGTGCACCCTGCCCCCTCCTTTGTGGACCCATGGTCCAAGATGGACATTTCTTTTTTCCACCCCCCCTGACCAGATGTTGGCATGTCATATTTTATTTTGCCCTTTCCTGGTTGTGGTCTTTGTTAATTTTTGCATTCATTGCCCTCTAGGTGTGCCATGAACTCCTCAGGGACTATACATGTGCAGTGGTGTACGTGCAGACATGCCTGGTGGACTAATCTAGCATGTTTGCATGAGGGTGCACCGGGTGGAATGTGCAGGTAATCATAGCTTAGTTATTCCATGGCATATGTGCGCTGTGTCAATTATACTGCACAATATCTGTTTTGATATGTTCGCCCATGTTGTTCCAGTAATCCGTGATATGTCGGTGACTGCTGTCCCGGGTGACACATCCTGCATCATTCGAAGTCCACACTCCTCATGCCCTCCACCAGACAATGTTGTTCCTTTATCAAATTAAGAAACACACTTACTGATGAAGGTCATGTGGGATTTACAGCATTTAGACACCGTTATTTGGTAGGCATTTGCACTGTCTTGCATGTTGAGCATGCTCCATTGTTGGTCATCTTTGAAGGATGAGTCGGTTCTATTATGTGTCCTTTGCATGCTCACATGGCATTGTGGTAATTTCATTGGAGCTCATGTCACTGTGTTAGCTACCTATGTGGATACCTAAATGGGTGCACCGACTGTCCTGTGGAGCATGCCATTGTACATTGGTAAACCGGGCCATGGACTCAGTGATCTGTCATTTCATTGTTATTCATTCGCTGTGCCACTCTCTCTGTCTCTGCCTCCCTCTCTCTCTCGCTCTGGTGTGATACACTGTACTCCTGCACATATCAATGTCAATGGACATTCACCCTGTGTTGCTCCTGCACTCTGTGTTGTATGCATATTTTCTTCTGGTGTCAACTGTGATAATGTATGTGCATGTATTTTGTGCTGTTACTCTGCATTTAATTCCATTGAGGCAGAACATCTCACGATGGTGTGCATCATATGCAAGGCAGGTGAGTTCTACGGACAGGTCAGTTCATGGCATTTGCTGACACTTTGGTGGTGTTTGCAGGGGAACGGGGCACTGTGTGTATGCTCCCCACCCCCCTGTCGCCTGTGATGTTGTGCATGCCCCCCACCTCATGGTTGTCTGTGATGTTGTGTAAGCCCACCACCCGCCCATGGTCGCTTGTGATGTTGTGTATGTCCCCCACCCCCATGGTCACATGTGATGTTGTGTATGCCCCTCACCGCTCCATGGTTGCCTGTGATGTTGTGTATGCCCCCCACCCCTGGTGGCCTGTGATGTTGTGTATTCCCCCCATCCCTGGTTGCCTGTGTTGTTGTGTATGCCCCCCACACCACCATGGTTGTCTGTGAGGTTGTGTATGCCCCCCACCCCTGGTCACCTGTAATGTTGTCTATGCCCCCCCCATGGTTGCCTGTGATGTTGTGGATGCCCCCCACCCCTGGTCACCTATGATGGTGTCTATACCCCCCCATGATCGCCTGTGATGTTGTGTATGCCCCCACCCCTTGTCACCTGTGATGTTGTGTATGCCCCCCAACTCCCCCATGGTCACCTTTACTGTGTATTCCCCCCTCATTGTCCTTCCACTCCCCCATTCCCTCTCCACCCTAGCCAAGGCCGCCTAAATTGACTTTCTGCATTTGTATGATGCTGCCACTCTGCAACATGGGGCTACATGTACGTTTTGAAAAGCACTTATGAAACTGAGTAAGGCTTCTGTAACAACGCTGCGATGGCCAAGGCCTGTTGCGCACTTCATATATGCAAATGATATCGGAAATAAATATGGGACGGTTTATGTGACACACAGAACATTGGATGTCTAGTTTGGCATGGTGGTAGTGGCATAGTCACGCATCTATGTGTTTCTTTTGTAAAGCTTAAAAAATCATTTGTTTTAGTTCTAAGGGATGCACACAATGTAGCACTTCCAAGGACACATTCTCAGGATGGTTTGGTGGGCACAGATCATTGCCCCTTTGTCATCATTGAATGGCACCTAGAATGTGCCTGGGCTGTGTGCACTCCACAGGGGTTGGATTTTAGGTGAAGAATTGTACCACAAGCTGGGTACGGGCAGCCTCGCCATGTGCCCTTTGCCCTACCATGCGCAAGCAACGTGCATGTGGTTGGGGATGTGAGGCACCACCATGTCCACCGGTACACCGCGCCGTGTTGCAACATTGTGCAGGACACATGCTGCCACAATGATCCTGCACACAAGTGGTGGTGCATATAGCAACTCACCACCAGACTGGTCAAAGGAGTGGAAACGAAGCTTGAGCACTCTGAATGTGCGCTCCACTATGCCCTGAGTTGCAGTATGGGCTGTGTTGTATCTTACCTGGGGTGGTGTGGCAAGGTCTCGTATTGGCGTCATCATGTAGGTGCTCAGAGAGTAGGCACTATCCCCTGTAGATGTTAAATTGTCATTGCTGTGTAGTTGTGTGTGTGTGACATGAATGCATGTTCACTGGCATTTTCACTCACCAATGAGCCATGTGTTGCCATGCCTCCCAGCATCCAAGGCCCGGTGTAGGGGTGACATTCTGAATATAAAGCTATCATGGGTGGACCCCTGATAGTTGGCATATACTGAGGTGATGATTCCCTTGGTATCACATACAACCTGAACGTTGATGGAATGCCAGTGCTTGCGATTGCGATCGACCTGCTCTGTGGCCCTAGGTGGAGGTAGAGCCACATGTGTGCAATCAACCGCACAAAGCACTTTAGGGAAGTGCGCCAGCCCATAGAAATCCTGGGCCACGTCCTGCCTTTCTGCAGGGGTTCTGGGCATGTAGATGTGCCTGCCAACTGAGGGGAGTGCAGTCATGATTGCCAACTCCTGATGTAGGCATCGTGACTGCGTGGGCTGTGAAATGCCCCCAACCATGGCAGTTTTCCGCTGAAATGACCCAGTGGCCAAAACATGCAGTACATTCAGCACCTTTTCCAAGGGGCTCAGTGCTTGGGAGCACAGGGTGGGTGATGTACAGTCATCCTTCCACTCCGTGACCAGGCCTAATATGATATGAGGTGGAAACCTATGCCTGCCATAGACCTGGTCATCAGGCATCCGAAAAGGCTCGTCCTAGGTAGAAAAATATGTGCCCTGGCCGTCCTCCTCCTCCTGCGGTGTCCCAAGATCACTGCTGCGAAAAATGGTACATTCATCGTAGCTGTATACGTGCGTTTGTTGTTCGTGTGCCCTTTTTATGCATTTGTTTTAGTGCAGGGTGACACGTCAGCTTTCGCGTGGCATACATGTTTCCGGATTTGCAAGTCTTTTTCCGCTCGCCGGAGAAGCCTGATCAATTCCATGAATACGGATTTTTAGCGCTCGTATGCATTTTTGCTTGTTGTTCCCCATTCCACGTGTTCCGCCCCTTTTTTAGGTGGGCATGCAGAACCCAACACCCCTTCGCTACCAGTCTCATGCAAGGCGCTCGTGGTGTCGCAGTGATGTGTTGGACCGGCGCAAATTCCTCAGAAGTCCCTGGTAAGCCCCGCGCATTGAGTTCCATGAATACCATGAGTTCCATGAGTTCCATGAATACATGATTTCGCGCGCATGCCCCCTATTTTCCGCTCAAATAATTCCATGAATTAAGGCCAGTGTTTTGCCCGCAGTGCCGAACTCAGACTCGGCAAACTGGGTTTTGAGCACACCGGCCTGTGGGGAAACAGCATAGAACCGTTGTATAACCCTACAAGATAGTACATTATAGCTATGGCCCAGAAGCATTGTGTTAAATTGTTGCCCCGTGCTGTATATAATGTGGGTGTAAAGATTGCTTCAAGTGCGAGGTCATTGGTGCCACGGATGCAGTGTGGCAGTCTGCAGTAGCAGGGACGGAGGCCACCCTTGTTTGCGCTTTGGGGCTAATATAGAGCAGTGTCGATTGTGTAGCATGTGTCAGACGTGTTGGAGCTAGCATTCCCCCTTTAGCCAGTGTGTGTTGTAATCACACACTGGTGAGGTGGTCATTAAGTTCATGAAATGAGTGTGAAAGCTGGCAGTTATTTGCAAATACATCCACCGCCCTACTTGCAGGATTCCATGTAATCGATGGTTCTTGTGCTTAACATCACACATTTAAGAACGACCTTACTCGATGTAAACAAAGTATTCTGTTGTGTATGGCTTTTATAGGAAGCCATTAGCAACTACTTTGCTTTCTGAATAGTGTACGCTCTTGCGGTGACGTCATGTCAGAGAATTATAGAATTCATAGTCAAATTCCGATACATCACAGCAGCGGGATATGGCATTTTCTCTGCCATGTGTTTTTCTTCTTAAAGGATGGCTTGTTTGGGGGAGGTGAGAGTGAACCTGGTATTTTACTTTTGTTTGTTTTACATGGATTGCTCTCCTCGCAGCCCCCTGCAATGCTGGTCTTTAGGGACAGAGGGGGTGGGAGAATCATGCGCAAAAGGAAAGAGGGAAGCTATTAAATAGGGTGTACATTTCACCTCTGAGTTCCCAGTGACACTGCAGACAGCTCGAGCTTCGATCTTGCTGTCTACCAGATGCCACGCAAATCCTTTCCATCAATGTAGTGCTGTAGGTGATAGCTTCCCATCTATAATTCTGTATGTATTATCCGTCTGTCTCATCCATGAGAAAACCTATCACATGATGGCACAGTTGCCTGCATGTCATTTCAAGAACTTGTGTATTCACAGCTGATCTTCTTGCTGTTTTCCTTTGGTGGTGATGGGGGTGACATTTCACAGATTGTGGGCCCAGGTGGAATTCAGAAAATGTGCTAACTTGTGTTGCTTCTTCAGTTAGCAACCAAAAATATTAAAAGGGAACTCTGGGATGCACCGATACTATTGCGCCTGCAGCCCTGACCCTAGCCCAGAACCTAGATTATACTAAGAATAAAAGTAGGGTCAGGTAATGCATGGGCAATCTCAGTATGGCGAACTGAACACCAGTGAGTCTTAACATATATAATTACACAATAACACAAATATATGTAGAAACTCAAGAAATAATTTAAATACCTTTAATTAAAACATCGTACATGAACGCTTCGTCGTAGATAGAACACAGTACATCACATCTAATTCATCACAAAATCTCCAATTGTGAAATCGCAGTACATCACATGGAATTCATCACAAAATCTCCAATTGTGAAATCGCAGTACATCACATGCAATTCATCAAACATAAATAATATAATACAGTTAAAGTGCAAAAAACTGCCTTCCTAAAAAGTGCTAGCGTGCCTAAGATTACGCAATAGGGCACTGTCAAAAATGAAAAAATGGCTGAAAGAAAAAAAACAAAAATAAAAACGAGGGTCTTGGTCAAGAATATGTGACAAATCACACACTATAGATCTGTTCAGTAATGGTCAATGTATTCTTCTTCAATTAGACCATACTTCTAAAGAGCCCAAGTTGCAACTTCGTCATCTATACATATACATTAACACTACGTATTCACACTGTACAACCCTAAACTATTGGTATTATTAGTGCTTGTTATGTTGCTGGCAGGGATATATTTACCCCACAAGCACCCCTGGCCTCGGTGTCTCTAATGCACCCATAGCTCTTGAAAACCCACAAACTGACACTGTCTGGTCGTTCGGCTCAGCCACTCACACACCGACACAACTCACCCACACTGTTGCCTGCCCAATCAAGCAGAGGGGCACCTGTGACACCATATGGACACATTATCAAGCACATGACGACTCCTAGACCAGGCATATTTGTCTAATGGGGAATATGTACCTGGTGGATTGTACACATATTAAAATTTAAATTTGCATTATTCCATGAACGGTCTTATCCTTTGAATGGGGGCATCCAGAGCACCCTAGGTCTTTTTTTATTTGTATTTAAATTAGGGTTGTACCGAATAGCAGATTTAGTATTCGGTCAAATACCGAATAGTTTGTCAACTATTCGCCCAAAGCCGAATATGAAGCCGAATAGTTGCTTTATTTAATAAATCATGTTCCAAGCTTCAAAAACACACTTATTAAAAAAACAAATAAAGCACCATTTTAAATGAATTCTATATTTTTTATTTCTATAGTTGTAATTAATGTAGCATCTTTATTTAAAGTATAAAAGCCAGAAATAAAGCAGATTTAACCTAAATGAAGGGACCAAATGTACAGAAGATTGTTGCATGTTCAGTGCCAGTTAAAGTAGGAGACTTCACAAATGCAAAAGGACTGCCTTTGTGAATCAGATGCATTGCATTCTCTATCCAGTTGCAAAGTTGATGCGGTTGAGTTTCAAAACTTCTTTGCAGCTCACATAGAAATGCATAAAACGGTTCATGTCGGCTCATACAGGAAACAAGTCAAGAGGAAATCTGAAATGCATGAACTCCATCTCACAACTATTCACCCCACCAAATGCTGCTCACTTTTCCTAGCCACTTCTTCTTGCCAATACACAAACATATGCAACTTATCATTCCTGATAAAATATCAGATCATTTTAAACTCAGGACTCAAGTCCTTAAAAAAATGAAAAGTGGGGACTATGGGGAGTGACATGACAGGAACTGAAAGTATTTATGCACATTTCTTTCAGTGGGCCTTATTCCGAGGTTGGTGCTAGTCATGGCACTATTAGCGCCATGAATAGCACCATTACCGGTACCATGTCCGCTCTGGTTCAATGGGGTCTTACCGTGTGAAAACAGAAAAATAATATGAGGCCGGGAAGCCCAAAGGAAACACACCAAACACCGGTTACAAAGGAACATACAAAGTACTTTATTTTAAGCTCAAGCAGTGACAAAGTCAATGACAGATCGGATAGCTATCGGCCCTCAGTACAACACAACGATACTTCAACGGGGTTCGATGTATTCAGTGAGAGACTATACATTGGGACAATCAGGCTTTTATAAATTTCTCCAGGCTTTTGTCCAACCCCTTCGCGGGTTAACCGTTCCATGAATGTATTACTGGTCTAGGGTCTCTGCCAGGTCAACTTTTAATATATTCATCAGTATGTGCATAGATCAGTTCCGTTGATACAGGTAATCCATTTACACACAGGTCAACAGAAGGACAAGGTCTCAGTTCACGACCCTAACAAGTGGCCTGTAGGCAAGTTATACATTAGCTGTATGGAGGTCATGACAACCAGATTCTGTTCGGAATGGCATTGTCCGCCATTTTGATGTACAGGGTGACTTTTACACAACAAGAGAACCTAAAATGGCGGCTTGATTCAAGATGGCGGCTTACATCAATTTCTAAGGGCAAGACCTTGCCGTAGAGAGTTATTCGCGTACAGTTTTAAGCAACTTGGCGTAGGCCAATATACATACAATCGTTACAATTGGAGGCATAATTTAACATCCAGTTTGGCAAACCCTCCTTTTGGCCGATGCCAAGTGCTAAGACTACTTCTGATCTCCTTGCACGTCGTCGTCCATACACCCTGAATCGCTGTCAGAGATATCTATGGCCATCAGGTCGTTCACTAAGATCTCTTTTAACACATACTCCTTGGAAGTTTTATCTGGGGCATATACTTTATGTCCTATTGTACCTATCGCCTGAGCACAACATCCCCCTAGCATCGAACATATACTAGGCAGACATTGGATACAACAACAAAGGAATAGCAGAATTCCCAAAATGATCAGCAAGACTGAAAGCACCTTCCAATCCCAAGATCGCAAGAAATCCCAAAACCAAGCACTAAGATTCCAGTTCCTCTCAGGAACATGCACTTCTGAGCTAAGGACGTGCAGATTCTGAATTGCTTTGAAAATGGTTGGGGAGGAATCTGGTACGAAAACACAGCAAGCGGACCCCACTAATTTACATACTCCACCACGTTCAGCCAGAATGACATCTAATGCCATCCGGTTCTGGAGTGCTAGTAATCTTATCGCTTTCTGCTCTAATGTCATGTTATAGAGTATATCTGTGGTCCGGTTGATGGTTCTCTCCAGTACTCTCGCTAGTCTCCTGATATCTTCAGAATTTGCTATCTGCCCCCAAAATGGCACAACTGATTTTGCTATGTCTCCCATGATTTGTGCGGGGGTATCACCATTCTCGTCCTGTAGGCAAGTTATACATTAGCTGTACGGAGGTCATGCCGACCAGATTCTGTGGGACATACATAATTACAAACAGATTTTGCAATCCTTTGAAACAGTGCCTTACAGTAGGACATGTGTAATGTACAATGAACCAAGTGGAGTTAGTTGTGAGGAGGGACATTTTGAAATGTTAGCCACAGATTAAAACTCTCTGCTCCAGATACTTGATTGATATTGATCCAATGATACGCCCAGAGATATGTCATGTAACAAAGATAACCAAGAGGCCTTTTAGCCATTGTTTCTAATATTGAAACACACACTTTTTTCAATTACTAATTCAACTAGCTTTTGCCCATTATTAACTGATCAGCAAACTGGCATCCCAAACTTAAAACGTTTTCAGCGGTGGCCGGCCACTGCATTGCCAAGTTCATGCACTATTTACCCATATCTGTCGATGCGCCTAGAAATCTTGTTAAAACACTCACGCTAAGGACAGCCAGAACAACCGCGAATTGGTTAGACTGCCTTAATTAAATAGTCATTATTGTAGATCTGGACAAAATAACGAATACGTTTGAATATTAAAAAATGTTTTCTTTGTTTTCTTTTTGATTTTTTCTCCCCAAATCTTCAATACATGTTTTCACTTTCTAGGGTTTTTGAAAGAAAATAATTTCAATTATCATCATCATCATCATCATCAAAGTTTATTCGGATAAAATATCCATAAACCAGAAAACAAAACGTTAATACATCAATGCATCAAATAATACAATACACATTTCAATCGTGATTTTGCATTCTTTATTTTCCCTTGTGATCTATTTATTCTTATGCATGTTAATTATCTTATGGTCTAACATGGAGACTAATGTTCATTGCCATGTTATGTTTGCATTAGGCATTTAGTTGCTGGTCATAGGTAGAGTAACAGAGGAGGTTATAAAGACTGTGGGTAGAAATGTTCATTGTTTTGTCAAGGGACAAAGGCGCAGAGAGGTAGGTCAAGGCGGATGATTGAGCATTACTGAGATGAGTAACAGAACAGAGATGAGAGCTTTTCTGAGTAAAATGCTGTCACAGACTCTAAGATCAAGATCACAGCTCCATGGTGTTCACAGCAGTAACACGTGGCTAAGGTTTCAGGCGTTGCAGATGTTAGCAATGCTCTTTCTTCTGTGACCTACATCTCTCGTTTCAGTCACAGTTTCACTTGGCAGCAGTAAAAGACTGAAAGTAGCATGTTATGTCCTTTTGTTCTTTCTGTTGTTAAAATCATAACAAAGATCGTTGCTTCGGGTCTCAGGTGATCAGGAACACTTTTCTCCAATCTGGGCGTTTTAATCAATGCCAGTAGGCCTACATCTGGTAAACAGCATAGGCCCCTGCATACAAGGTGTGTGACCTGCAAAGCTGTGACCGGATAGGTGTGATATAACGATATGGGATCAGTTGTCAAATGTTGATAAATTAAAGGGATAACACAGAGGAATCATCCTACTAGCTAGAAAGGGATCGGACACGTGAGATATTCGGAGAGCTTTCTGGTTGCAGAGTATATACACAGATTAAATTGGACACAATGGGAATTATAGGTGCATGAAACCCCAGCACCCCCATTAACGCAGGTCGTTATTTTGCTTTGCCTCACTGTCTAAAATATAAGTGGAGAGCAGAGTTTGTTGAAGGCAGCAGCAGAACTCCATGACATTTCCGAGTAGCACATCCAGTCTTTTTTAGTGTTGTCTATACGGTGAAACTTAAGTGCCACCTTTAAACTAAACTAAACTAAACTAAACTAAACTAAACTTAAGCCCAACTTATTGAACTGGAGCACAGCTAGAGAGGAGTGGGCATGTGAGGAGGGACACACAGTTTATGTGTGTTGTTTGGGTATTTACCCACCTATTGACTGCTCATGGAAACAGTAATCCTTTTGACCATTCCCGCCCTCTACCTGCTCTTCCATCTGGGATCCCTTTGAACAAGCTCTATCAAGCAGTAACTTCAAACATTGGCTTGCCAGCATTATTTCTAAGCAGTCTGCTGAGAATGAATGGTCTAAATGCAGCTACAAATATGCTACTTGTCTTACAAAAATCTCTTAACTAAGTGTGACTTCAGCCACTTTACTTATTTCTGTTCTTTGCGCTGAAGCCCTGCTAAAAGCAAGCATTGACAAGGTCAACAGTTTTGGTAAGCATTTGCCAGACAATGCTGTCATATGCCCAGCTAATCACACTATTGTCCAGCTGTTACCATCTTATGGCTACGCAGTACCATTATGCAGTGCCTGTCAAATGACTACACAGCAGCCAAAACTGTTGTTTGCATTCTTAGCATTCGAGTTCTTTTGGTTGACCAGCTGGCACAGAGCCAGATAAGTGAGTTGTACTACCTGCCACATTATTTAAAACTGATATTTCTACTGACAGAAGATTTATGAATGGTGTTTTTTCCAGTGTGATAGTGGTACAAGTGTATCAAGCAGGGATTCTGTGATGCGGCACAAATATGCTTTTGTCTCTTGTGCTTTCAGTGTTTCTATCAGCCCACAGTTTTTTGATGGTCACACAATTATTTGCTCCATGGAAATGTTCTTGTACTTTGGAAGACTTAACTTCCTAGCCATTCTAATACCTCGCATGGTTTCCTTCAGGACTGACTGTAAACACATTCCATGGCTTTTTAAAACAAACCTTGGCAATGCCAACAGTTTGGGCTTTTGTGTAGGCATTGGAAAGGCATTTGCCAGGCACAGTCATAGTGGTATTAACTGGCCATCAATGGTAGCAGCTGCACAATGGTGCGAGTACTGTGGCATCATATAGCAGTGCCTGGCAAATGCCTAATACTTATAGACAAAACTTATACACAAGCCAAAACTGTAGGCTTTGCCAATGCTTGTTTTTAACAGGACTTCAGTGAAGGGCACGCATAGTGTTTATAAATCTAGTGGCTGATGGCAGACCTGGTTAAGCCGTTTTTATTACACGAGTAGCACATTTACAACTCCAATTAAGTCATTAACTCTCAGAAGACTACTTTGAAAAAACACTGACAGGCACTTTGAGTGGAAAGTTTAATGGTAAGGCTTGATTAAAGCGAGCTCAAAGCGTTCCCATGAGGAGGTGTTTTGGATGGGGAGAGACAGGAACTGGGTGGGAATGGCCATAGGGATTAGCATGGCCATGGGCAGTCAATGGGTGGACAAATAACAAAACACCATCTACAAGCTGTGTGATCCCTTCTCATTTCTTTTTATATGTACTCTAGTGCAATAGTTGCTTATTGGTGTTGCAAGCGAGACCTGATAGCACAAATATAAACAAAATCTGAAAATTATGGGTTCCAGCCACATTATCAAGGGTGGCATCAGGGAGGGTACCATCAGGGGAGAGGGGGTTTACAGGGCAGAGAGGGGATAGCCAGGTTTTGGAGGGATGTGGCCACGAGGAGGGAATAGCAGGAGCAGATATTGGGGATGGTACAAACAGATGCCCTTGTGTGCTCAAGGGGCCCCAACACCATACCAGCTACCCTAAACTCCTGGCCCTGCTCCCGACCCATACTGCGCACAGCAATCACCAGCCCAGCTAGCGCCACCTATACAATTCCCACAGCGTCCAATCATCGGAGGGATACAGACCACATACCCTACAGTACCCAGGTGCCCCAAATACCCAATAGTAATGTGTTTCCCAATGATACCATCACCCATTATCAAGGAGCAAGTGTGGTAGGGGGAAATCCTTTAATATTCCCAGGAACAAACACAAACTCGGATTAGGATAGCCCACAGAGTGTTTTTGCGTGCCCAGTCCTGTCAATCACTGCCAACCCAGAAGAGGAACCCTTGGAGGGCATGGCGATAGGTGACAAACCTTACATTTTCATGGTGGACACAGGCGCCACCAAATCATGCATTAAGGAGGGACATTTTCCTTTATCAGACAAGATTATGGACATGCAGGGCTTCTCTGGGGCAGCAGCAACTGTTTCTTTCACAAACTAATTGGCCATTAAAGTAGGAGGAAAGACAGTGCGGACCCCCTTACTATTTGCATAAACTTCCCCTACCAACTTGTTGGGGCGAGATGTGCTCAGTAAGTTGAATATGATCATCTCATTCACTGAATGGGGGGTGGTATGCTCAACTCCGGGGATGTGTCTCATAAGGGCAATGGTGATAATTCATGAGTAAATTGGCGGCCCGAGGTGTATCCATACACCCAGATTTATTTATCTATGGAGTGTCTGTGTTGTTGAGTGTGATTTCTGGCATACGGAACAGGTATTGGAGAATTCCCTCTAATTTTATCTTTAGACCTACACTGCCCCAAGAGCACGTGGCAGCGACAATTGTCCCACTGGACATTGAAGGAGTAATGATGTTGAAAACAAAGGTTGTCCTAATAGCGGTAGACGCCGAAGGAACACAGTGGCGCACACTGTTGTGCATCGACTCGACACAGCCGTTAAAGGAAGTGACGGATGTTGAGCTATTTGAAGACAAAAATGTTGAAGGGCAGATAATAATGGCTATATGTGCCCCATGTGAAAACATGGTCCAATATCGGCAGGTCCTGTGTCCCATGTTTGTGGCAGAACATATCCCCTAATTTACACAAGAAGATTTAGCTCATGTTCCCGATATCCAATGTACAACTACTCCTCATAATGTGGGATTACTGTGCAGCGCCGCTCCCATACAGATCACCCTCGAACCAGGTGCAGTACTGCCTGACTGAAACAGTAACCATCGCAAAGTGAAGTGGAGGAAGGAAGAAATGACACTATCAATGAACTTTCACATCATGGTATTATTGTGCCTTCAAATTCTCCTTGTAATACGGCCATTTACCCGATAAAAAATTCAAAGGGATCTAGCTGGAGAATGATTCAGGATTTGCAGCCATTGAATGACATTGTACAGGCCGAGTTGCCTGTCGTCCCGAACCCCAAAACAACCCTATCGAACATACCCACAACAACCACGCATTTTACTTTCATCGATTTGAAGAATGCTTTCTTTTCAGTGCCCTTACACCCAGATGCACAGTTCTTCACAGCGTTCACGCATAGCATGAGGAGGTTCCAACATAAAGGGATGCCTCAGGGGTATTGCGAGTCCCCTACTATCTTTAATAGGGTACTACATGCTGACCCCATGCATACATTAGTTTTCAACAATTGATTAGCAGAATTTGCTAATTAACATTTTTTTGATTAGCAAACAACTTATTTGATCAGCAATTGTGTACTTCTATTTTAAATGTCACCAGAAGTTAGTTGTACCACAAGATATAAAATTAGCGAAAATACAGCATTTCCATGTACCTGAAGTAATACATTAGTGCAATCAGTGTCTGTAAAATGTAAAGGTTCACTGCATGAATGGACCAAAAAATTGATCTGATAAATAAAGCTCTGAAAACATTTTTCAGTACAAAGCTCTGTGCAGATGGGTCATGCAGCAGTCAGTGGTACATAGTGCAGGGTCCATCAAATTGTCAATAAGACATAAAAAAGATGTAATTGTGCATGTGCCATTTTTATTTTATTATCAAGTTTCATTTAGTTAGTGTTTGGCACAAAACAGTCACAAGAAACTGCTCAAGATGAAGACAACAGCTACGAGGAGTTTGTGAGAAAATTGGGGACATTAGTTATCTTATTCTGCAGAACCAAATGCCCAGATGCCAGTCTCTTGGTCTGCCCAGGTCATTGAGGACCTGATGCTGTACCTACCAGTTACCAGTGCCGTAAAGTCTCATCTGCGAGACAAATGGGCCCATCAAGTTAACATGTAATCATCAATTTGTGGTCTGGCTTATTGCAAGTCAGCAAACACTGAGGTGATTTAAAAGATCACAATCAATGATCTAAAGAGGGAGTGCCATCCCAGACACCTAAAAGCTAACAGAGAAATCTGCAGGGTGCCCAGGAGGTCATACGTCTTTTCTCTAAACCTATGGCACACAGGTGCCACATTTTGTGACTCCACTGCATTGTGGGAAGTACTGAGTGGCAGGTTAGCAGCAAATTGTTCAATGCAATGCCCATCAGCCTAGCAACAGTGCCTAAGTATAAATAATGCACATTTCTGTTGTTTCTAGCACACTGGTATTGCTGCGTTGGGTCAACTGATTTGCCCAGGATCAGACAGTTTGGTAAAGCAATGAGGCCAGAATTTGCCAGCAATTTAAGCAACTTACCACATATCTTCCAAGCTCTAATTAGTACGCATATTTGTTTTGTGTTTCAAGAACCACAATATGGTTGTTTATTTATAAAGAACACAGATCACTCGAAGCAACCACCTTTAGGGGAGTATTTGCGCGAACCCAGAATATAAGACTACAAGTGACAGCCCCCACCAATAACATAACCTGCTTGCAGAATGCTTTTACATATTGTTCCATTCTCATAAAGCGATGCCCATGGCACCAAACACAAAATATTTTCTTTAGTATAAAATGATGGGCTATGCTTTTCTTACCTCTCAGGTAACTCTTCCTTTGTTGTGAAAGTCAGTGTGAAGGTCCACTCCTGCCTATTATATTCCTCTACAGACACATTCCACTGTCTACAAAACATACACATAGCAACTGATCACCCACAGCAATGTGCTTACTAAGTGGCTGGAAATATTTGCCCCACCCAAACACTGAGCCCTGCAATCAGGGACAGCATCAGGGCCTTTCAACCTTTTAGTTGATAAGGGCCATGAGCCTCAGGGATGACCCCAGCAGCTGTCCAATGTTGCCAGTTTGCAGTGTTCTATAATAACACAGTAATATATTTATCTGTATATACTTTTGTTCTGGGGCTTACTGCCTTACAAGCTGCATTTGCTTCAGCCCTTCCGGCCGCCACTTCCCTTGGGGAATACAGACGTGTTATCACCTCATTGCCTTTTCACATGGGTCCCTCCACAGCAGGCACTTGCTGACATATGATTTATATAGGATTCATAGCTTTTCAGTGGGTATTATTGTTTCAGCTTCTTGCTGCCTGGCCATTTAGTCATAATCGGTGGCTGTTAACCCTCAGATTATTTCTTTGTCATTTCATTGGGTAAAATTGATGTGATCTCTCCCGTGATGTCATCATATGCTACTTACTATTTTTGAAACTGGTCCCAGAATGTTGTCATGTCACAGACTGGTCCCAGAATGGTGGCATGTCACAGTTTATATCAAATTATCTAGATGGATAGCAGTGTGCTTTAAAACTGCAGTTATCTGCCATACAAAGACATTCCAAAATGGATCCGGGTGCACTGAAGCCCTGACTTCCAGTCTCATGATTAAAGTGCTTGTGGCACCTTAATCGTGAGACAGAAGGAATATTTAAAAGCCTCTGCAGCACCATTCTGTAATTATTGCGGGCCTGGGTGCTTAGAAAGTGGCAATTATTTCCACATACTTTCTAAGCACCCAGGCCTGCAGTAATAACATAGCCTTCTTGCAGAGGGCATTTTAAATATGTAAAAGGGCTTCTGTAGCATGCTGTGTTCTTAGTGTAGGGTCTGGGTGCTTAGAAAGTGGCAGTAAATAATATTTCCAGCCACTTTCTAAGCACCCAGGCCTGCAGTAATAACATAGCCTGCTTGCAGAGGGCATTTTAAATATTCCTTTCTTCACGAAAAGGACAAAATATTTTAAAGACGATCTGCCAGCATGCCATATTACTGTGGGGCTAGGTACTAGCAAGTGGCTGAAATGAAAATTTCTCCCACCCAAACCGGCAGGTGAAATATTTCTTCTTAGCAGTGGCCACTTGCTAACACCCAGCCCAGCAGACAAGGGACTTTCAGAAGCCTGAATCCTCTCCTAAACCCCTCAGCATGACTCCTTACCTTGGATTGAAGCTGTGTCTGTGAGTGGAGCTGCGGGGGGCTCCTGCTCTAGTCTCTTCTCCACGTGACTTCGATGCTGCACCTGGGCTAGGCTCATACATTGATACAATGTATTTAGCCCATCCTGGGTGCTTCTGCATGCTGCCTGCACAGTGTCAGTGCACCGAGCACAGAGCTTAAATGAAAAGGCACAGTTATCTGTACCTTTGAGCTCTGCGCTCAGTGCCATAAATCATATCGCAGTTGCTGCAACATGATTACTAAATTAAAAAGCAGGCCAGTGGAATAATATTGCAAATTGCAATGTAATACCGCTTATTTTATGCCGTATGACCTGGGGAACATAAACGTACCGAGTACCATCATTCACTATGTAGATGACCTCTTAGTGTGCCGTACGAGGGAACACCAATGTAGACAAGATTTGATTACCCTTTTGCAATTGTTGGCAGAGAAAGGATGCAAAGTGGACAGAGCAAAATTGCAGAACTGTCAACAAGAAGTTCTGTACCTAGGCCAGCTCATCCCTTTCATTGGAAGATAATAACACCCGAACGCATGGCTGCTGTGTACAGCACACCTCGGCCAGTGACAGTGAAAGATAGGCAAGTTCCTGGGGCTCTGTAACTACTGTAGGACCCGGATCTTTGACTATACCACATATACACGACCGCTGCTGCAGGCTCTAGAGGGGGCTCAAAAGACAAAAACAACATAACATGAAGCAAAGACATGCTTACTAGCTTTAATGAGCTAAAGGAGGTGATTGCCACAGCCCCAGAGTTAGCACCACCTGACTACACCCAGGTGTTTTACCTATTTTCCCACTCAAATGGCCAAATGATGACAGCTGTACTGACACAGAAAAGCACAGTGGGCCATAAACCCTTGGCATATTACAGTGTCATGTTGGACTCAGGTATGCAGGGGCAGTTTTCATATGAACAGGCACTCGCCACTGCTGCATTTACCATAGAGAAGTCTGTGACAATTGTTATGGGCTGTTCAGTAACACTATACATTGAGCATCCACTTTTTGCCATTTTAGAAAAGATCTAAATCCACCTTAACTACACAGTGGGCCTCAGCATATGAGATCATTTTTTCCAATCCCAATATCCACATAGTACGATGCAAGACAGTGAACCCAGCTACCTTTTTGACTGAATTAGTTGTTGACACGGACGACGTACATGACTGTGCAATTTATGAGGGTCCATCGATGTCACCCTGAAAGCATGTGACTATGCCCCTGATGATGAAGAAGTGTTCTTTGTTGATGGCTCAGCAACAATTGACCAGGTGACAGGAAGCAGGCATACAAGTGTGACCGTCATGCGCCTGGTGGAGTGGGAATATGACATACTGGTACAGAAGAGACTGCCCATGCATTATTCGGCACACACAGCCAAATTCATTGCCTTAATAGAAAGTCTGGAGGCATCACAGGGGTGTAGGGTACTGATTTACTGTGATTCAGGGTACGTTACTGAGGCAGTGCAATCAGGGTTAGCCAATTTAAAATGGAAGGGGTTCAGAAGGGCGGGTGGGCGGGTGGGTCCCCAGTCCAACATGCCACCCTACTCAACAGACTAATATACACCCTATCTCAACCTATGTTAGAAGCAGTGGTGAAGTGCGCTGCCCATACTAACATCACTGACAACATTTCTCCTTTGACCAAACATGCAGCATACCTTCCCATTCCTGAGGTAGCACAATATCCCGAAGTTGTAGATATACAAGTACAATTGCTACTACCATACACCCCTTTGCCAACAGGGGAAATAATTGAGTTACAGGGACAGGCACCACAAGAGGACACATTTCTTGGCAGAAAAGAGGATGTTTGCAATCACCTACTGATTACATTTGGAGGCAGAGTGGGACTGGCAAAGTGGTGGTGCCATATGAGTTACTAGCAGTTGCTTTTGAGCAACTCCACTACCCTTCTTATGTGTCTAAATAAAATATTGGAGCAGATTTGCAGGAGAACTAGTTTGGGCCTAATCTGCAGGAGCTATTGAATGTGTTCGTCGTCAACTGCACTGTATGCCAAAGCTATAGTACTGGGCAAACCCTCCGGACACTGAGGAGCACTCTGCCCCACCCTACCGGGGCGCTCCCCATTGACTACCCTGACATGGGAGAATGGTGCAACACATACAGGTATCTCATTGTGGTGGTATGCCCCTTCTCCCGTTAGGGTCGAGGCTGGTTTGTGTACACATCTGGATACCAAATCGGCTGCCAAATCTTTAGCAAGCGAGGTATTTCCTCGATGGGGCATGTGCGACACATTAAGGTCTGACAATAGCATGCACTTCTTTCATGAATTGTTTAAAGAGATAACAGCCCTCTTAGGAATTAAACACAGGATGTGCTCTATTTACCACCCTCAGGCCAATGGCATAGCTGAACAGATCAATGACCTCCTATTGGCCAAGCTATCAAAACTGTGTGTCACCCTTAAAGAAAACTGGGTACATTGTTTGCCCTTGGAACTGTTCAACCTGCAGACGCAACCCTGTAAGGATCACCATCTCTCGCCCCACAAAATAGTGATGGGTCAGCGTATACATATGTCCTTGTCTCCTAGTAGGAGTGCTTCAGATGCTCACAGGGCTGTGTCCATTTTGGAGGATTAATTTAAACAGTCCTTATTTGTGTTGATTCGCTCAATCAAAATTATTTCCCAACAGGTATCCCCTCGACAGGCAGAAGACGATACCAGCACAGCACCAGACTTTGCAAGCTCGCCACATATTCAACTGTCCCTCAGAGCTTTAGTTTACATCAGAAATGTTTAATCTGGGGCATTGGGAGTGCCCCAGCATACTGTGCTGCTGATGGGGAAGCGAATGATGATGCTGTGGGTCACACTGGAGACAGACAAGAGGTGTGTCTCCCTGGCACACCTATAGACAAGGAAAGTGAAGTGCAAACACACTGTTACACCAAACGTCTCACACAAATGTAGCAGTAATGATTACATCATTTCTGGAATTGGTATGATATATTTGATGTATTTATATTCTATTTTCAATATAAACATATCAAATATATCTAACAATTTCAGAATTGAAGAAATCATAGGCACACGACAGGTGCAGGAGAGGCAGTATGGGGAGACAAACTTCAATTCAGAAATTAGTGCAATATATATTTGATGTTTTTATATCGATATAAACACATCAAATATATTGTACCAATTTCAGAATTGAAGTAATTATTACTGCTAAATTTGTGTGATGCACCTGGTGTGACATTGTGCTTGCACTTTACTTGGATTAATCTTTACCTTGTATTTTCAATATAAACACATCAAATATTTTGTAGCAATTTCAGAATTGAAGTAATCATTACTGCTAAATGTGTGTGAGGTGCCTGTGTGAAATTGTGCTTGCACTTCACTGTACTTGTACATCAGGAACGTTGTCTGCAGGAGGAGTGAACTAAGATATAAAGGGCCGTTTACAGCCAGTTATGCAATTCCATTTGCAGTTAAAGTGCAGGAGCTGCGCTATTGGGTGCACCTCTTGGATGTCCATCGGGCTCCCCGTACCACCTCTCCTGCACCTGCTGTGTTGCCAACACCCACTGCCTGATAGCATATGTTTTCCCTTTCTGAGTACGCTGTCCATTTTGTATTAAATCTGAATATTTTGTCTTACCCAACGAAAGGTGTCCCACAAGGGCGTACATACATATCGTCCATCTTCCCTTACCATACCACACATCTACCTCATCGAGAGAAGCAACCTTCAACGTATTAAAGTTCCTAAGTGTGTTAGTGAATGTCAAAGCATATTATGGTTAAGAAAAAAACAAAGAGTTTTACCCTGATCTGAAAGTAAATAACAAGAGCTATTCTCCCGAAGGAGTGACATTTCACAATGGCAAGAGAACATAGAGGGCTATCAGGGTAAAAACGTATCCAGTTTCTCCAGATCAGTCCAAGCTTTGTCCGTTGAGCAGCCTGGAGACTTACGCAGCAACAACAGAGCAGCTTAGACCACCTGTAGAAACACAGCTACTGATTGCTTTACGAAATATATTTAAGACAGTCTTGCCTGCTAGCTTAGCTAGATGAGTGAAATGGTGTATCCAGAAGGCTGTAATAGACATATCCTTTTCAGGGCCCACTCGGTTAGAGGAGTGCTGGCCTCTAAAGCATTTAGGCTCGGGGATCGCTTAGAGGACATACTGAAGGATGCAGACTGGTCAAATGAGTCTGTGTTCAAGAATGTTTACTTTAAGCTGATCGACCCCTTGGCCTAATTGGTGGAGAGTAAGTTTTAAATTAGCATAATCCGAGCTATCAGTCTTGACATAGAACCAGAGATGGTAGTTTAAATATAAATCATTGGTACGCCGTACTTCTAGTTTGTTTGCTTTTTATAGAGCGTACCTTTAGTTCAAAGGCTCAGGAAATGCGTTCTTGACGCTTTCTTTTTCTCCCGAGCCAAATTTAGAATCGACTCAGGCTGGACATTCAAAACTGCAAGTTTCCCACGTCACACCTAGGCAGACATAGGCACAGCATCCGTGGCTTGCCAGGTCTTTAAGGTGCTCAGGTTGCAAACACATTTCTTTTATTAGTGGGAGAGCCTTTCAAATGCATGATGTAACATTTCCAAATCAAAGCGCTCCCAAAGCACCAGTTACCTTGCACATCTGTGATAGTTACAGTGAGCAACACAAAACGCACATTTAAAGATTTGTTTATAACCATGATGTCCACTATCTTGACTTGCAAAAAAAAGGTTACTTTAAGTCAGTAAGGAAATATCTTAAATCGCTGAAAGTACTGTGGAGTTAACTAGATTTTTCAGGTTGGCATTATCTTGCATTCTGGTTACTTACAGTTTACCATTCAAGATGTGAAAATTAAAGCCACAGTGATGTTCTTTTGGATTAACATGTTGCTATAAGGATGTACATGTTGTCATGTGGCTGTATTATGCAATTTGTGTTCTTTGTAAGTAAACTATATAAGACATTATTACTGTAGAACTTGAAATCCAACAATGTGTGCCAAGGTTTGTGATGCTGGTCACCCTCCTCCCCTACTCGACACCCATACAGCGCTCCCCCGCCACTCCCCATCATCTGTCCGACCGTACCACTCCCTCTTTTTGGGTGCAGCCAGAGTACCAGTAGTTCCTTTTTTCCACTTCCACCACTGAACAGAATACATTTTATCCATATTAACCTCAAGGAAAGCCATGATTCTATTAAAGATACAGATGCAAAGTATAATCCTACCTGCGCAATCACTGAGGGCTCAGTGGCAGACACCAAGGGCCCAATTCTTGCCATTATTTGCGTGGTACATAGGGACTTTGCATGCCAAACTGCATGCGAAATCCCGTTTGTCGATTCATGGAATCGACTGGGTGGCACTTTTTCATACTTTGCAGGTACTTCGTGCAGGCTCGGTACGTCTCTGCAAGAGGCCAAGTGCCTTGCCCGAGACACCATGCAGAGCGTGGTCGTTGCTTGTGCAGAGGGCAAGAAAGGGGGGTGAGGCTCATAAAATGAGGAGGAACAAGGGAAATATGGCCGTTACGAGGGACGGCCCTTAGGCAGTCCATCACACACCCACTATTGCATGGAACAAAATGTATTCATGGATCTGACCACGCAACCACTCGGCAGGGAAATAGCCATGCAAAGACCTTCTATCTGCTGCCCGAAGGCAGGCATACAGACACTTGTCTATAGGATTCACTATGCAGAGGTAAGATCGGGTGTCAGATTTAGGGGTGCATGTATGCAGCCGAGGTTTTGAACTAACTTAGGGGTACTCGTACGCAGTGTAGCAGGGTGCAGGAATGGTTTATGGGGCTACACATGCAGATTTTTAAAATTTTACCTGAGTTACGGTAAGTCGTACGCATGTTGTCGGGGTGCCAGTAACAGTTAGGGGGGACCCCGTGCAGGTTCCCCGAGTTGCAGGCCTGCTTGCGGGGGACACATGCACAGTTTTAAGGGTGCATGGATTAGCGCCCGGGGTGCACACAAAGGTAGCTGTTTCTGCCTGTTTTTGCTTTGCGTGGGGGCGTGCCAGGGACGTTCTGGACGTAACTTGCCTATATGGTTGCATTCTGCCAACAATTCCATGAATACGTAGAGCACGCAGAAAAACGTCTGCGTGCAGGCTCGCGCTGAGTCGTTCTGGGCGCGCGGGCATTGCAGAATCTCTGCACACTATTCTGTGAATCGGGCCCCAAGAGTGAGCGTGTAAGATGAGGCCATGGAGAAATAGCAGTACAGCGAAGCACTGAAGCAGTGTGGCCAAGACAGCGATTGCGCTCCCAACGACTAACGAAGAATTTTTCCTCTGTGTTTGTGTCTTTCTCTTGCAGGTACGGAAATTAATCCATCCAGATCGTAAGGGGGTAGACAGGTGTTTTCATTTACCAAGCATGGTGAGACCAGAGTTGTAAAGTTATCGAGGTTGCATTTGGGAAGCAGCAAAAGAAAAAGGAAGAAGGGGGTGAGAAAAGTCTCTTCTTTCTGAATGTGCAGTTTGTTTTTTTATTGTTCATACTGTTAAACATTTGTGCTGTTAAATGGTGTGCACCATACATATGTTTTCTGTACTTTGGCAGCCTCAACGTCCTAGGCATCGTAATACCTCATATGTTTCTCTTCAGGACTGACTACAAATTCAATGGCTTAAAAAAAAAAAACTCAGAAATGTTTTGCTGTCAAATGAATCATGCCAACTCATTCATTGAAAAACATTTTGGGTGGGGGAGGGGGAGACGACGGTCCTGCAAGCCCTGTTTTTGTTTAGATAAGAATTTCCTCTGCACCAAATGTACAGTTAACTAGCCACCAATTGTATTGCCACATTACAAACTATCACGGAGAACACCAGGCCCTGCCTTCCAACAATGCTTTGAGCCCTTTCTTGATGTTGTAGTGGCAGGAACGTGTTCTAAGATTAAGGGGCTGAAACCACTGGCAGCTCACAGTGCAGGCAGGGCCTGCGGAGTTAAAGGTTTCCTTGCAGACACAACACGGCGAGGCCCTTTGATAACTCCGTCTCGTGTTGTGTCTTTTCTTTCGAACACGCCTTAACGCAGCAATGCACAGGCAGTCGCTAACTGCTGATTTTTGTCGGCAGTTTTGGGTTTCCAACTATCCAGGGAAATCTAATGCATGTGTCCGCCACACTCCACGATGTGTTTTATCGCTTTATTCCGTTGTGAGCCCGGCGACATTAGAAATCTAAAGGCACTCCTGTGCACGACAGTCACGAGCTCTAAATGGAAGGTTTAATTGCCCCCCCTAAGCTATTGCAGGTGTGACACTAATAAGATGTTGCGAGCTGGTTGAGGGTGCTGTTATCAGGCTCTCGAAGTTTCCAATTATCTGTCATTAGGCAAGACATATCTCGTCTTGATTATAGGCGGTTTTCCTAGTACGAGCCCCATCCTAACATTAAAATGAATGCTCTGTTTGCTGCCACACGGCCATGGGTTACATGGACCAAAACAATTCACGAGACAAAATAACAGAGAGAGAGAGGGTTGGGGGGTCGGTGCAACCAACAAATGCCCTGATTCATGGAGCAGTCCAAGGTGTACGTTTGCATGGCAAAGTGACTTTGCACTGACTTTGCACTGACTTCGCGCTAAAGTCCCATGCATCAGGCCCTGTGTGTCCGCACCAGTTTCTCTATCTGCTGTAGTTTCCGAACCCCACCTCCTGCAGAAATTAGACAATGGCGGTGCTCACCTTTCCATGTGCGCACATGATCGCCTATTTTTATGCCTCGCTCTCAATTATTTATCCCAGTTGGCTGCGTGATCAGCGGACAGCATTGTTTGACCTTGTGCATGATCGGACTTGCTTTCACTGCAGCGTCTCCAGTGATCGCCAAGGACTCTGCAGATTTCCTGCCGGCTATAGGCTGAGTAGTGTGGGCTCCCCTTCGCTCAGATTCCCTAACCCTGGTCCCCAGATACTGCAGTAATAAACAGACAGAGTTTTTTGTTGGTGGAAAAATTATGGCCGTAGGCTTATTTTATTTTCTACAGAAAATAGCACCAATAATAACATAACAAGCAATAATGACACCAACTCGCTTTTGGGCACTTCGTGTCCAGGATGTGTAGATGCCCCCCCCCTCCTCTTGGCTGGTCTTATTTACCCGGGGCATCCGATCCTGGACACGTGCCGCCGCCTACGACATTCTGCAACCGTGTACCGAAGGAAGTACTCAGTGTTCCTGTTCCTTGTTCTTTCTCCTTGCCCTTTGCTGGGTGGGTTGGGTGGCAAAACGTTCCCTTCTCCCCCAGGTCCTAGGAGCCTACCCGTAGTAGGTGAGCTCCTTACCTGTTTGTAGTTGGCCTTCTTTCTCAGGGGTATTTATACCCCAGTGGCCTATTGTTGTGCTTGCTGGGGGCAGGACTTCCTCCTGCCCCCTTGTTGTTATTTTTAACACCTTTCCCCTGAATGTTTGGGTTGCCTTGGCTACGCCGCGGGTGGGGGCGCCGCTTGGCTGCCCCTCCCCTTGCTATTCGCACCGTTTGGTTCCCCCCACCCGCGCCTAACCCCCCAGGCCGCACGGGGCCTGGGGCATAGGCTGAGTAGTGTGGGCTTCCCTTCGCTCAGATTCCCTAACCCTGGTCCCCAGATACTGCAGTAATAAACAGACAGAGTTTTTTGTTGGTGGAAAAATTATGGCCGTAGGCTTATTTTATTTTCTACAGAAAATAGCACCAATAATAACATAACAAGCAATAATGACACCAACTCGCTTTTGGGCACTTTGTGTCCAGGATGTGTAGATGCCCCCCCCCCTCTTCTTGGCTGGTCTTATTTACCCGGGGCATCTGATCCTGGACACGTGCCGCCACACCTGAGTGGGTGAAGCCTCGGCCGCTCAGGTCCCCCCCAAAAGGCGTCCCTACTTACAACCTCGCTCAGCTAAGGCTCTAAAAATGTTATCCGTAAAAATTCTCATCCCTTTGTTGGATAGATGTATCCCGTCCTGGTGGAACAACTCTGGATTGTTCTGGGACAAACCATGCTTTATAAACTGGAGCCCCATGCTTCTGCAGTACTTTTCTACTGCCTTGTTGAGCTTTTTCCTTGCAACTTCGATTGCATGCATCCTGTGCGCGCCGTACCAAACTCTGCGTGTGATTATCTCCGACATGAACATTTCAGTTTTCCACCAGCAATGCGCTATCGCCCTTAGGGACTCGCACATGTTGCGCAGCAGTTCACCCTTATTTGTTTTGACTAGGTCATTTCCGCCCAGGTGGATTACCAGGTACTCGGGTGGGTCCCTGAAACCGATCAAATCCGACAACCGGTCGTGGATGTCCTCCCAGTGCATCCCAGGGAGGCCCCACCAGGATGTTATTGTCTTTTTAAAATGTAGACCCTCTTTGAAATCTTCGATCCACCTGCCTGCCCGGGTTACAAATGAGTGGCCGACTATCCATGCTGACTTGTATGGGCTCGTATCTGCATTGGGTGGATAGGAAAGAAATCATATCAAGTGTTCTCTTACATATCTTTTGAAGCATTGAGACCTCCACCCCCCGATTTTTTTCACTCCTTTTTCTCCCAAACCTCCTGCCCATGCTGACGTGGCTCCCCCTATTCTAAAGGAGTGGGTCCCAAATTCCGCTGCATCCCATCCTGCTACGGCTATGGTTTTCTTTAGCACTGCCAGGAATTGATATCTGCTGAGCACCCTGCCGTCCCTGTGGATTAGTAGTTGTCCCCCTACATCGGGCCGTACCTCGATAAATTCCTGGGTAATGCACCTGGGGCAGTGCCCCCTATCCTTAATACAATTCAGCTCTATTGTTCTACCTTTCCCCAGCTGGTCTGTTTTCGATTTCCTAAGTAGTATTGACATGCCCTTGGACCCTAAACTGATGTCGCCTCTTGCTAGGCCGTCCCCTGCAACCGTGTTGCGTGCTACCAGATCCCCAATCCTAAAAGCCCCGTAATACGCTAGTGCAAATACTGCCCTGAACAGCCTTGTCTCATAATTGTCGCTGCACGTGCCTTCCAACAACTGCAAGAGCTTTATCATTTTACCAAAATTCAGGGGTCTCCTACTATCCGGCTTCTTTCCTTCCAATTTTGCCCAGCCCTTCATTGCATATTTTATCCGAGGGCTACATGTTGGGTCTGTCACCCCTGCCACCTTAGAGGTATATGCGACAGCGGCCAAATGAGCTGCCGCCCAGCTTTTTCTTTTCCCTTGCGCAAATACTTTCTCCAGGAATTCACACATTTTGGAGATTGTGATCTCCCCCACATCTTGTAAACCAGTTTCTTTTAACACATTATTTACATGCTTCTTGTATTGCTTACCAGTCTTGTTTGTTATGGCGTTCCTGGCCAATCTTTCTATCTACCTATTGTTGTGCTTGCTGGGGGCAGGACTTCCTCCTGCCCCCTTGTTGTTATTTTTAACACCTTTCCCCTGAATGTTTGGGTTGCCTTGGCTACGCCGCGGGTGGGGGCGCCGCTTGACTGCCCCTCCCCTTGCTATTCGCACCGTTTGGTTCCCCCCACCGCACGCCTAACCCCCCGGGCCCTTTATCGTGCCGCACTTTGTGCCGCACGGGGCCTGGGGCAGATGACTTCTACTTGTACACTGTTGGCTCGTGCTGGAGGCGTAGACGGGGTAGGGCCTGAGCGGGCAAGGCCCAACCGAAACCTGCAAATGCCCACTCAGCAGCGCTGCGTCACTGCGGTGGGCCCAACTACATTAGCTTCAGGCCCCACTTGTTAGACAAGCCTGGCTACCTTTGATTATTCCAAAAATATCCGGGGCCTTGCATTAAATGTTCTGCGCATGTTTCTCTGTGTTTTACTGCACTGTTAAAGAGTGCTATTGTCAATGCTGGACCAGGTGCACAGGGAACCAAAAGAAGCCCTGGACATACTTTTCAAAGTGGCCCCATATTACACAGTGCCAGAAAGCCCAGCCCCTCTAATTAGGCTTTGGGGGGAGGGGGGGGTTCTATTAAAAGAATATTTGGAAACAATTGGTCAAATAGTAAATAATATTACACATGTATCTCTATATAGGGATTGAACAGTAGTTAGCAGAACACAAAATAACATAGGACATTTGTTAAGAATGAGGCATAACTTATAACAGACTAGAAAAAATAAAGAAGATGGGCACTGTCTATTGGAGAGAGGGTAAGTGGATCAGAAAACAAAGGTACACACACAAAAGAGGCCCATGGTGCGGAGGCCTGCTGGGACATCTCCAGAGCGGCCTGTAGGCCAGTCCACCACTGCTCCCCAGTAAGTAATCCGTGAAGGGGCACAGTATCATGCATAATGCCTGTATACAAACGAAAGCAATGAGCCAAAGGTGGGCAATGGTCACCAAAACCACAGTTAACACCGCATGCATTTAAAACATTCCAGCACTTAGTGCAGCAAGACTTCACCTAATGCATAGTCAGGTGTGCAGGCTTTACCCTGCCTAGGGCCACACTCCCAAAATAGATCCACTAGTGGTAGCTGCATTGCAAGCTTCCCTCGCACAAGTCAGGGAGTCAGCATAAGCAGCAGCAGTGCCAACTTCCCTTCCACAGAAAAGGTAGCAGCAACAGGGCACACTTAATACGCCCACTGGACAGGTATATCCATATGATGGCAACTTTCCACAATGGCCTCGAGGGTCACTTGAGCTTTGCCCAGACTTCCATGGGCCAGACTACAAAAATGAGCACCATTTGCATAGCTCTACCCACCTCACTAAAGGGACAAAATGCGCTATGAACCCACCACATTGAAGAAAACTGCATTAGAATGAGTTCTAAAACCAGCAATGTTTTACTGCGGGTCGGTTTCCAAACCCCCATATCGGTAAAACGTGGTGTAAAGTGGTGATAAACATTAATAAAATATTTACCACCATATTTACAGATCTGGCGGATATTGCAGGGTTTGTCAGGTGGAGTTCGGGAGTGGGGCAGACTTTACATGTGTAGGCCAATTTCCGCACGGCATGACAAATCTGCCTGGTTTACTGCCCGCATGAGATTGTCATGCTGCCGGTTAAGCAATGGATTCCTATGGAATCAGTCTGAAGTTACCACCTGGGAAGAGCAGGCTGATTCCATAGGAATCGTTAACTGCTGGAAGCAATTTGCACTTTTCCAAACACGTAATGAAGAAGTGGAGAGCATAGGTGATTTCGCCTGTGTTTGACTCATTACATTTCCACTACCTGATGGTGGAAAGGATTACAATTGCACAGATGGGATCTTTTTGTACAAAAGTGCAAACAAATCCGCCCCTTCCATGGTGTTTCCATTTTGGGGCACATGACCCTCCCACTGTCTACAACCACCTTGTTGACCCTGTACAAGCTAACCCCAGGAATTGCTGGCAGCTCAACACCCTTGTTCCCTTTCTCACTTCTTTTAAATAGAAAATAATAACTTTAATTTTGCATATCATGCTTGTTACCACAGTTTTGTTTAGCTATGTAAATACCATATTTATGGTATGCGTTTTATTGCTTGCAGAAGGATGAAAGGCAGAGATGGCTCTGTGGTAGTTCAAACCTATACACGCAGGTTGTACAGAACTCTGAATAACTAAACAAACCTCTGGAGATTTACAACTTTGTGTACGTTGCCCTGTGGAATGAATGTTCTCAGTTGGTAGTAGTACATTTGTATTTGTATGCATTTGTTTCTGTAGAGCAATACGAGCCTAACTGCTGAAAAACCACAAAAAAAGACAACAAAAAGAAAATCATGGAACCATTGCTAAGAAATAAGGCAAACATTCCTAGCAGTAATGGGTGCCACCTGGGGGCAGCTAGGGGTAGCACAAACTACCCCAACGTTGCTGCTTGCTACCCATGCTGATGGCTTTATTTATTTATTTACTTCATTTATATAGCGAGCATACAACCCTGAGACATTTAGGCGCTGATGCAGTTACAAATCAAGTCAGTCAAAAATAGTCAAGTTATGTCATACCACCGGGTACAGACATGTAACAGGCAGGAGAGCATAGGCGCAGTTACAGAGGGTATAACAGTTATTTTGATAGCAGACATTGGGCCGCATTACGAGTTTGGAGTTAGCCATGCCGTTCTTAGTGGCATGGCTGCCTCCAAACTCGTGTCCGGGTCCCCAAAAAAGTGAATTACCGGGCCATTCCAATGTTTGTGTGCCCGGTAATTCTCTTTTTTCGGGACCCGGACCCGGTACATCCCCATTCCCATTCGAGCCCCCATAGGGCTCAATGGGAATGGGGAGGATGCTAACAACGGACCCGTTAATGAAGGGTCTGTTGTTAGCATCCTGGTCTGCTTGCGGGTGGCGTTATGCACGTCTGGTCTGGCCCAGACGTGCATACCGCCACCCGTGAGCAAACTCGTAATGTGGTGGCCCCGAATGAACGGTGCCGGTACCTTACCGGCACCGTTTATTCCACGGCCGCCAGCCTCGTAATGAGGCCCATTGTCAGACAACCCTGTGATGTAATCACTCTGGGCTGCTGATCTGTTAAAAGTAAGAATGCTTCTAGTGGATGATAGTTTTAGTAGTGTTGTGTCCCTGCTAATAACCTATGTTTATTTACTTGTTTTTGCCTTGTTTCTTGAATATTGTTTAAAAATATGATTGTGCGTGATTTGGGTCAAGGAACACGTTCCACCAATTCCTGCAATGCCACATGGTTGTATGATGTCTCTTCCGCTACTACTGTGAATTTGGTGAAATGACACACCTGCTAGTAGTCCAGACAATATAAAACAACTCTAAAATACGTTTAAACATTTTTCATTCTGAGACATTTCTAAATGTAAAGTCTCTACTTAGAATGGTTCAGGTACCAGCAAAAGGGAGCCTCGAAGCTATGCACGAGTATTATTGTGAAGGGCCTTCAAAGGTCAATGTCCAGAATACTATCCTATATTGGGAATGGTAATGGTGCTCTTTTCTTTTGGTTACTATAAGCCAGCCTGGTATCTGCAAATGTAGGCATGTCTTCCTTGTATTTTAGTAGGGTGAATCCAAGAATTATCAGTAAAGGGGGATGAAGCCTCCATGCTCAAAATATTAGCTTCTTCAATTATACTATTGAAACAGGGGAATAATTCAGTAGCAATAGCCTCTGTTTGGTAAGATATGTTGTAGGATGTTTTAATTGGAACGACATCTAGTTTGGGGGAATTTTCCACACACACCAAATCAGGCACGCACAATTTTTATTTATGTAACAAAGTTCTTTTTGTGAACCTGGGATATGGCAACAGTATTGCATCCCCACATCCTCATTCTATTTCAGAATAAGAAATACACAGGGTTTCACAAAAAAGGTCTATTTATTAACGAAACAGAAATAAATCAATTGAAAATATAAACAAATTGTGCATCTTTTCCATTCTCTATAAAATCTTAATGGTTACTACAATGATGAATGATGATATACAGGTTAACTGAATTGCCAAAGCAACATTTAACTTGAATGTAGACTTTTAAAAACACACACATCACCATCTGTTAATTTGGTATATCCTGAGCGCACATTCACCCTGCACTGTTAAGTGAATGAGGATTCAGGATAAAGCTTTAATTTTCTAAAAACATATTTTGATCAGAACATCCCTAGCTATCTAAATTGCTGTACTTATCATTTATTGAACATAAACACCTCCCCCTTAATCACTAGACAGGTCCGTATATTAAACAGCATTTTAGAAAACTCAATGTTAAGGCAGACTACTTGACATTCAAACCTGTAAAACACTTCTGAAAAGAAAGTGTATATTTCATGTGTACATATGTTAGTTTACCGTCAATAGTGCTTCTATTGCATTACTGTGTAAAGTGTGTATTTGTCATTTTTCAATGGGCAATTGAAACTGGGACAAACGGATGGCAGTTAACAACCTTCTCCCTTTTTTTCTTGAGTGGTTCAGAGCTAGTAAAAGGACCCAGCTGACTAGGCATTGACTTCAATTACATTATTTTCATAGGCATGTGCAACTTGAGATATTATATGACTCCCATTCTGTAGGCGGCCATTACACAAAAAGAGTCCAGGATCTCCCAATATACATAGATTTTGGATCTATCTTATCAATTCCAAAGTTTCCAGAAGCACATGCACTTGTGAAATATTTACTAATCTTCCCAGGGTGTAGAGTCAATTTATATACCCCCAGTACATTCAGGGAGAGAAGGGCTTTGACTTAAACGATTCCTTTTGAGAGTATACCTTCCCATATAATTATATTTCCCATTGGTATTATACTTACATAGGAATCTCTGTTGGCTGTCTCACAGACAGGTGGGCATCCTTTTAGGGACTGGTTTAATTTCCCCCTTCTAGGAACAGTTGAGCACCAGTCAGCAAGGGGGTCAGCTTCTCACCCCAGCTTGGGTTCTCTCTTTCTACATTGCGCCTGTCTGTTTCCTTTTACACTGAGGAAAGGTGGGGACACATTTCATGTATGCCTCTTTCACAGTGATGTGCCAGCAATGCAAAATGGGTCTAAAGGACAGCAAGCTATTCTATTCTCCCACCTGCTGTTGTACATTCTTCCTTCTATCTCCTTCTTCCTGCCAGCCTCCAAGTCAGTCCATCAGTGAGTTTTAGTCAGTCCCCTTCAATCTCTGAATTAGAAACCATTCCCTTTAGGGGTGTGATAATCTGTCTATCATGATTGGTTCGGCTATGTGATTGGACAGCATTCCAAAGTTGACATCACACTAAACCATCCCCGTCACACTCATTGGGCAAATTAATGAAGAGGGCATTCTAATGGAAGTAACTTCTAAACTCACTTCTACTCAAAAACATTTTGTTCCGCTCATGTGATTAAGTGACTAATCAACTTGACACATTGCTCTCATTCAAGTGAATCAAATAATGCAGTTTGCATCTCAACACGACAGAGCCCCTGGATACTGCCCTTTGGTAGTAGTTGTGCACAGTATAAATCAACATAACATAACATGATGTGTGCGTGACAGATTTCTACTTTTCCTCATCTAATACTTTACTCAACAATCCTATTCCAACATTGGAGTAATGCCATAGCTGGCATGGACGCTAGGAAATATGAATCATTGACGTGCGACATGTCTGCTAAACAATACCTACATTTAACTAATTTGCATGATTAAACAATTGTCAAAAAATCCTTCTACGTTCATCTGAAAGAGTTTTTCACGCTTAAACATATTTTAAAAAGTAAGTTTCGAGAGCATTACTGTCAGAAGCTAGTTCAGAAAATGTCATTCTCCAGCATGGGGTCTGGCATGGATTCACATGCTCATGAATATTCCCTGTCGACAGGCCGGGAATCCTCGGTATAGAAAAAAAAAACAGTATCAGTTTCGTTTCTGATCTGTCTTTCTTAGTGGTAACCAATCACTGGTCTCTGGGTCATACTGCCACCAGCCAATGACTGCTCTCTCCCTAAGCCCCGCCCTTGGCAGACATCCTCAGATTTTTACCGCACGTTGAAGTGTAGTGAGTCCTCGTGCTGTAGCTCTCGAGCTTTTGCTGCGTTTTCAGGAAATTTTTCACATTTTTCGGTTAAATAGAGCCTCAAGCTCCACCGTTTCTACATCCGATCAACGGGGATCTGTTTCGGAGTTTTCTATGCCCCTCAAGGGTGAAGTTTTCATCGAGTTACGCTTTTGGAGGATTCCAGAAGTTCCGAGGCCTACCCCGGACATGGCCCAGGAGAAAGGAAGCTCGACGCCCGGGAAGCTGTTCAGGACCTGCCCTGGAAGCCAGCTTCAGAATGTTTTCAAGGAGGACGAGCATTCGTTATGCCTCTACTGTCTCCATGAGGACAAGACGCACACGGAGAAGGACTGTGCGTTTTGTGGGAATGTGTCGGAGCGGACCATGAAGGATCGCCACCTCCGTCTCGCCAACTGGCTGGAAGGGAAGAGCCCGTCAGGCGAGAAGAAGAAAAAGAAGTCTGAGCGGTCTTCTAAGTACTGTGAGGGCTCCCCGGTGATGGGGGCCCAACAAAAGGCTAAGCACCGCGAGTCCGCGGGAACCGGGAGCGCCGAACGGTCGGGCTCCTTGGCTGCCAGGCAGGGCGCATCCTCCCCGGCACCATCAACCACGAGCCAATGCTCTGGCTCGGGTAAGAGGAAGTCCGAGAACCCGGCGAAGCTTCTGGAGAGGCCCCGGTCGATCTTGAAGATTCCGGCAGAGGGGGAGCGAGGATCAGACCCTCCCCCCAAGGTGAAGGCCCCAGGCGTCCAGAAGGTGACAATGGCCTTAATTCACCCTGTTAAGACCTCGATTGAGGATGTCACCGCAGCCCTGGCTCAGCCTGTGGAGGCTACACCAGTGGAGGCGCCCTCAGGACCCAGAGTCTCCCTGCCACCACAGAGGGAGTCATCTTTCAGGCCCATTGAGAACAGCCCCACAAAGTCCTCGTTCGAATAGATGTGGGAGGGGCTGGTGGCCATCGTGGTTACAGACACGACCTCTGAAGAAGAGCTCATCGAAATCGTGGAAGAGGCCCAGCCCATCGGGAGGGATCCCGACGAGGGCGACGACGAGAGCGACGGTGTCGCCGACAAGGCTCCTCAAGAGCCCTCGCGCCTGTCGTTTCCGGCACTGCAGGACACTTCGGCGGCCATTTTGTCAGCGATTCAGTCCTTATGCTCGGAGATAAGGACAAGGTTGCCCCTTCCCCCGACGGAGGTACCTGAGCCAGACCCGACGGGGGAACCAGAGCCAGGACCTTCGGAAAGCCCACCGCATAAGCGGAGGAGGACGCATCCTGCGCCACCTCTCCCACCTCTGCGGCCTGCTCTGCCTTCCCCCCGGTCTACTACCCACGGGGATGATACAGGCACGGACACCGCTACGACAGGTACAGATGACGATGGAGGCGACGACGGGACGTGTCCCCCGTCGCCCCCTGCTCGGGCATCCCCGCCCGACGAGATTGGATCCTTTCATGCCATGATTTTCAGGGCATCCGAGCTTTTCCAGCTCTGCCCAGAAGAGAAGAAGAAAGAAGCGTTCCTTTACCAACAGCACGAGGCTAAAAGGAAGACGGTCCTCGCCGTACCGCTTCTTGATGACAACCCTGCCACGGCGCCTGGAAAGAGGGACCGATACGAGAAGAAGTACCGGGTCCCCGACGCTGCCCCCTTGTGCCTTCGGGCAGAACCTACCCCGGATTCGGTCATCTCGGCGGCGGCAAAGAAGAAAGCTGGGGGGGCATCAGCCTCGACATCAACTTCCCCGCTGGACGGCGAGGGCAGGAAGTTGGACACGATGGGACGATGGATCATCTCATCCGCAGCAACGACTATTAAGGCGACCAACGCCCTGGCTATCGTAGCCCGCTACGACAGGGAGTTTTGGTTCAAAATCGCCCCTCTGTTAGACTTCCTTCCGGATGCCAAAAGGGCTGAGGCCCTTGAAATCCTACAGGAGGGTGAGATTGCTTTGGACCACGCCATCATGGTGGCAACGGACATCACCGACACCGGTTTCCGTCAGTTGTGCAACAGCGTTTGCTTGAGACGACGAGGATGGCTTAAGGCCACAGATTTCCGCCAGGACGTACAAACCAAGGTTTTAGACATGCCCTTCGACGGGAACAACCTGTTTGGGAAGGTGGTTGATGAGTCCCTTCAGGCCATCAAGATAGACAAAGAGAATACCCGGGCACTGGGAGTGCTCCAACAACGACGGCCGTCCTTTCGGAGCTCCGGAGGCAGACAAGGTGCCTCCAAGGGATCCGGCAGTGGCTCCTCCACGTACCACCAAGCGGCAAGATCTTCATCCCAGGAAGCCTACAGGGGATGCGGCAAGTCAGGGGGTGCCCATCGTCGTCGGCAGGGAGGTCAAGGAGGCAAGGCGGCCTCCAAACAAGATTGAACCGACCGTGGGGTCGGGCCCCCGCCGAAGCACCCCACTGGGAGGCCGGCTGGCGAGGTTCATCAGCGTGTGGGTGTCCATCTCCACCGACCGTTGGGTGCTGGACGCCCTGGCCCAAGGGCACGCCCTCGAGTTTCAGAAGAAGTGCCCTCACGTTCCACCCGTGGCCAGGAAGGAAAATCACATCCCTCAACTACTGTTGGAAGTAAGGGCGATGCTCAAGAAGGGTGCCATCAAGCTTGTCACAAAGAGGCTTCGGGGCTCTGGAGTTTACTCAAGGTACTTCCGTGTAAAAAAGAAGACAGGAGGATGGCGCCCCATCCTGGACCTACGACGACTGAACAAGTACATCAAGGCGCAGAAGTTCCGTATGGTCACCCTCCAGCACGTGCTGGGACAGCTGGAGGAGGGCGATTTCCTGTCGTCGTTGGACTTGGAGGATGCGTACTTCCACATCCCCATTCTAAAAAGACGCCGAAAGTTCCTCAGGTTCGTGGTCCAAGGGCGGCACTACCAGTTCAAGGCCCTCCCGTTCGGATTGAAGTCGGCACCCAGGGTGTTCACCAAGTGCCTCGCACCGGTGGCGGCGCGGCTGCGCCTACAGGGGATCCACGTCTACCCCTACCTGGATGACTGGCTCATCCGGGCAAGGACGAGGGAGCTCGCCGTGGAGCACACTGCGAAGACCGTCCAGCTGCTCACGGACCTGGGATTCTCCATCAACTTTCCAAAATCCCACCTGGTTCCATCGCAAGTCGCCCTGTTTTCTGGGAGCCAAGCTCGACACAGTGGCGCGGCTGGCCTCGCCGTCTGAGGAAAGGACCAGAACCATTCTGGGCAAGGTGCAGCGTCTGCTGGCCACGGACATGGCCAGGGTAAGATCTATCAAGTCCCTCCTCGGGATGATGTCCTCCTGCATTTATCTGGTGCGCCTTTGCGTTCGGTCAGGCGATCCGGTGGTGGGGTACCCGCTCCCATCTGTCGGCGGGCACAGACTTTCAGATCCCAGCTCACCAGGTGATGGTGACGACGGACGCCTCCCTGGAAGGTTGGGGAGCGCACACCGGAGATCTTCACGCGAGAGGCCTTTGGCTCCCGGAGGAGAAGTCACTCCACATCAACATTTTGGAGCTCTGCGCAATGTTCTGGGCCCTCAGGTCCTTTCTCCCGTCCCTCAAGGGCAAGGTGGTGAGGATCTTCACCGACAACACCACCACGATGTTCTACATCTGGAAGCAGGGCAGAACCAGGTCCCCGGCCCTATCCAAGGAAGCCCAGGATCTGTGGCATTGGGCCATCGCCCAACGGATGTTTCTGGTGCCTCTTCATCTGGCAGGAATAAAAAACACAATCGCCGACTCACTCAGCAGGGAGCTGCACTCGTGCCACGAGTGGGAACTACACCAGGATCAAGTGGATCGACTCTTCCGATGATGGGGCGAACCCCAAATCGATCTCTTCATCTGGCTGCAATCTCCCGATATACCAGGACTACGGGACGGGCGTCCTTGTGGTCTCATCGCCTGGTGAAAGAATTCATGAAGGGACTATTCCGATCATTCCCGCCGGTGAAGGCTCCTGCCCCGGCGTGGGAGCTTAATGTGGTGCTGACCAGGCTCATGGGGGCCCCATTCAAGCCTATGCATTCGGCGCCTCTGAAGTTTCTGTCATACAAGACAGCTTTCCTCGTGGCCATCACCTCCGCACAACGAGTGGGAGAGATCCAGGCCCTATCTTGCAAGCCTCCATACTTGACTTTTCATGACACGAGAGTGGTGCTGAGGACGCACCCCTCCTTTATGCCCAAGGTGCCGTCGGACTTCCACCTCAACAAGCCCTTGGTGTTGCCAGTTTTCTTCCCGTCGCCTTCGTCGCCGGCCGAGAGAACTTTGCACTCGCTGGATGTAGCTAGAGCGCTAAAGTTCTACGTGGACCGCACAAAGAGTTTTCGGAAGACGTCACAGCTGTTTGTGAACTTTGGGAATGTGAATCAAGGGAAGGCTCTCTCGAAGACTTCCATTTCCAGATGGCTCTCCGGCTGCATCATGCACTGTCACCGGATGGCAAACCGACCGCTGCCCGGCCGTCCGAGAGCCCATTCGACCAGAGCGATCGCTGCTACCACGGCGTTCCTGTCTGGTGTGCCCCTGCTAGACATCTGCAGGGCTGCGACGTGGAGGTCGACGCACACCTTCACAAGATTCTTCTGTGTCAATCGGGACTCCAGGGAGGAGTCCAGGGTCGGCCAAGCAGTGCTGCGCAACCTGTTTGCCTAAGGTGAGCTTGGTGAGGAGGTAAGAGATGCTTAATGTTGAGTTGTTGTATTGCTTAATGTTGAGCCTGTTGCTACCTCCCGTGGTTGTGCATGTGTGTACTGCTATGTATTCTCTTATTCATGAGCATGTGAATCCATGCCAGACCCCATGCTGGAGAAGGAACAAGTTACTTACCTGTAACTGTTGTTCTCCAGCATGGGTCTGGCATGGATTCACATGCGAACCCTCCTGCCTACCCCTCTGCGGCTCTTCACTTGGTCATACTGCCACTTTACATGCTACCAAATCTGAGGATGGCTGCCAGGGGCGGGGCCTATGGAGAGGGCAGTCATTGGCTGGGGGCAGTATGACCCAGAGACCAGTGATTGGTTACTACTAAGAAAGACAGATCAGAAACGAAACTGATACTGATTTTTTTTTCTATACTGAGGATTCCTGGCCTGACGACGGGGAATATTCATGAGCATGTGAATCCATGCCAGACCCATGCTGGAGAACAACAGTTACAGGTAAGTAACTTGTTCCTTTCATATGAACAATTCAAAGATATATATGTTCATTTATTTAACAAAATGTTAAATGTCATCCCCCCTTCCTGATCTGGCAACAGCTAAATAGTATCAGTTCTTTTTAGGCTCAGAGCTGGGCTATTTATGACCTCTAGAAGTCCCTGTAGCCATGGCAAAAGTGTCCAAATTCTCTTTGAAATTAGAGTGCTCACAGACATTTGTTGACACAGATCCCTGCCTCTTCAGTGATTCCACCATTTGGCTGCCACTGATGTCAGACTTTGAGTCTCTCTAAGTGCAAATTGCATCCTGCTTGGAAAGCTTGGTTGATGAGCGCTTCTGATAAATTGGGGCAAGACCATGACATGCCCAATTCTCACACTATATCACTGTATTGTTAGGGCATTTTCTTAGGCTCACTGATAAATGGGGTTTGTTAATGCATATCATTTGTGTTCTCCCCAAGGACTCAAGACCAGAGTATATCCAGCACATACACTCAAACAAGCAGTTAAAAGAGCCCTGTATACGAACAGAGACACACTATTGGAACAAGATAACACAACACGACAAGCTGGAGGAGATGAAGATCGGCTGACATGTGTGATCACACATGGATTACATACATCCCAAATGAAGAAAACCATACGGAAACATTGGCACATAGCCAAATTAAATTTACCAGACGACCCACCCCCTCGCTTTGCTTACAAACGAGGTAAGAACCTGAAGGAGTCCCTGGTCCATTCTCTGTTTCAGCCTGACCTGAGGCTCCAATCACAAAGAGTTCTACGACCACTACAAGGTCATTACCCTTGTGGCAACTGTACTTCATGCAGGTTTACGGGAAAATTGAAATCATTTCAAATAGGTCAACGTGAATGGCATCTCCGAGACCACACGAACTGCAAAAGCGAATGTGTGGTATATTGTATTCAGTGCCCGTGTGGCATGAAATATGTAGGCCAGACCATGAGAGCTGTCAATCTACGCATCTCAGAACACCGCTCAAGGATAAGGTGCAAGAACACAACCGCCCCTTTGGTGAAACACTTCATCGCAACCAGACACACACCTAATGATCTTTTTTGGTGGGTACTGGAGAAAGTAAAGGGAGGCCCTAACCCCTTGAAAAGCCTTCTGCATCGAGAGTCTAGATGGATCCATCGGCTAGACACATATCACCATGGTTTGAATGAGTCCTTTCAACCGAGCATCTTCTGATCTCTCATGTTCACAGAACTATATGCACATCCGCCGATGACCAGAGGAATAGACACCACAGCACAGATAAGAACTGCTATAAGCACTACTGGCCACAAGGGGTGCCGGGTGACACACACACTGAGGGACAGACCCCATACCCCTCACGTTTCCTGCATCAAGTGATGCGGCCAAGACCTCCAGTGGACCCCGTAATTAATTATTTGCTACATGGGTTGACGTGTCTACATGATCCACATATTCAGACACACAATCCATATTAGTCATATAGACGTGGACACATACCTTCGCATACATTTCTGGTGCAGCCTCCCACGTCCTCACCCGTGGGAGTGAAGCATATTAAGACACGCCCACTCCCGCATCACACCCAGGAGTTCCCCGCTCCCCGGGGAGCACACAGCGGCCAATCACAAGGCACGCAACGTAATGAGCCCCTGGCCTATGACGCGGCACCAATGAAACTCCATCTCCTTTACAACGGTCGCCATAACTACCCGGAGGTGTCTGAACGCACAGAACTCCTGCACGGCGCTCCGAAAGCCGCAGACATGGCACACGGACACAGAAACAGAGTACACAGACCCAGGTGCCCCTTCAACTGGTAAGACACGGCTACATTGCCCAAGCCCCTGTCCCCGTGCACATAGGTCACGGGATTAGGGCGAGAGATACAAACTATCCCTCCATCTCGCATCCATATACACACCAGTAATACGCCCCCTTTTTTTTTTTTTTTCAAAGACAGATACTTTGACTGCATAGAAGAAAGCGCACCAGCAGAATGGCCGCTTCCGAGCAACGGCTTCGAAATCAAATATAACCACTGGAAGTCGGCACATTGGGCACCGCGGCAATACAGATAGATACCAAGATACCAGGATTAAGGTAATCTGTCACCACCCGCCCGGCACTCCAACCATTACCCCTCTCAATTTAGGGGCTTCACAAGAGTTGACCCTTCTTTTTCCTCTCTCCTCCTCTTGTCGCTCCACCCCAGACCCCCACAGGCCCTGAGGACTACACCTGGAAGTTCTGTGCTGCCTACCAACAGACACCATCTGCCATAGGTCCTATGTGAGTGCCCGACCCTCCCTGGACTCCCCAAGAGACTTGGGATCACGATACCGACAACGCCATGAGCACAGCCGGTAAAGAGAGCGTTTTAATGAATTAATATAAGCTGCACTATCAGCTACACAAACCTGAGGTAACCTCACATTTCTCTGCTCCCTCACACGGGGTCTACCAATTGGACTCCCTGAAGAAGGTGCCTAGTACTGGGCAAGTACTTCTAAGCACCGAAATGTGCACCCTCTTAACAACACACAGATGAAATCCGAGGACGGAAATGTACCCTTTTTCTTCATCCCCTAGTGTGCTAAACGAATGTTTGAAGAGCACATTGGCTTAATACAGAGATATCCCTTAAGTCCAAGGCTCTAGACCCTAAAAAGTCAACCCTGATTACTGAAGTTGTGAGAACTATTAAGAACACTCTGCTCAAACCACTAACCCTCGAGGAAGCCTAGCCTCAAGATTCATGTGATATTTCATACAGTCCAATAATTGCTCTGTCTGATTATATGTCACACAAAATACGTTGCAGGAAATATTTAGGCTGGATTTAGGCTTGTTCCCTCACTGCACACCGGTTGTTTAGCACTAAGGATTTAAAGTGCAACATTGTTATACTTTGTTTTAATTTTGTTTCACCTTTGTATATATGTGTCACTGTAAATTGCTCACTACACACTTGTATTATATAATGTGGTTCCTTTCACTACATAAATTGTTTTTCCATTAGAGTTGGTTGCATATGGTCATACTTCTTTTCAGCAAATATAGAGCCTTAATAAATAGTGGCATCTGCATGACTTGTAAGTAAGGATATAGACCCCAACCATCTGCAGAGTTATGTGAAGATTTCCCTTGTAGTCCCCTTGTCTAAGCATCTAGTGTTGATTCAATATGTGACAAGGAAGGTACAAGTTTATGCCCCCATTAAAATTAGGAGGGCTGTATAGAATTGGCTAAATGGGAGAGGGGACAACTTTTTCCTTTTGACGTTTCTGTCATGGAAGACAGCTTTCCTTGTGGCCATCACCTCCGCACAACGAGTGGGAGAGATCCAGGCCCTATCTTGCAAGCCTCCATACTTGACTTTTCATGACACGAGGGTGGTGCTGAGGACGCACCCCTCCTTTATGCCCAAGGTGCAGTCGGACTTCCACCTCAACGAGCCCTTGGTGTTGCCAGTTTTCTTCCCGTCGCCTTCGTCGCCGGCCAAGAGGACTTTGCACTCGCTGGATGTAGCTAGAGCGCTGAAGTTCTACATGGACCGCACAAAGAGTTTTCGGAAGACGTCACAGCTGTTTGTGAACTTTGGGACTGTAAATCAAGGGAAGGCTCTCTCGAAGACTTCCATTTCCAGATGGCTCTCTGGCTGCATCATGCACTGTCACCGGTTGGCAAACCGACCGCTGCCTGGCCGTCCGAGAGCCCATTCGACCAGAGCGATCGCTGCTACCATGGCGTTCCTGTCTGGTGTGCCCCTGCTAGACATCTGCAGGGCTGCGACGTGGAGGTCGACGCACACCTTCACAAGATTCTACTGCGTCGATCGGGACTCCAGGGAGGAGTCCAGGGTCGGCCAAGCAGTGCTGCGCAACCTGTTTGCCTAAGGTGAGCATGGTGAGGAGGTAAGAGATGCTTAATGTTGAGTTGTTGTATTGCTTAATGTTGAGCCTGTTGCCACCTCCTGTGGTTGTGCATGTGTGTACTGCTATGTATTCTCTTATTCATGAGCATGTGAATCCATGCCAGAACCCATGCTGGAGAAGGAACAAGTTACTTACTCGTAACTGTTGTTCTCCAGCATGGGTCTGGCATGGATTCACATGCTCATGAATATTCCCCGTCGTCAGGCCGGGTATCCTCAGACCCATGCTGGAGAACAACAGTTACAGGTAAGTAACTTGTTCCTTTCATATGAACAATTCAAAGATATATATATGTTCTTTTATTTAACAAAATGTTAAATGTCATCCCCCCTTCCTGATCTGGCAACAGCTAAATAGTATCAGTTCTTTTTAGGCTCAGAGCTGGGCTATTTATGACCTCTACAAGTCCCTGTCGCCATGGCAAAAGTGTCCAAATTCTCTTTGAAATTAGAGTGCTCATGGACATTTGTTGACACAGTTCCCTGCCTCTTCAGTGATTCCACCATTTGGCTGCCACTGATGTCACACTTCGAGTCTCTCGAAGTGCAAATTGCATCCTGCTTGGAAAGCTTGGTTGATGAGCGCTTCTGATAAGTTGGGGAAAGACCATGACATGCCCAATTCTCACACTATATCACTGTATTGTTAGGGCATTTTCTTAGGCTGACTGATAAATGGGGTTTGTTAATGCATATCATTATTGCAAGCCGGTCAAGTGGCACAGCGAGTGCAGAGCCTGCCAACGCAGGTTCGAATCCCGGCAGCGCCAAACTCAGCGTTTCATCCTTCCGAGGTCGATAAATGAGCACCACACACCGTGGGTAATAATAAGCAGCGCTCAGATACCTGAGGGTTCGTAGCGCTATATAAATGCCAAATTATTATTATTATTATTTGTGTTCTCCCCAAGGTTTGTTCCCAAAACAAAGCAAACATTTGGTCCTTTGGTGAAATGCCATAAAGTTTATAGTCAGCTTCAAAGCCTGTATGTCATTACTTTTGGAGAACACATCCCCCAGTCACTCTGGCTGGAGTCAGATAAAATACTTTTTTCCTTTCTGGCCCATGCAGCTATTTCATTCACAAATAGCTTATTTGAACACAGAAAATCTGTAAATGTTTGTAGGACTGCAAATATATTTTCATACTGTATAACAAAAAAGGTCCATGTCTGTGAAAAACCAGACACCAAAAGCAGGGGACTTTCGTAGAGGACTTTCTAGGTGAGACCGTAAAGCAAGTCTAGAAAGTAATACTACAGATGTCTCAGGTTGCCGGATATCAGGTAAAGAATTCTTACTTGATTCTGGCTGTTTAGCTACTATCATATTGAATTCTGGTACTTGTAGCCCTGCATTACACTGACACAATACTACAAATACAGTAGTATGTGTCTACTGCCACACAAGTGTAATATGCTGCTGCTTATAAACATTCTAAAGTCCATTTACGTTAGTAATGCTAGCAAACCACTGACAATTTGTCAAAGCCTAACATCGAAACTTATGCCACTCTTTTGAACAGACGTCATGAGTCATGTTCTCCAAGTGCTGGCTTTTTAGCCCAGGACAGTTTTCATTCCCTACTGTATTTGTAGTATTCTCTCAATGTAATGCAGGGCTACAAGTACCGGAATTCAATATGATATCAGCCCAAAAGCTAAAAGCTATTAGTCATGCCATACCTGATATGGGGCAAACTGAGATATCCATAGTATTACTTTCTAGACTTACTATATTGTTTCACCTACAACATTCTCTACAACAGTCACCTGCTTTCAGTTATTGCTTTTTCACAGCCATACTTTTTTGTTATGTATTATGCAAATGAAATGTGCAGTCCTACAAAAATGTAACACGTTTTCTGTTTTTCAAATAAGCCACAGTACATAAAATGGCTTTAGATTTTACAAAGGGGTTGGGAGTCCACGCATATTAAGAAGCCACAACACTTTCGGTGTCCTGCTCAGCTTGGTAAAATAGACCCTCTACTCAGTCCATTACTGGATTCCGAATGAGTCATCTCTCCTGTTAAGTGTCATCTTGCCTTCCTTCTCTGGGAACTGTGCTTAGTGCCTTTGCTTCCAATTCACAAAAGTTGTGTCTGAAGCTCTTTCTTTATGGGAGTGACATCACCACAAATCCTATTATCAACGTGTAGAGTTCCCATGAGTAATGCTGCCTAGTTCCACCATTCTCCACAGCAATACAGGCAGTTTTTACAGAATACTGAATTGACATCACCAAGGCGTGAAGTGCTCAGACGCGCCTTGTGCCCCTGGCTCACATACTTGGTAGTGATTCCATGGATCACAGACCTTCAGCTTTGGTTACAGGATAAAAAGACGTGTGCTGTTATTTCAGGCTTTTATTTTACTGCACCAGCCACCAATGTCAAAAACATATTTGCACCAGCCACCATTTCCCGAAAAAGGAACCTATGATGAAGGAGCAAAGAAGCTACTCAGCTGGGAATCTAATTACTGTGAGTATGGTGTTAGAAGCACTTGTGCTCCGCCTATGACTTTGTGTGTATGATGAAGGTACTGTTAGTGCAAGGTTGTGTGGATAACTAGTGTGGCAATCATAGGTATTTGTGCTTCCCCAAAGCAGCACACATAGGATCACACTGTGGGTGTCTGTTCCGGTTGGGGGCAACGCGTTAAATAGGGTTACTTGGACATTGTTGATGAAAAACCACTTTAAAGCATTAATACGTCTCTGTATTACATTGGTCCACAGCTGCAACTTAAACAGTTTTCAAAGGCAGGTATCCCTTCACCAAACTATCCAGGTTAATGGAACATTGGTGGAGACTGTGCCAAGGCCCAGAATGAACATCAGCAATTTAGGAGCCTGCAGGCAGATCGATGTCACTGGAATGGAGGCCATGGCTGTCTTTCCTGCCATCATCAATAGACGTCCATGGTTTATGATTTGTATTTGTGTTTTATATGTCCTGGGAGGATAGCTCAGCGGCAACGTGCGCCCCTTGGAAGCAGGACGACACGAAGCAACACAGGTTCGATCCCCGGGTCTGCGCTTAGAAACCACTGGGTGTTTAATCGCATTATAAATACGCAACTAAGACATACCAAAAAAAATAAAAATCCTGTAACAGTGGCCTCGATGCCCGCGGGCTGTGTGAGCGCTTTAAAAAGGTAAAATAAAATATGTATTTAAGACAGGGATGTCATTTCACCAAAATGCCAGAGGTAGCAGAAGTGAGATCACACGAGCCTTGACTCCTGATGACATCACAGGAAGTCATTTGACCCCACCCCAAAGGGGAAGCGATGGAACACAACCTTTCACCTGTTGACAAAACAGGAAGTGGCATCACATAGCATTGTACACTACGAAAAATATGGTAACGATATCACTATGATAGAATGGATCCCATATGTATCGTTAAGATCAGTGTGTCCCATATTACCAAATTACTGTGAATGCAAGCAGACGTGCATGACCAAATTATAATGATGTATTATTATATATCACTTGCGCTTAAGCGCTTTATATAGAAAAACTATACACCCAATATCACCCAGCCTGTGTTGGTACTCATTTATCGACCTCAGAAGGATGAAAGGCTGAGTTGAGGCGTTTAAGAACAGACTAAATCAGTGACTCACCCCCTGAAGTGTGCCTGAAATAAGCCTTTAATGAGTCTAGCAATTATTGTATTGAATTGCAGAAAGACACATTATTTGGTGTTCCAATTCTTTCTTATTTAGGGTCAGGGCTGAAAGTGTTAGACTTGTGGCACTCCTGTTCTTATTTTTCTTCTGTGGCCTGAACAAGAAAGCCAGCCTCTCCAGGAGTAAAGAGTAAAGAGCCACATAGTGCTGCCCACAGCCGAGGAGCTTGCATTAAAAAAGAAAAAAATTTAAAGAACCTTTCTTTTTTTCTTCTTTTTTTTAGACTTTGCAAGGGAGACCTCAGGAGTCGCAGTTGCGACCTCTGGCAACCCCTAAATGACGTCGCTGATTTAAGAGCAGGGTTTCATTTTGAACAGAAATGACTTATCAAGTAGGCAAAAAAAGAGCGCGGATGCAGCGTGAGGTAAAGGGCCTTTACTAATTGCTGGATAGAATGATATATACATGGGGAGCTGAGGCGATAAAAATTGCAACATAAGCCACACACAGGGTTTGGAGGGCATTACAACCTCTTCAATGAATCCCATTAACGGCCATACCAATAAAATTGATGCCTGATGGCCAGATCTTGAAGAGTGCTCGCATGTCATTCATTACAGAAATTAACCCACATTGGCAGTTTACTGTTCTGAATCACTTTGATGGCTTTCCTTTGTGAATCAAGAACACTTGATGCATTCGGAAGTGGCATGTTCCATGTCACCCTTGTCTCTTTCTCTTGCCCCATTCTGTTTGGGCAGCTGGGCCCCAGGGAATCTGGTCCTAGATGGCCAGGCCATACTGAGGCGATATGCCCCTTGATGGTGGACTGATCCTGAAGGTAACGGTGGTGCAGGAAAGACAGTCTTGGCCTCCTTTCCAGTGACAGTGATTTGCCTGCAGGCCCCTACATTTCCTTTTTATAATGACTACGAGGGTGCTAAGAGGTGAAGGGCTTGGGGGAGTGGGAAAGGCAGGAGGTGCTGGTTGCTCAGAGCACGGGATGTTCTTGGTGAATTACAGCTCGCGTTCCGAGCATTTTGATTGGCTTAAAAGTCAACCAGGGCGTTAATGAACATCACTTGGCGCTGAGCAGCACAGAGTGATCCCAACCAGCACTATTTGAAGCTACTAGTGGTGGCAGCTTTCAGAGTGAGGGTGCTGGCCAATCATATCACCTAAGCAAAACTACGAGAGCTGCAAACTATATTAGCATTTCTGATCAAGCGACTGTAGCAGAGGAGCGAGTTCCTGCCAGCAGAAAGGTCTGTGAGAGAGAAAAAACCTGAAGGCCTTTTTGGGAAAAATAGGACCTTATAGTACATTGGGGAGCACATTCTGTCAAATATACATGCATAAACAGCCATTTGAGCACATTCCAAATTGTTATGGCCTTCTAGCACCGCGTGGAATTGCCAAAAACAAGATATTGACATCAAACCTAGAGTCTTACTGGAGGAAAAGCCAGATCTTAATCGCTAGATGAAACATTAGATGCTCCTTTTCAAATAAAATCAGATAGGAGCCTCATTCATTTATTTGATAGTTTTCCATTTTCCAATAAATAAGTTCACAATTTTCCATGGCTGGTGCCACGGTTGAATTAGCTCTTTCCTGCTGTAAAAACATTTATATTCGCAACAGACAGATTTTTGCACAGTTGAACCACTTACAGACAGGAAGAACATGTTTGTACCACAACAGAAATATTGTCCATCTGAAACGCTGAGTCACAGCTAAGGGAACATAGTTCCCATTTTAAATACTATGCCATGAAATAAAAAGGTAATTAAGCTAAATGAGCTATGTTAAAAAAGAGCGCAATCAGGAATTCTGTGTCAGGACAGATATTGACATCAGGAATACTGATAAAAATGACCCCAAATGACCTCATAGATGACCCTAGCATCTCCATCTAACAATATGCTGATGACACGCAACTGTACCTTAAGGTTACTGGCCCTCAAGACATCTCTCATCTCTACTGCTTCTTGAACACCATCCAAACCTGGATGTCATCTGCCTACACTCAACCCCACTAAAACTGATTTCGTCCTTATCGGCACCCCATCCAGACAACAGATTGTCCAAAACTGTCTCAACAACATAAATCTAGATGGATTCACCCCAAGCTGAACCACTCAGACAAATCCCTAGGCTTCCTTGTCGATAGCGGTCTCTCCATCCAAAAACATGTGGCCAAGAAAGTCCAAACCGCCTCGCTCCAAATCTTCACACTAAGGAAAATCAAACCCTTCACCCCCCTAACTTCGGTACAGTCATCCAGGCACTGGTCATCTCACACATTGACTGGGGTCACGTCTTCCTGGCTCCCCTCAAAGCTGCCCACCACAACGCAGCTCATCTTATTGTGGGTGCCGGTAGATTCAACCACATCACCCCCATCCTATGTGATCTCCACTGGCACCCCCTCCCACAATGATTTTCTTTAAAACTGCGTGTATCACATATAAAGTGGTCTCCAACAAAACCCATCTTACTCTGTATCTCAGGAGGTTCCCGCACCTCGTGTAGCTCGACCATTAAAAGGTTAGAGCCCACGCTTACCTATAAGGAAAGAACAAGAAAGCAATCCTTCTCCTGCTATGCCCCATCCCTCTGGAACTCACTGCCCCTGGAGGCTCGTACTGCCCCTTCAATCATGCAGTTCTGCAAAACCATGAAGGCATGGCTCTTTCAACGCTGCCTTCCGAGGACTGAAACCAGACAAGCCCCCACAGCACTGTGTTCCTGTTAAAAACGCTAGCTTGACGATAGCCTCTGGCTTCTCCTGAACTCTGTAAAGCGCTCCGCTGCCTACAGGCCAGGATCGCGTTATAAACAATAAAATAAATAAATAAAATACTGTGCCGTTTGGAAGTACTTTGCAGTGAAATGATTTCCATCAGAATACTGTACCATGCAATAATTCCCCTTATCATATTGGACCTAGACACTTAGGATTCATATGTTTCTGCTGAAATACAGACCTTGATCACAATACTTTTTGAAAAATTTGCTAGAAGGATTTATTCTTCAGGGATTTAGCAGTAGGTACACAGTGACCCTCCCACCAGTCAGCTGCGAGTAGCACCCTGTACTAACTGCCTGTTGCTTGAAGAATTCACATTGTGGAACCTGCAGCTGGACGGCCTCTGTGCACCAATCCATGCCATGCTCCACATTCGAATCTCCATTTTTTCACAAGCAGATGCCACATATCTCTCCTTCTAATAAATAAGGTTCACATAACATATGAATTTTGTACATCACCACTGAGGTACCTCATTCATCTCCAAACCCTTACGCCAGTTCTTACCTGCTGTGCTTGCGACTGTGATCCGGTTACGCGATGTTGCTCTGGCCACTGAGTTCCTCATCATTTGGAGGGCCCACACTGTGATTGGGTTGGCTGTTGCTCGCACATCTGACCGCTCTGCCAAAATTCCATTATTTACTGTATTTGGTCTTGACAGCTTGGTGGAACCGCTCTACAACTTGAACTGGTTGGGGCCACTTCCACTCCACCAGCCCCTGTCTCCCCATCGCACCAGGTAGTTTGATTTACACATTGTCCCCACTCCTACCCTTCACTCTTATGGCTTTCCTCGAGGCATTATTAGAAACAATAACATTGCAGCAACTGAGGGAGCAACATGAATACACTATCAATCGCTATCTGACAATGTAATAGAACCTGGGCTTCGAGATTTCATACATTTCTTTTCACTGACGGTGTTCCTTGGGGTCTATGTTTTCCTTAACAACACATCTTACAGTGACATACACATTTTCCCAGTGATTAAATATGATATCACAGTGCCATGCCAGATGTATGAATTCAGCTTGTGGAGCCTCGCACTGTTTACATTCATGAGGGACCTTCGAGTAGTATGTGTGTAGCTTGGCTGGTGTGCAGTACGCCTGGAGTAGGAAATTAAAATGAATACGTTTAAACCTGGAATTTAATGATACATACTTGATTTGCACAGCTATGTAAGACCAATCATCATCTTGAATTGTTTGGCATAGGGTCCACCCCCCCACCGTAATTGAGGGCCCTGCTGTCCTGAGCACTTTGCATGAGTTTGCGCTATAGCCCATGTACCAAAGGGCCCTCCCCTTGCATATTAATAGTATCGTGAAGCAACTCGAAAATTGGAGGCGGCGTTGGAATGGACTTAAATGTGTCTCTGGATGGGTTCTTCAGCCTAAAATACTTGTGGGGATGTACCAGCAATTCCTTTGAACACATCCAACATCTAACATGCCTTGCGGGAAGGAGTCCCCTAGTGTAGTGAGCCCCAGCCTTATGACAGCCTCAATATATATTTTCTCATGTGTTATTGCTATCTGCCATATACCTGAGGGGCTTAAGACAGGGGAATAGAGGCATGTAATGGCCAGTTTGCCTGCAATCTATTGTTGTGCCAGAAGAGTGCATACCACGATATTTATTTCATCCCTTCTTCCTCCACGGCCTATCAGAATCACAGACCTTAGGTGCAGCAATTGTCCGCTGCATCAGAACGTGAGGCCGGTCTGGTCTTTCACGATACCAAAATGACAGAAAGTGGGCCTGCGATGTCGGGTGAAATCCGGCAGTACCAGGCCCCGGTTTTTAAGAGGGGCAGTAACTTGCTCCACCTAACTCATGCCTGTTTCCCAGCCCATGTTAGTTCTGGCAGTGTGCTTCTGAGTTGCAAGAAGAAATGGCCTGGCAAAGCCATGGGGGCATTCAGGACTAAATAAATACATTTGGGAAGTACAATAACTTGTATCAGCGCTCTTCTCCCTATCGGGGACAGAGGTGGTCCTTGCCAACTCTGCACCGTCAGCTTCCATTTATCCATAGCTTTCCCATAATCTTCTTTATAAAGTTACTCTGGGTCTCTTGCTATTTCTATACCCGGGTATCTTGTGCTTGCCAGTTCCCACCTGAACCCATAGTTAAGTAAACATTTCGAAGTCCCAATCGTTATTGTAAAGATTGCGGATTTAGCAGGGTTATTCCATAACCCAGAATGTTTCCCAAATTTGGACACCTCGTGCATTATGGATGCTAGGTTTTCTTGGATAGTATTTATAATTAGTACCATATTGTCAGCTGTGATTAATTTGAGGATGCAGTACCTCCTTCCTTGGGGAGAGACCTTTCCCATGGGGCCAGGGCAGTGCCCAGAGGGATGATCACATGGGGAAGGAATCAGCCTATGGGATTACGGATAATCATCAACAGAGAATGCAGTATCAATCCCCTGTACCATGTGCAAACCCTTTGACAAATCCTCCTGTTCCCTCCCTAGATGAAGCTAATATATATTGTTGCCAAGTCAGCCAAACTCCTTTGCCATTTTGTTAAGCAACTAGTCATCCTAACTTGGATAACAACATTGAGAAGTCAGATAGTATAGAATATTGCACAAATAGCTTGAAAGCTGATACTGTGGCAAAGAAGATGACCAATATATATTGTTGCCAACCCAAGTTACATGACAGAAATGAAAACCCAGATGATACAAAGTATTGTGCCTATAACTTTAAGATTGGTACTGTGATGAAGAAGATGATCAGGGGGAGAAGGATCACTCGTGAGGAATCGAGGGAGTAGCCTAGTTACCAGTGGCCAGTGAATGGCTACACGGAATACAACAAGCTGACGTGGGTGATCCATGGCAGTTCAAGCTCAAGCTCAGACTCCAAGAAGACCCGAGAGACCGAGACCCATCAACCGAAGAGAACAAGCGGGAGCCATGACGGGACATGAACCGAACCAGGGAAGGGACAGAACATGCAGGCGAAGGAAGGCCTCAGTCTACAGACTGCTGCAGACCCAGCTGGACACCCAGATGCTACCGGAGCCTACAGGAAAACTACAGCTTCACAGGGACCACTGGTACCACCAAGGAGAAGGCAGCAAGGTACGCAGGATGCCTAGGAGCTGTGAGAGGTTTGTGTAAACAATGGGGTGAACTCAAGAAGTTGAGAACAAGAGGGTCTGGGCCCGTATCCTTTGAAAGACAGAGGTAGCCCTTTGAAAATCAGAGGGAAACAAATGAGCGACCGAGAATAAGAGGGACCAATGAGAAACTAACCAGATACATCATAACAGTAAGAGTCCAGGACCCGTATCCAAAGGAAAGATGCTCTGGGCCCCTAACCAAAGAGCGGGTCTGCAGCCCTGAAGTACATCAGAGACAGTTGAATACTTGGTAGGAGAGTGTACCAAGCAGATTCAACACAACTGTGCAAGTCTGGGACCCACACTCAAAAGCTAGAGGGCCTGGGACTCTAGCTAATGAAAGGATCTGGGATCCTGAAGTGAATAAGAGACAATTACATACTTGACAGGAGAGTAAACCAAATGGACACCACACAACTGTGCGAGTCTGGGAGCCTGCACCCAAAGTTGAGAGGGACTGAGACCCTGATGAAAGAGATAGTCTGGGACTCTGAGTCAAATGAGAGAAAGAGTGGTAAACTTGACAAAAGAGTGACCTAAGTGGACACCATGCAACATTGTAAGTCTGGGGCACTCTTCCAAGATTGTTTAAAGGGTTTAGCACCCTGAGAGAAACAAAGAGAGAATTCAACAACACGTATTTGCTTGACAAGAGAGTTAATCAGTCTGGACAAAGATGTTTTAAGTTGGAGACTTGAGCTCACATATGACACTAAAATAAGAAGGTTACAACTCAGTGATAGGAGAGGGGGAGTTCTACATTTGGTAGCAGATGTGCCAAGCTGATGGGATACAAGAACACTGAAGCTAACCATCCCTCTTGGCGTATATGGTGACTTAAGATAAGAGGATGTCTAGGGGAAAGGCGCACAAACCTAGCTTTTGGAAACTTGCATTTTTGGAACATTATTTTGCATCACTTATTACTACCAGCAAAACTAGGAACTTTTCTGTTGTTTCAAAACACAGTGAAGACTTATTACTTTGAGAAGAGACCATCCTCGCACAATTATATTAGGTTATTAGTGTTAGAGACAAAAGTAGGTTTTGGGGACTTGACAGTGACAGACCTTTTAGTTTTGGTCTTCCTTACAAAGCCATTAGTTTCTTTTGAGGTAGGGAAATTCCTCTTAACTTTACGAATATGGAGGCATTTTTCCAACCTCAGTTTTATTAATAAAGGTCTACATCCAAAAATATACCAACATTGTGTCCGAGCTTTACTTCTGCACCCTTACACATCGTATAATGAAATTATCAAACTATGGGTGCATAATTGTATGCTGAAGTGTATGTGTTGGCCTTTCAGCAGAGAGGCTAAGGTCAAAGAGCAGCTGTGAAAGGGGACACCCCTGCTTCATGCCCCTTCCCAGTGGAAAAGCTATGACAGTAGCCCATTTAAATGCATTCTGGCTAGTGGGGAGTTATACAGGATCACTACCATCGAGGCAAATCAGGACCAAGTCCACATTGCGTCGATACCACAAACAGGAACAGCCACATGATTGAATCAAATGCCTTCTTTGCATCTAATTGTACCAGTATTGTCAGCACTTCCTATTTGACCTGATTCAGTAATCCAAAGAACTGCTTTCAGCCATATGATGTGTTTCCCTCTGGTATAAATCCACATTGGTCAAAGATCACCAGGCTCTTATTGTACGAGAGCAATCTGTTCCCCATATCATGGAAGAATGACCATTGACTGTTCCAGTGGATTGGTGAACAATTTATTAGTAAAAAGCAAGCAGCAGAACAAAAAACAAATCAGCAACATTACAAGACTTTGACGCAAATGAGAACCCCCTACCTCCGTGCGCCATTCTCTTGTACCCAAAGGAACACATGCATTAAGAAATCATAATGAAACAATGTTACAAGCGGGGAACAAAGTTCCACTATAAAAGTCTTTGATACCAGCTGCGTTCTTACATGTTAAGACAGTGTTATCAGGGAGCACAGAATAATGTGATACATTTAGTTGAGCTAAATATGCTCCTCAAAGGTTCACACATGGTCTGAGGTGGGTGAGCATGCTTACAGTGTGATGACTTCCATCTGCTAAAGCTGCTTTTCCTAAAACAGCGGGAGCCTAAAACACGTTTACATATGCTGAAAGGGAAACTCGTCAGAAGTGAGAGATGTGGAGGAGAGCATAACTGCACACTAGGCAAAGAGCCTTCACTTCACACAGGCAATAAACAGTGTTTAAACATGGCAGTTTGCAGTAGCTACTCAATATTATAATGTTATGATATTTTAAGTGTGCTTTGATAAAGCACATCTATCACCCAAAGGCATCTAGATGCTAACGGTATTCAAAGTTTTCATTTTCAAATAAACAAAAATATAACAACAATTGAATGGATGATATCGACAAGAAACCCAAAAGCATCTGATACATATTAACAAGCACAATAACATATCAGATCAAATCAGTACCAAGGTCATTTAAAAAAGATAAGAAATAAAGGAGCAAAAGAAAGAAGAAGAAAGAAAAAGAAAATAGAGCAAAGATTAAAGAACCTAAACATAATTATACTCTCAAGCATTGCTATTGGTTAATCAAGCATCATATAATGAGTCAGAGAGTGAACCATGTTGGTATTGTAGCTCACAGTCCAGAGAACTAATAGTCCAAATAATTAGGCACACATCACCCATATACCTCAAGGAAACTTCCCCAAATGTCCCACAATTTCTCAACGTCTCCTGAATCTTTGTAAATGGCCTTCTCATAAGTGGAAACAGTGAGTATTTCTTCCACCCACTCATGAATACTAAAGGAGTTGCTTGACTTCCACATTCACAGTATCATCCTCTTGGCGATCATACACGGCCGGAGCAACCAAGTTTTCTTTCCAAAGGTAGAATCATCCAACTGAGATATGTCACCTAAAACCAGAAGGGAGCCAGATAGAGGGATTGTACAGTTCAAAACCAGTCCTAATCTTTCACATACATATTCCCAAAATGTTTTTGTTTTCGGGCAAAACCACAACAAGTGACTGAGGGAGCCACTTGCACCTTTGCACTTCCAGCCGAGATCGTCCGGCAAGAGTTGCCTCCGAAATAACTTAGCTGGTGTCCAGTAGGCTCTAAAGAGAATTTTTGTGTGTGATGCCCTAAGGCCGCAGTCCAAACTCATCAAGCGAATGTTCTTGCAGCAGCGTTGCCAACATTTTTTATCAATGTCCTCTCCTAGCTCTTCTGCCCAGACAATTGGCAATCTTGGATCCCCTTTTCTGCATGCCTTCAAGAATCCATATAATGTGGCAGCTGGGTGGAAAGCACTTGAACATGTCTGCAGTGCCAACCCGGTGACATTTTGAGTTTTCAGTTGAGGTATTTCAAAACAACTTGACACAATAGTTCTCAATGTCTTGTATTTGGCGAATGTACAATCCGCCATGTTATGAGATTGGCAAAGTTGTGTGTACAAGATCCAATTCCCCCCTTCTATAAGATAATGGATGTACTTTATGCCCATCAGGAACCATTCTGGCCCAAAAAAACTTTTTCCCTAACATTTCAAGGCAGGGTTGAGCCAAATGGAGGCATTCAAGTGTTGATAAGGATCTGCATTCATACGCTTGGATATTTCACACCAGCAATCCTGTAAAAAACTAGTCAAAGAATTAGCTTTTTTGGATTTACATTTCTTAGTGGTCAACAGATCTTCCGGGTCCAGCTGGGACACCGCACCACACTCCCACACCAAATCGCGTGGATGTTCATTAGCAGATTCAATGAACTTGCATAGATGGCGTGCAGAGAAAGATAGATGGTAGTCACTAAATTTCGGTAAATTCATCCCTCCTGTTGTAGGGGAAGTTGTAGTTTCCAAATTGCCAGATGTTAATGAAGGGATGCACAAGAGGATGTGAAGTTAGATATGAGATTTAGCTCTGATTAAAAAGATATGTGTTTCCATTTTTCCTGAATTTGAGCAAATTGATTTCATTTTGCAGCGATGGTGGTAGCACATTCCACATTCTTGCTGCTTCAACCGAGACCGAGCGACCACCTTTCATTTCCTTCTTATATAGCGGGAGTGTTAATGTGTTGGATTGATTAGTTCTGAGAGAGCGATTAGTGATAATGATTTACGTTTATGTGAGAAAGGGGAAGAATCGGGCCAACATAAACATTTTAACACAATGCGCATATATTTAAAAGTTATTTGCTTTCTTACCGGGAACCAATGCAGAGATCTGAGGGCGGGAGTAATATGGTCATATTTTTTCCACTTCAAGAGGGTTCTAGCTGCTGCATTCTGAATTCATTGTGGTGTTGGAGCATAGACTCTGGTATACCCACATATGTACTGTTACCAAAGTCCAATATGAATAAGATCAAATTGTTCATGACAGTTACTCATTGAGGAAAAGAGAGAAAGGGGAGTATTAGCCTAATTTTCTTGAGCAAGAAAAAGCAGTATTAAGGCACTGCATTCATTTGACCTTTTAGCGAAAGGGAACTGTCAAGAAAGACACCCAGATTCTTTACCTCATCCTTAGGTTCGGGACAGCTACCAAACATATCCTGCCAAAATGAGATTATTTGCATTCTGAGAGTGTGATTGATGAACATAATCTCTGTTTTATTTGTGTTTATTTTCATATAATTCATATCCATCCAGCATAATTGAAAAACATTAGGGCGAGTTGATGTATAATTCTCATTAGTGGGTATATGTCAAGACTGAATAAAATAGGAAACAGTGCTGAACCCTGTGGAACTCTGCAAGTTACGGACGCAGGGTGTGAGAAGAAGGGTCCCATGCACACTTGTTGGTATCGATCAGTTAGAAAGGAGCGTAACCAATCAATGGCCGCTAAAGCCGCAATCATGTCAGGAAAGTAGCATTCTATGATCAACAGTAGTTAATGCAGAAGACAGGTCCAAAAGGATAAGTACACCAGATTGGTACTTATCTGTTTTCTCTGTAAGGTGGACAAGAATGGAGGTAGTGATATATTCCGTGCTCTGTATTGGCCAAAAACCAAATTGATTTCTGTCTAATAATCCTGAGCTCTCAGTGAAAGCCTGTTTTTGAGATACTGCCACTCTCTCTAGTTGTTTGACTACAAAGGGGAGTTGTGATATTGGGCCGAAGTTTCCAGGGTTATTTGTGTCAAGCAAGGGCTTTTTAAGCAGAGGTTTCACAGGAGATGTTTTCCTTAATGATGGAAAGGTTCCAGAGGAGAAGGAGAAATTCAACATATTCAGTATTTCGTATCGTAGGGCACCCTGCACCTGGCTGACCATTCTGCGTGCTGCTAATTAAAGTGGAGATTTATGCATGGGGTTGAAGCCAACCCAATCACAATGGACCAAATAATCTAGGGTCCTATAGATAGTAGAACCAATGGGACGTTGTACTCTTAGTGACGTCTACAAGAGTAATGTTAGAAGGAATGGCCTTGACGCCCACCCGATAGTGTTTATCCAATCCTCTCACTCCGTTAGCATATACAGATATAGTACCTATAGTAAAGTTACCTTTTCCTAACCAATAGAACTGCATGTTAACTTTTGAGTGTTACAAGTCAATGATGATTTTTGGGTATAAATGTTACTGTTTGTACGAAGTTCGAGGGAGTTGAAGCGAGACGGGCTATCGCATCACTGTTGATTCCCATGTTTCCCCGTTTTTTGTACTTGTCATTAAACGGACTCCCCTTTGCCAAACCATTGAGTTGTCCTTATTGATTGGTGTTGGAGTAGAAAACCTGCACCCCCATCCATCTCAAAGATGCAGCTATCTTGTCTTAAAGTACCCTGGAGCAAACCCCGACTCTACGGGCCAGCCGGGGGTCTCCCCAGTACACTTGGTAGCAGAGATTTGATGGTTACCGACTATCGATTATTAAGTGAGACACCTATTGACCGTCGACATAAAGTAACTCTAGGTCTTCGGCAATATCACAAGCCCCTTGCCATTTGGCTGAGTAGACCATGAAGTTCCCCTTAGACAATGGTAGCCTAAGAAAAATCTGCAGAAAGGGCCTGCAGGGACCCGTTTTCCCCATCCATCCCTTCCCATTCCTACGGGCAGCTGAGCGGGCGAAAAGCTGAAGGAGGCGGTAACAGAGCCAGTGATCCCGAGGGTCCGGAGATGAACCATGCGAACGGTGAGTGAAGCAAAAAATTGAATTCTTTGGCAAATAGTGCATGTCCTAGAACAAGTAAAGGCAAAAGGTAACGGAAGGAGGAGGAAAAAACAAAATATAGTTAGAAGTAGAGAAGATTCTACATATATAAGGGGATAATGACTCAAGAGTAATACAAATAAATGAGAGGTTACCGGGGTAGACACCCGAGAAGAGAGAGGTTACCGGGGCAGACAGCTGAGAAGTGAGAGGATTCGCCTTATTCCTACACTTTAATATAGCAGCTAGAAGAAACGGGTACCCAAAGTCCCACATAATGGGGAATGAATAGGCTATCACAATGTTTAAAGACGTCGTGAAAGGGGTATGTTTGCACTCCATGAAGGGGTAAAGATTAGAGGCAGAGATATTTGTGTCCAGCTGGTGTCCGTCTAGTCTGTCAAGCCTCTGTCTTACATGTTTCTCGGTTGTGGCGTCATTCTTTTTTAGAACTGTTTTAAAATTTCGTACGATTAGATAGCTGGGACAAAATCACACATGAATTGGTGTTTTTGAGCAAATCAGAAGATGTAAAATTTTGTAGAAAATTTGGATTGGAGCTTGCAATATTTGGAGCCTGCTCATATTGTTAGAAGCTGTTTGAACCACACGAAAACATTGACTAGTGTTATATAAGAGGAAAGGGAACAGATTTAAGCATGGAAGACATAACTCCATTGGCACACTTATGCAAGCAGTTGCCAAAGCACGCACCCAAGCTAAAGAAATATAGTACCGAGTGCGTTAAAGGTACCACCCACAAGATGTTTATGCCATGGCCACAAAATGGGTCTTTATCAAAAGCAGTCTTACAGCATATGATGACATATTTGCATGCCACATATAGAGGCAAGAAGTTAAAAAAATGTCTTGCTGTTCTCGAGTTGTGGAAAATGTATGAACAGGGAAAGGAGGAAGAGCCACCAACAGATTGGATACATAATATATGCACAGAGGGGGGTGTGACGCCTACCGTGCCACCTGCCCCTCCCAAAGCAAAAGTCGACGAAAGTAAGGACGAGGGATTATACCCGTTAAGGGAACTTAAAGCAGCCACGGGGTACAGCAACCCCGCATATGAGTCACCTACACATAGTAGTGATGAAAATCAAGGGAAGGATAAGGACAAGACTATTACCTCCACAGTCCCAAGGGACAAGGGGAGATGTGATGATGAAAGAAAAATCAGGCACAGACGAGTGCATCTCTCGACAAAGAGAGAGAAGGGAAGAGATGGAAAGGAAGCGAAGACAGAACTGACAAGATAGCATTCGCGAAGGATGAATGGATGGGAGGACACATTTTATTAAAACTCGATGGGAAAGGCATTGATGACGCGAAACAAAAGGAGAGGACAGATATGACACAGAGGAAGGTGAAGGAACGGGAGTTAACAGACGAAAGGATAAGAAGGAAAGACAGACAAAGGCGAGAACAGCTATATCGCAAAGAGCAAGAAAGACAGCTTGATCGCAACCCAACAGCAGCCTATGATCAAGACAGCCAGAAACAGCAAAGGTTAGAAGAAGAGCAAAGGGTACGTGAAAAAAGGATAAGGAGACAAAGAGATGAGGAAATTCCAAAAGCAGATGAAAGTAGAAATGAAAAGAGAAAGGAAGTAGATAAGGTCAGAGAAGAGGCGAGGAAGCGCAAGGAATTTGATGACGATATAGAACATAAGCAAAGACAAAGAGCTCGCGATCTTGAATATCTGGGGAAAGAGGTTGAAACACCTGCTCCAGTAGTTCATTGGGAAGACATCGAAGAATTCTTTCCTGCGTACGATTCAGTACCAGGCATGTCTAGGGTGAATATTGACGATGAATTCGACACCAGAAGCATTGGAGAAACGATTGATAGAACATATGATGAAATGGGGCTAGGACAATTACCCCAAGGGGAGGGGGAAGATAAGCGCCTGGAAAGCACTCAGTTGTATGACACTGAGGATGTCACTCGAAGTAGTGGGAATAGGGAACCACCTCCTGGATAGATTAGAAATCAGTAGAAACAATGAAGACAAAAGAAGTTGCGTGAATTAGGGAAAGACAATGTCCGACTCCGAAAGGGAGGAGCGTGAGGAAAATGAAGAAGGGAGGCAAAATGAAAGACGACACCCAAGAGAAAAAGGAGTAAGGTGGTCAGACAATAGTGAACCTATACCGAGAACATCAGAGTCCGCCATGCAGCCTGACCGATATGAAGAAGTATCTCACGGTCAGAGGGGGGTGTCTTAAAGCCCTATGGGGACAAACTAAGGGCATTGCCAGGTAGACGGCGATGCAGGAATTTTACCCCTGCAATAGACAGGAGAACAATGAGAGAAGAGAGAGAGGGTTACACATTCCAATTTCCATTGCTCGAGAAGCGGGGGATAAGACCACAATATATTCCATGGCCACACATGGATCGAGAAAATTTGAAAAACAAGATTTCAATGCTAACATCAGGAGCCGGAAAGTGGATGCACAAGTTAGAAAAAATGACAGGAGGCAACACGCTAGCTATAGGGGACATCAAAGGCCCCCTGATCACCATACTTGGTGAGAGATTAGACGATGTGTGGGCGCAAGCAGGCTACCCTGACGTAACCACAATTAATACCATGCATGACGGAGCGCCATTTAACAATTGTAGAGCCGCAGTATGGAAAGCGCTACGAGTACTTTACCCAGATACTTATGATATGGAAGCTATAATGACTCTAAAAATGAAGGAGTCTGAAGATCCATTAATTTATATACAGAATTTCCAAGACACATGGGTGCTCGAGACTCATGAATCGTGGACGAAATCTATACCTGTGTTTTACCATATCCTGTGCCAAGGGCTACCAGAGCCGGTGCAAAAACAGCTCAAGAAATTGGTGGGAATTGAAGCCAAACCTTGGGCTGAAATACAGTTGACCATCACACATTATTGTAGACTGTTGCAAAAAAAGAATCGCAAAAAGGAAGCGACTTGTAAGGGTGAGGAAGCGAAATTGGTGCAAAAGAAATTGTCAAAGTATGCTCTTGAGGGAGCCATGATAACGAGCACAGCTGCACCAAGCATGCAGCAGGTGGCTAATCCGCAGCAGAATAATCAGGGCAATAAGGGATTCTATCCAAGGGGAGAGGATGTAGGGGTAGAGGATGGCAAAGCAATCAGGGAGCTTTCCAAAACAACCAAGGAGGCTTTCAAAATATGCAAAATGGTAACCAAGATATGTCAAATGGACAACTGATCCGACCACCGCCAGTTTGTTGGCTGTGTGGAATGACAGGGCATTTGGCACGCACATGTCAAGGCATAATGCAGAACGGCCAAGGAACAGGAGCACGTATGACAAATCCACCTGCAGTTTTACAGCAGGGAGGTGCACAGAATCACACGGTGCAACAACAAGCACAAGGAGCGCAGCAAGGGGTGCAACCACAAGACATGGGGAATTTTCCACAAGGTCAATCCCAACAGGCACCGTTGCAATTATCGGAGACGATGAGCACAGGACAGACCCAGAACCCTGGAATGGGAGGTAACAATGGGAATGGGGGAAATCCACCAGCACACAGTGGACCGAATTTATATATGAGCTAGGACAGCTCACTGGGAACCCTGATGTGTTCTATCCTATCGGTTACACCAGACCCTCAAAGAGAACCCAGGGTGGATGTCGTCATAGGGGATGAAGAATATTCCTTTCTAGTTGACACAGGTTTGACACGCTCGTGCATACGTGAAGGCAAATTTTCCTTGTCCAGCGAAGCCATAGATACTCCGAGTTTTACAGGAGCAACCAGTTGAGTTCCCTTTACAAAGGCGCTTCCAGTCTCTATAGGAGATTGCGAAATGAATGTACCTTTATTATATTCTGGACAGATCCCAGTAAATATATTGGGTCGATATTTAATGACAAAGTTGAACATGACAATCTCGTTCACAGAGGAGGGCATAGTATGTTCCACTCCAGGAATGCACTATTCAAATGTATGCAAAATGGTTAGAGCATATGCAGGACACACAGCCAAGAGGGCCATACCATTAGAGCCAGAAATCTTTGCATGTGGCATGCGTGTGCTCATGGCAGGATTGCCAGGCCTTGCAGACAGGATCATGAGAACCCCTGATGAGTTCTTGTTCAGACCCGCAAGAGGAGAAAGGACAAGTATTTCCCTTGATGATTGACACCGCTGCAATACGAGGGAAAGTGGTCTTGGTTGATGGTTACGATGATGAGGGTAGACAATGGTGCGCGATAATTGCCATTGAAGAAGGATATCAAGTGACTGACGTCACCGATGATGATCTATTTGAAGAACAAGCAGAAATGGGAGAGACAATGGTGGAAGTGAGTCTCACCTTTTGGGTAAAGATGATTAAAAGAGAAGTACCACAGAGAATGATATTGGCACTAAAACATCCTGAATATTTTGATGACGACATAGCTAAGGTACCTGTCTCAGTGTGGACTACAGGACCCTATGACGTAGGTCTCTTGAAGAGGGTTGGAGAAGTAAGAATTAAACTGAAACCAGGAGCAATCCTACCAAGAGCCCGACAATATCCCATGTCCAGAGAGGCAGATGAGGAGATTTTCAAAACAATTTCTGCCACGATGGACCAGGGCATCTTAGTGATGTCAGAGTCACCATGTAATACGTCAGTGTAACCTGTGAAAAAAAGTAAAGGGGGGCCATGGAGGCTAGTGCAGGACCTAAGGCCAATAAACGATATTGTTGAGGCCGAGTTCCCTCTAGTCCCTAACCCATCTACAATCCTATGTAATATACCCGTCGAAGCAAAGTATTTCACAGTGATTGACTTGAAAAATGCATTTTTCTCAATCCTGTTGCAACAAGACTCACAAGATCTGACGTCATTCACATTCAGACAGATGCGTCTGAAAAGTACGAGGATGCCACAGGGGTCCTGGCTTATTACAGCGGGAATCTGGACCCAGTAATGAGAGGCCACGTCCCATGCGAACAAAGTTTAGCTGCCGCAGCGTTCGCCACAGAGAAGGCAACAACCATTGTAATGGGATTCTGAATGACATTGTACGTTGAGCACTCGCTGTTTGCTATTTTATAGAAACCAAAAGGCACATTGACATCTCAGAGAGCTTCTGCTTATGAAGTGATCACAACGAATCCCTCGATAAAAATAGTCTGATGTAAAATAGTGAACCCAACCATGTTCATAGCAGAGCCAGTCACTGAGCGAGAACCCATACATGATTGTGCAAATTATGAAGAATTCTATGATGAAATCCCCAGGGTGAAGGAAAATGCCTTGGCAGGAGGAGAGATCGTCTTTATTGATGGGTCTTCAGGGATCGATCAAAATGACGGACAAAGATACACAGTCGTCGCTGTAATGAAACATATAGCAAACAGGGAATTTCGAGTACTTATTAGTGCGCGAATACCACGCCATTACTCAGCACAGGCTGCAGAATTATTGGCGTTGATACTTGCCATTGAGACTCATGCAGACCAGGAAGTAACGGTGTACAGTGACTCCGCCTATGTGACGTCAACAGTGCACGCAGGCTTAGCGTGCTGGAAAAGGAGGGGCTACCTCAGAGTGGACGGCACGCCAGTGCAGCACGCAGCCTTATTGGACAGGCTGATCAAGGAACTACAACTTCCAGTGGTCATAGCGATCGTGAAATACGCCGCCCACACGAAAGGGACAGATTGTATCTCACGCGTAAACCAAGCAGCAGACGCAGAGGCCAAGCGTATGGCATCCAAAAGTGAGACAATTATGGAAGTGGAAATTGCCTGTATCAATGAAAGAATGTTGATTGCACGAACAATACCTGAAGCTTATAATAGCCTTGGGCAAACGCAGCTAATGGAACTGCAAGGGGAAGCACCACAGGAAGAGAAAAACCTGTGGAAACGTCAAGGGTGTTCTTTAAACCCCTCTGACAGCTTGTGGCGACAAGACAGCACTGGTAAACCAGTAATGCCTGTAGCCCTATCAAAAATAGCGCTGGAGCAGTTACATAACCCGGCGCATATGACAAAGGAGAATCTAACAGCAACGTTCGCAGAAGAGTAGTTCATACCGAATTTAGCTGAGCATTTTGTATTCTTTATGGTGAACTGCATAATTTGCCAGCAATTCACAGCTGGGCACACACTAAAGGTAATGAGAGGAGTCATCCCCAGGCCAAAAGGGCCTTTTCAGCACTTGCATGTTGATTACGTCAACATGATTCACGTATGTAATTGGTAGAAATACTTAATTGTTGTGGTGTGTCCATTCTCTAGATGGATAGAGGCAGGTCCATGTATACACCCAAACTCTACCTGTGCGGCCAAATTCTTAGTAAGAGAAGTGTTCCCTAGGTGGGGGGTATGCAAAGTCATGAGATCAGATAATGACCCTCACTCAATATTCAAACAGATTAACTTGCTGCTTGGTATAAAGCACAAGTTCTCATCGGCTTATCATCCGCAAGGTAATGCGGTCTGTGAGAAGCTCAACAGCTTGTTAAAGGAGAGAATAGCCAAGTTGAAGCTTACTCTAAGGAAGGGATGGTTTCACTGCTTTCCACTGGAACTATATGCACTTCGGAACCAACCCGGCTCCGACCATCATCTTATGCCACACGAGATAGCCACAGGAAGAAGAATGAGAACACCCCTAACACCCGGAGATAGAGCTAGGTGTGATGCCCAGTCGACAGGAGAGGTTTTAGGATCTGAAATGCAAAACTATCTGAACTGCATGACATCTTGCCTTACTGTCATTTCAGACCAGCTGCAGCGACGACGAAAAGGGTGCAGCGCAGCACAGAACACAGAAGGAGACATTGCATCAGACTCAGTTCAAGGTTTATGTATTCCACTCGTCTTCCCTGGAGATGCCGTCCTTGTGAAGAACCATACAAGGAAAAGGTGGGACGAGCCAACATTCAACGGTCCTTTTATCATAGAGTACTGCACTCCATCCGCTGTGAAGCTACAGGGCAGGAGAGCGTGGATTTTTCTCAGTGATATCAAACATCGGAGAAGGCCCCTTGCCTGCACCCCAATGAGAGGGATCGACGAGCGACGGGGAAGAACCGCAGCATGTGCAGACGAGATCCATGTCGAGGAAGATGGATGCATGACCAGCAAAGTAAAGACAAAGAACTTTTTGCAAGTTGTGGCTTAAAGTGGACACCTCCTCTAAGCAAAAAGGGGATAAGGACATAAAAACGGACACTCTGTGCATCCTAGTTGCAGGGTGAAGAAGAAACTTGCACGCATAAGCCACATTATAATCTGTTGACTCTGAACCTTGAGCTGAGGCACCTTTAAGCCTAAATGAGAAAAGAATATGCCAAGTTCTGACCTAGGACACTTACAGTGGATGCAAACACAATATCCCGACTTATTCTGCACCAGAACCCTATTCAGAATCACTTATGGTGTCCCACAGTAGAGACATCACAAAGGACCTAGTCACCTATTTCGATTTAGTACTGAGGTCATACCCATCACTGGTAGGGAAGCTCACCAGTGTCACAGACTTTTTACAAGATCCTGAAAACGAAAAGACAATAAGACAACTCCTCAATGTCATTGCTGAACAACTTATCCTACTCCCTGAGTACAGTGAGAAAGAATCAAATGTTCCCAACACAGGCAAAAATAAATGAGCTTGTCAACACAATGTTCTTTCGCATAATCGAAGACTGTCCAACTCTTATTGGAAGAACGACAGACACACTCGCATTTCTTCGAGACCCAGCAAACACTGACATTTTAAGCCATCTTTTACATAAGATCAGAAGACATCACATCCCTCATCACCAAAATTTCCAAACCAACAGCACAATTCATGATCCTCGGAGACTTCAACCTCGGCTACCAAGACCCAAACGACAAACCTGCTGCATCCCTGGCCAATGCCCTAACCGATCACGGTCTCACTCAACTCATTGTACTCCCTACCCACCAAAAAGGCAGAACCCTTGATTGGGTAGCAACCCACAATTGCAACACAACCTGCAAAGACCCCCAACCTCTGGCATGGACCGATCACCACATGATCCCCCTTGAGGTTAACACCAATCAGGTACTGCCCAATAAGCACCCCATGGCACCAGCATACCCCACCAGGAATAAACGCAACATCACTGCTGAAGCCCTACTACCACTGGTCTTACCTACCCTCAATGCCCTCCCAGCTAACGCTGACTTAAACCTGCTGATTGACACCTTCAATGATTCCATGGCCAAAGCAATGGACACCGTTGCCCCCTTGAAAATACGCAAAGCTAAACCCAAAGCTCATCTGAACTCATGGTACACCCCTGAGCTCAAACTACTTAGAAAAAAGAAAGCTAAGGCTCACCTCACCTGGAAGACTAACCCCACTGCAGTAAACAAATCCAACCTCACTAACTTATCCTCACTTTACAAAAGCGAGATAATCCGGACCAAAAAAGATAATTACAACACCAGGATCACTCAGGCAGGATCCTCCACTAAAGAATTATTCAAAATTCTGAAGGAACTAGAAAACCCTATTTCGCCCCCGGAAACCTGCCCGAAAGACAAACCCTGGTGCACCAACATCCAGAACGCCCTCATCAATAAAATTTTAGGACTCCAAACTAAAATCGAAAACAAACGGCAACAACTCAACAACAATGTCACCAACCTTAGCCTACCCACACCTAACTACACTAGCGCAGGCTTCTCGTTCAAAAAAGTCACCATACCGGAAGTTCAAAAAATCATCACATCCCTGAAACCCTCTAACTGTAAAGGAGACAGCTGCCCGGCTCAAATCATAAAAGATGCAGCCAGAGAGCTCTCCCCCTTCATCACCAAACTCATCAACCTATCCTTCACCAGTAGCTCCATCCCCAGCAACTTAAAACAATCATGGGTTCTCCCCCTCCTGAAAAAACAATCCCTCGACCCGGCCACACCCACAAACTACAGGCCCATCACCACAGTCCCCTTCCTACTGAAAATCCTGGACAGAGTCGCCTACATCCAAATTCAGGAATACCTAGAATCCAACCAACTGCTAGGAATACGTCAATCTGGCTTCAGACCTCAACACGGAACTGAAACCGCCCTTGTTGATCTCAAAAGTCAGATTGATGAAATTAAAGACAAAGGCAATGCCGCTATCCTACTCCTCCTAGACCTCTCAGCGGCCTTTGACCTGGTCAGCCATGAGGTCCTCTGTAATCACCTTGCCACAGCAGCCCAACTCTCCTCTCCTGCCATCACATGGATACAATCCTTCCTGGCTAACAGAACCATACGAGTCTTTTCCACCACAGCTGCAGCAGACCCCACCCCCATCACATGCGGGGTCCCACAAGGTTCCTTTGTATCCCCCACTTTGTATAACATATTTACAAAGCCTCTATTTGACCAACTGGATCATCTGGGTGTCACCTACACAAACTACGCAGATGACACCCAGATACTCCTCACTATCTCTGGTAATTACCAAGAAGACTCCGCCCGGATCAACAAAATATTCTCCATCATTCAGGCATGGATGGCCTCCCATGGTCTCCGCCTGAATGATGAGAAAACAGAGCTCCTAATGGTCGGCTCCCCCAACACTCTAACTAAACTTGACCCTTGCTATAATAACATCACCATCGATGGTCATCCCATTCCCATAGCCAAAAGCGTAAAAACCCTGGGTTTCTATCTAGATGCCAACTCCAACCTCAGCAAACACACCAATATGATCGCCTCAGCCGCTGCCTATACCGGCAAGCTCATTAGGGCCAGCAGACCCTTCCTATCACCCAACAGCTGCCTCACCCTTGCCAGGGCCCTAATACAATCCAAACTGGATTACTGTAACAGCCTGTACCTAGGCGCTAATCAATCCGTACTCAATAAATTGCAGGTAATACAAAATAACGCCTTACGCGCAGCCCTCAACATTCCCAGACAAGAGCATATCTCTGCCACTAGGAAAGCCTGCAAATGGCTTTCCATACGCCAAAAAATTGATCTAAAAATCATCTGCCTCACGTACAAAGCCCTCAATCACCTAGCACCACCTTATCTAGCTAATAAACTCACCCTGAAACCTGCCACCAGACTCACCAGATCCTCCAACACTCTTTGCCTACTAGTGCCCAGGTTCCACCTAAAAAGAGCGGGAGGGGTAAGCTTCACAGTGCTGGCCCCCCAACTCTGGAACTCCCTACCGCTTAACATCAAAACTGTTGAATCCTTCCAGATCTTTAGGAAGCAGGTCATCAGATGGCTGCTAAACAAAGAATAACACCACTAACTCTAGACCCGTGCGGATACTGGTTTAGACACTGTATTTATTCTGAAAATTGTATATTGTACGCACTGCATATGTTCTGTTTATTAACCACTGTATATATATGTATATATTATAAACCTGTACGAAGTATGCAACACACAGATACTTCTCAACTCTGTAACCATATTCTTAAGCGCCCTTCTACCTCCGGGTTTGGAGCGCCATACAAATAAAATAAACAAACAAACATAAACAGAATTCTAGTCGCACTCCATGCGACCGTACAGTGCAGACATTGTTTACATCAAGAAGGAACCATATAATCTTGAACCCAGCAAGACAGGACAGATGTCCCTATCACCAGAAGACAGCAGATTGGCGCACAATGTCCTTTTTCGTCAAGTCACTGATTTTCCAGAGCTAGTGGGGAGACCTATTGAGGTTAACGTCCTCACCTTCATCAGAGATCCAACTAATGTCGCACAGGTGGGAATGCTCCTGCATGGAAAAATACTCCAAGTGGAACTTTCCAACCATCAGAGAGATTATCTGAGGAGATTCTGAGAAAGCTTTCCGCTGAGGGACAGATCGAGGGAGCAGAGTCAAGAACTTCATTTGTTATATTTGTTGTCATTTTTCCCCACATCTTCATAGTGATCGGTGCCCAATCTGTCCTCAGGACTGAAGCAGATTCGAGGAGTGGACTGGGAGCTTACTCACTTTGAATATGCCCAGTAAAGGAACTCATTGAAACGTTATTTTATTTAATTTTTCTTCCCATAGTCTAGCAAAGGAACTGCATCCTGAAATAGAAGACAATTTGTCACTCCCAAGAGGGGGGGACACCTGTGAAGCACCTGACACTTTTTGACACAGAACTCGAAAGACGATATTGGGTGGGGGAATAATAACAGTGACATCTTGTTAAATGATGAAGATGGGGGTCCAGAGCAGTAACCTGGTCCTCCCACAAGACAAGAGGCACCCTCGCTTCTCTGGAAGGAAATGCTGTCGCCTAACACATAGAAACATAATGTACTTTTGCTTCATATTTGTCATTATTTTTCTGTCATTAACGATCAGAACTGCATTCTTTATTGGTGCACGAAGTGTTCCAATTTCAGTGCACCCACCTGATGATACACGCATGAAACCCACAAAAGCAAACAGACCTTATATAGTCATTCCAGTCCCTAGGAGATCTGACGGTGGAGTGAATGAACTCGAAATGAATGTGATTAGCAATGATACACACACACTTGAGGTAACAAATGAAAAGAAAAGCGGGAGACAGGGTCAGCACAAAGTGAGTGAAGTGAAATCACTGACAACTACACGCACACAAACACTGAATGAGACTGCCTGCCACGAAAACCTTCACAACAGATATTGTAGGAAAAAAGAAGAATTAAGAGAAAAACCAACAGAAGCAGTCATATTAGAAACTCTTGAGAAAACAAAAGCCAACTCGGATAAACTCTGCACAGACACAAATGATAGACTTATTGTTCCTGCACATAGCGAGAGCAATTAAACTACAAGAGGAAATGAAGAACAAAACAGCAGAGACTGTATTGACAAGCACACATGTCCTAACACAAGGGACAAGTACCAGGTCTACAATACAGCCATACACTGGACAGGCGTCAGGCTGGTTGGCATTGGCATTTGCACGCAGCAGAGAAAAGATGCATGAGGACCAGGAAAGAGCTGCCAGACACCTGTCCACTCAAATTGTGCAGATGAGGAGACCTGCGCCATGGACCAGGATACATGAGAATCCTCCAGCAAGAAAAAGCCATATGGAGGCATTCAGAGATGTAGTTATAGCAAACTACAGGAAAACCTTAAGAATCAAGAGAAGCATGCATGAAGATTACAATGAACTAAACGACTACCTGGACAGCACAGCACATCTGGGAAACAACATTTGGTACCAGCACATGAAAGAAGTTGGAAGACGAAATTCAGAAGGAGAATGCTTTTTTTGTGCACTTTTACCGTACAGCATGGGGAAGTCCAAGATCTTCGTAGCTGTAGAAATTGATGTCCCGACAGCACACTGTCTCTCACATGTAGCAATGTGCAAGACCAGAAGCCAGTTCATGGGAAGTGATGCCTCATTGATATGGGCAACTGAACCAGCTTATCCCGATGAAGATGATTATGTCCAGGACATTAAGACAAGAAACAGAGCTCATACTAGGAATCATTTGATCAGGTACGAGAAACCTGAAGTTAAAGGAGCAGGAATTAGATGGGAAGTAAACCCGAGACTGAATGTCCAAGGGAAAACTCCAGAAGAGGCTCAAATCTGGAAAAACAGAGGCCAAATGCAGATTTGGGGAACAATACTTTCACCAAACAGATGGGAGCAAGGAGTAGTGATATGCTGAGCATTGATGGTCCTCTGAGCCTGCAAGGAAGCAATCGAGAACTCACAAAGACTGTGCAAACCAGTATGGCAAAAACTCTCAAAACTGCTGACATGGGTCGAAGACAGAGGAGGACCCTTGCTGATAGTGCCACTAGAAAGCCCGAAATTGTGCTTCAGGAACAATGGCACAAGGAAGGTGGGAGAGAATCAGAACTGTGGACGAATCTTTGACGCTCCAGGAATGGTGCATGGAACTGCAGTAATTATGGATCATTATTGGGCATGCGGATCCAAGGCATACATCAGACTGCCAAAAAACTGGGGAGGCATATGCACAATAGTAAATGTCCACGTTCCAGCACTGGTGATCCCGAAAAGCGACCTGAACATTGTCAGTTTCCCAAAAGCAGATGCTCACCTGAGGAAGAGGAGATCTGTGGAACTGATAACTCGAATGAAGAGAGAAAATTACTTTTCTGCCAAATCAGAAGAAGCATTTCATGCAATCCCATATGAACACAGGCTGTTCAGTCTCACCTCATCAGTGTTCACAACGATTTTTATGCTAAGAATCCAAGTTGGAGTAAACACCAAATGGTTGCAGATAACCAGGTGGGAATTGTTACAGACAATCAACACGACCATAAAAGGATTCAATGCAATTAAGGAAGAGTTAAGTGCAATCCGACTGATGACTCTCCAGAACAGATATGTCCTTGGCATGATCACAGCTATGGGTGGAGGAGTGCAAAAATTGGAGAATCATGTTGCACATTTATACCTTCTCACGACAAAGAAAATGGAACTCTAACAGAAGCTATAGGAATGCTCACGAAGCTACAGAACCAGATGATCGACGAAACTGACAAAGTTGACGATGACAGCTGTTTTGGATCACTATTCTCGTGGGTCCCACAATGGATGACAGACAAATTCAAGTTTCTAGGAGCCCTGCTATTGATGATATTACTAGGATTTTGTGTCATCGAGATAATAATCTCGCAATGCCAGGAAACTGCGAAGAAAGCCATAGGGATGAAGATCATGATTGATGTCAAGCCAGGATGGAGACCTAGAGATCTCACTGATGATGAAATAAGAGACTTTGTGAAGGCCAGCGAGCATGCACCAGAAGGTACAAAGTTTCTTTATCCCAGGAAACGCAGAAATTATGAGGGAAAATGGATTTACTGCAGCCCAAATAGACAATGCCAGTTAATGACATAGAATAAAGATGAACATGTAAGAACAGCAGGAAGCCTAAAAGGAGTAATACAAATATGGACTCCAAAGAGACACTTCTTCAAACCATCATGTACAAACCCAGAGGATGAAGAAGGAATGAACCCAGATGATGAAGTAAAAATGAATACAGAGGAACCAAGTAAGGTAAATCCAAAAGAGGAAGTGGAAGTGGTCAATGAATCGCCCAGAGGGGGGAGTGTAGAGGAGGTCCCAGATAAAGCCTGCACTCCTATCACCCATTTCGAAGTACCAGGAATGTTCACACCCAAATACGTGACGTATGATGAGCAAATAAACCAGCAGAGAGCCGCAGTAGGGCTCTGCCCAGTGCCTATCAGAAGAACAACACCTGTTAAAGTACCGATACCTAGAAAACCATGGACAGTAAGGTATCCATTGAGAAAACCCTACCCACAAATAAGGCGAAATGAAGATAGCCTAAACACTGTCCCAGAAGAAACTCAAAAGGCCTTAATGGAAGACGAATGGTGATGTCACGAGGGCCCGGAATAATGTGCAGAATCAAACAAAAAATGGCGCACAGAGCCAAAACGGCATGAATAAGGATATCGTGAACCTAGAAGGAGAGACGATGTTGAAATACAAAGAAACCTAAGCTGTAAAGCAGGATGATGTCATTCAACCAGCTAACGCCTGTACATATGCTTGAAACCGCAAGAAAGCTAAGAAAACAGTGTGGCTTGCTATGCTTAGTTGAAGACTGCGGCAAGCGCCACCTATACATATCTACCTCAACAAAGCACAATCAACTCAGGTTGCTAGAGGTCAAAAAGGACAGGATTCGAATTCCAGCTAAAACGAGAAGAGATGGCTGAATTGAAACTCAGGAGAGACAACGCGCTCCAGGAAAGAGCCAAGGTCAGACCAATAGAAGGAGTGAACAGTAGCTTTGCGGAATCGAAACTTAAAAACAGAATAGCCCATCTCAGGAAGGCAGAGATAAGGAGACAGGCAGTTGGCAAGCCGAATAAGAACTAAATGCACAAATTGAGGGAAACTAGGCAGATTCACGGGGTGAACAGCATGTGACCATCCGAACAAGAAGAGGCACGGGTCCACACCTACGCCTTGCTGTCATTCAGACAGAGATATCATAACTTTCCATGACAAGAAGATACAGTTTTGAGGCCAACCACAGACAACTAATTGACACATATCCACTAAAGTAATGATTGATTGAAAGGAGGCCGGGTGAATCGTAGGGCACTCTGCACCTGGCTGACCATTCTGCATGCTTCAAAGTAAAGTGGAGATTTATGCATGGGGTTGAAGCCAATCCAATCACAATGGACCAAATAATCTAGGGTCCTATAGATAGTAGAACTAATGGGACGTCATACTCTTAGTGACGTCTACAAGAGTAATGTTAGAAGGAAGGGCTTAGACGCCCACCCGATAGTGTTTATCCAATCCTCTCACTCCGTTATCATATACAGATATAGTGCCTATAATAAAGTTACCTTTTCCTAACCAATAGAACTGCAATTAACTTTTGAGTGTTACACATCAATGATGATGAGTTTTGGGTATAAATGTTACTGTTTGTACGAAGTTCGAGGGAGTTGAAGCGACTTGTTTTGTACTTGTCATTAAACGGCCTCCCCTTTGCCAAACCATTGAGTTGTCCTTATTGATTGGTGTTGGAGTAGAAAACCTGCACCCCCATCCATCTCAAAGGTGCAGCTATCTTTTCTTAAAGTACTCTGGAGAAAACCCCGACTCTCTGGGCCGGCCGGGGGTCTCCCCAGTACAAAGCACTTTTGTTACACAATCTGGGCCCAGAGGGGCACAGTGTTTGTGTTGGTCTCCCAGATCCACAAGGTGAAGGAGCAGGGGACCTAGATGAGTTCACTTTGGCTGTGAAAAAATAGAGGAGCATTTTGAACCAAGGATAAAATTGACCTTCGAAAGACACACATTTTTTCAAAGGACTCAAGACTCGTCAGAATCAGTAGAAAGATACGTGGCAGTGCTAAGGACATTGAGCCACACTTGTGAGTTTGGTGCCTTAACAAACTTGTTGATTGGTGATCAACTGGTGAGATGCACCAACAATCCCAGGGTGCAAGAGAAATCACTGGCAAAGCACATGACTCTGGGTCAGCTGCACCTCCTCAGAGGTATTCTTCCCTTCCTCTCCTTCCCCCAGAAGCTCACTGTCTCCCGAGCCCTGGTTCTCTCGAAGCTGGATTACTGTAATAGCCTCTATCTTAATCTGCCTGCCTCCACTCTCCGCCCTCTGCAACTCATCCAGAACAGAACTGCGAGACTTGTCCTTGGCCTCAAGCCCAGGGACCGTATCTCTCCAGGACTGAAATCTCTACACTGGCTCCCAGTGGCTGCGAGGATAAAGTTCAAAACCCTCTGCATTGTCCACAAGGCCTTCTGGGGCCTGGGTCCTAAATACCTTCAACTCTCTCTTCCCAAATATCTTCCTTCCCGAGCCCTTCGCTCATCCGCCTCCAACTCCCTCAGGGTCAGCCGCTTCTCGAAGCAACGAGCTGGGGGTAGATCTCTCTCGCGGCAGGGGCCTCCCTCTGGAACAGCCTTCCTGCCTCCCTGAAACTTGAGGAGAACCATCTCCGGTTCCGGAAGCACCTCAAAACCTTCCTCTTTGCTTCTGCTTTCTCTCTCCCTCTCCCCTGCTGAACATCTAATATTCTTCACTGAAACTGCACTGATTCTGCAACTGGACCACTCTTAACAGCCTCGGTCCTGGGCCCAGTCACTCTCCACTTGCACTGATGCCCTGGAACCCCTCTGCACTGCGGGACTGTCTCTGCATCCCTACAGCCCCCCCCCCTTTTCCAGCACTTGTTCTGCACTTGCCACCAGCTGGCCCTATTTATTTATTACTTTACGCCACCTACCTTGTACTGCACTTCCCCCCCTCCCCTTCCCCTTGCACTTTTCCCCCTCCCCCACCCCTGCACTTGCGCGATCTGAATGACACCTGGCCTAGTAGGATCGTTGTCTGTCTCCCCTTGTTCCTCCCCTCCCTGCCTCGTCGCGCCTTGAACCACCTGTGTATAGGCGCGTTACAAATGCCATATCATATCATATCATATCATATCATAACAAGGAGTGGATCTAACCAGGAGCATTGAGCAAATAACACAATACAAGAAAGAAATGAAAATAGAAAGAAATTGTCAAGAAGTGGGTGCAGTGAACCAAAGATCATTTGGAACAAGGAAGGAGTGGGTGGGACAAAAATGTTTCAGATTTGGCAACCCTAGACATTCAGTAAACAGTGTGTCCTGCCCAGTGATAAATGCAGAGTGCATCAAATGCAGACGCAAGGGGCATATTGCGCGCATATGTAAGGAAACTGGCATTAATGCTGTGGAGCACAAGCAAAACCATTGTGAACAAGAAAGTGCCCCACCTCCCCAAAGTGGGGAAATTATGTGTCAACATATTTTTGAAATATCTGCAGTGTCTGGAGGAATGGAAAGTCCTGTGGATGTGTTTTATATTGATGGTTCAAAGTTAACAATGAAGGTAGACAGCGCCTCTCCTTGGACTATTGCATTGGGAGCACACCTTCGCGAGCATTTTGTCAAGAGATGAACAGGAATTAATGCCATCTCAAGTACAACCATGGTGAGAGTGAAATAGAGTTGCTAGGAAAGTTTCAACGGCTTGTTTGCTATGAAGGTAGAGAATGTGTAGCAGACATCTTAGTGGCAAAGAAAGGATCATCGTTGCAGGATTCAAGCGAATGCACCCATTCAAGTGAGGATTGCGGAAGTGGACGATAAATGGGCCGCAGAATTTCCCAAGGTATTTTTGGAGTTAAAGGACGTTGGACATTGTATCAAAATGAAGAGAAGTTCTCTGCCTGTTGTGCATAAGGTGGCCAGTTCCCCACAATATGAAGAAACAATTGCACAAGGAATTGGATGGGCTACCACAGAGAGGTGTGATAGAATGAGTACATGGTACAGAATGGCTATCTCCAGTGATCCTAGTAGCAAAGAACAATGGGAAGATTGGTTTGTGTGTTGACTTGAGAGAGCTTAATAAGAACATCTTCATGGAGGGGGGTCCATTACCAGTCATGTCGGAAGTACTGTCTGTGTTGGGAGATTCAAGTTGGTTCACGGTCATGGATCTGTCAGCAGCTTATCACCAAGTACTGTTGTCTCAAGAATGTCCAGTCGGCACAGCGTTTATCACGCTGAAAGGAACTTTCAAATACCTTAGGATGCCTTTTGGCTTGGCATCGCCTGCAGCTGTTATTCAGTGGGTGATAGAAAAGGTGCTAGAGGTGCCAATAATATGATTGTATTCCAGGATGACATCTCTATTTTTGCTAATTACATGGACCAACATGATAAAGTATTGAGGTGTTTGTTGGAGAAATTACGTGAGGCTGGTTTGACAGTACAGCGCATAAATGTAAAATTGGAGTATGTGAGGTGGAGTATTTAGGGCACAAGATCTCGTCTCAAGGGATTTCTCTCAAGCACAGTCTGGTAGAAAGTATTAGTAAGGGCCCGGCACCGCAAGATAAGGATCAATTGAGGTAGTTAATGGGAATGGCAGAGTTCTATCACAAAATTTTCAACAATTTTTCTGTTATTTCGACACAGTTAAAAGCATTGCTAAAGAAAGAACCTTCTTGTGGTCAGATGAGTGTAGGGAAGCTTTTCAGGAAATTAAAAAGGAATCTCGAATGCACCTTCTTTAAGGGGGTTTGTAAGTGGAAGGAGGACATTATTGATGATGGATGCTAGCCTGCTGGGTCTGAGGGCATCCTTGTTGTAGTTGGGCTGCGGGAAGGAGGAGCATGTGATTGCATTTGCGTCTAGACCATTAAGGGATGCAGTGAAGAATTAGTGATTTGTGGAGAAAGGAACATTAGCAGTGTTTTTGGCAATCATGCATTTGAAATTTTTCTTATGGGGCCAGGGATTTATAGTAAGGCCAGACCACAGACTGTTGTGCAGATGTTAGCGAGAAGGGGGTTGGGCCCAGGGGTCACCCAGGAATTCTAAATTGGGTCTTTCGATTACAAAACTATGACTTTCAGATGTGTTATGTCCCTGACAAAGAGAATGTGGTGGCAGATTATCTCTCATGGCTCCCAGTGAATCGTGACAGTGAAGTTCTAGGGAAGGAACAGGAAGATGAAATGATTGTTATGTTATGTCATGTTAAAGAATTTCTAAAGGTCACGTTCACCCGGAGGCATCTTGGCGCGGGGGTAGATGGAAAGGTGCAGCCGCAAGGACTAAAACAGATAGGTCTTGAGATCACGACGGAAAGCCAGGTGATTTTGGGAGGCACGAAGCTGAAGGGGAAGGCTGTTCCAGGTTATAGCGACCCTCACAGAGAAAGCACGACCACCCATCAGGGACATCCTAATACGAGGAACAGCAATCAGAATAGCCGACTGAGAGCACATGGGCCAAGATGGCACATAGCAGGAGAATGTTTCATGTATGTTTTCAGCACCTTGATTGTAGAAAGCGCAATGTACCACTTACAGGGATTTAAAAAGGATGCGCTTCTCAATCGGCAACCAATGTCTGAGCAGCGGGGTGATATGGGCCTGAGGAGGGGGGCGAATCACCGCTCGAGCCACAGAGTTTTGGAGCAGTTAAAGGCGTCTGGTAAGGTGACTCGGCTAACCTAAGTAGAGAGAGTTACAATAGTCTGTGGTGCTCAGGACCAGGGCAGCCACCACAGGGCCACAATGTTTGATAGGAATGAAAGGGAGAACTTTCCGCAAAATCCACAGTTTAAAATGCCCAGATTAACATACAGATGCCACCTGTGGTGCCATAGAAAGGGAGGAGGAAAGCCGGACACCTAAATTCTTAACTGAGGTAGCGGGCGTGGGGTACGTGCCTAATGAGGAAGGCCAAAAATCAGGGATTTGAGGTGCCCACTACCAGTACCCCAGTTTTAGAGCCATTGAGCTTAAGCCAATTGGCACCATCCAGGTGCCAAGATCTTCCAGGCAGCTTCGTAGCCGAGATGCAGTATCAGCCCTGTTAAGATCAAGAAGAGCCAGGATCTGCGTATCATCAGCATTGTTGCTAATATTAAGCAATGTGCCTTGAATGAAGAGGCTTGGAAGGTAGCAGAGGGAGATGACACCGTACCTAGCAAAGTAAAGGAGTGGACTGTGGAAGGTTGGCCTTGTAGGGATGAAGTAGAGAAAAAGTTTGATCGATTTTATGAGGTGAGGAATGAGTTGTGCTTGTGTTTGTCCGGAGGAAGGCTCAGGAAGGAGCATAAGGTAATTCCCCCTGAGGATATTAGGGACCAACTAATAGACATTGCCCATCAAGGACATTGTAGAATGAACATTACCAAAAGGATGTTAAGGCAGAGTTACTGGTGGCCAGCTATGGATAGCATAGTGGATAGGAAAATAAGAGAGTGTGATGTTTGTCTTGCGAGTGATAAGAGCAAAGTGGTGCGGGAGACACCACTTTGTCCAGTGCGAGTACCTGAAGGTGGCAGTGGACTTAATGGGTCCCATCCAGGGTCTTTGTGAAGGTATCAAATCTATTCTGGTGTTTGTAGATTATCATTCGAAGTGGATAGAGTGGAAGGGGCTAAAGGATGCTACGACAGCACAGTTGGTGACCTTTTTTGAAGAGATCTTTTTTTGTGAAGCGTTTCCCACAGAAATTTCAACTGATAATGGTGTGCAGTTCTGCTCAGAGACAATGAGGATATTTCTGATGCAGTTTAGCATTTTGCACACACTTACTGTGTTACATCATCCCAGGGCAAATGGGTTGGTAGAGCGAGCAAACAGGTTTCTTAAAGGAGGTATTCAGTTGGCTATGAGGTCAGGGTTACCATGGAGTGATGGTCTGAGAGAAATGGTGTGGAGCTATTGTGTTACACCTCACTCGGTCACGAGAGTGTCTCTCTTTGTCTCCTTAAATGGATGACAAAATTATGTCCAGAGTGCCAAATTATGTCCAGGATGGATAGGGTTGGCTTGCAGTGTGAATGTCAATCAGAAGGAGGTGATGAGATTGGTGGAAGAGGTTCAGTGCCAGTACAAAAGACTGTTTGATGAAGGTTCTAAAGTAAATGAACGGAAATGGGTGATTGGACATTTGGTGCTTGTCAAAAATCCCAGATATGGTCTCAAATGTTTGGAAACTAGATTTCTGGGACCAAAAAGGATTGCGGCAGTGAGGAATGGTGTGCTGGTTGTTGATGGTAGAGAAGTATGGTCAAAAGGTAGGATGGTGTTGAGCAACAAAGGGAGTGAATAAGGGGCGAGTAGTAGTGAAAGAAGTACTGTGCTGGGTGGGGGTGAGAGTCATAGGGAAAGAATTATGATGCAGAATGGGGGAACATGTGTGTCAAAGAGTCAAGAAGTTTCCTGTCAGTTTTAAGGATTTCCTTTGTGGTTAAATCTGCCACACCTAACGTTATGTTTATTTTTTCTTGCGTTTTATTTATTTTTCAATTTTCACCTCAATTGTTAAGGGTGGGAGGTTTCTTTGGGGAGGGGGGGGGGTTATGTTGTATTATGTTGTTCTTTATTCACTGTTAAAGGGAAGATATGTTATGATCTGTAGTGTTCCAGAACCACAGGGGGTTCTGGAACACAGGACAGTTGAAGGGTAACCTGGGCAGGGGCGCTTGTTGCTCTCTGTGCTCATGTCGTTATAAACTCATTTCTTTACACTCATCACATTGTGTCAACTCATTAATATGCTACCCCAGCAACAAAATGTTGCCGGGCAACACTTCTCCTGGGACAGGGCAGAGCTGGGAAGGTAGGAGAATGTTGCCCAGCAGGCAGAATATAACCCATGTAACAACTCCCTCCTCAATGAATGGGCAGTCAGGGGTAAGTCTTGTCCGCAAAAGTGAAATTATCAAAGAAAGAGGTGTGTGTACGTGTGCCAACTATGATCAATCAATTATTCAGTCATCCTTATAACAAAACCATAATGATCCATAAATTCAGCTACACAATGTTTAAAATCATTACAGTGAACAAAACCGTTCTGAGTCTATTTCAGTTCTAAGATTTAATGTGATACATCCAAAGGTAATTCTGTGTTTGCTGACATGCGTTTCGACCCAGAAGGGTTCTTTCTCAAGGCATCAGTTCTGACAAGATCTAAATCTAGTGACTGAATAACTGATTGACCTTAGTTGGCGCACAAACACACAAATCCCTCTTCAGTTTGATCTCATAGTGGTACTTGCAGTGTACCTCAGTGTTTTTGTTGCAGCCATACTATCTGGATTTTACTTTAGTTGGCGCCAAGAGTAGTGAGTACTGCAACAGTTTCTCTACACAAATGAAATAACTTCTGGAATACGTAGCACAGCCTGGTTGGGAAAACCGAACAATTAGGCTCAATGGCAAATTTAACATTATTTATTACTAGAATGGAGTTGGTAGACAAGTAAAAATTACATTTGCTAGTTCCCATGAACAGAGGACCTGCATTGGTAAAGCCTACAAGGCAGGTTGCTGGGGAAGAAATGTGGAGTGCTGCTGGCTTGATTCGTACTTGGTCTACAGTGGGTACATTCAGAGGACCAGTGATGACCAGTTGGGAGTGTGCATCTGTACAAGGTCCTGGTCCTTTGGATTAGGTTACCAATTTCAGATCCAAACAGATACCCCCCCCACTGAAAGAAAATGTTTGCTATAGGGAACTTTGAAGATAAATCATAAGGCAGGTGAGAACAGACTCAGCAATCAGTAAGATTAAAAATGCAGGCTACTGTCTTGAGAGGGGCAGGTCAGTGTTTTCACTGTGAACCCCAAGATGTGCAGCGACCATTGTTTTCATGCCAGCTTGTGCAGAAAGCAGCAGTCACCATGAAATGATAACATATCAGTATTCTGACAATAACGATAATAACAGAGTTATAGCCAGACATACTGTATACCAGGATCAAACCTCAAATATCCAGATTCAGGATGCATCAGCACAATAGTTTGAAGCTTGAAAACAAAGTCCCATTCAGTTCATCAGGGCAGGCTATGCGCGGGGCGCAAGCAATGTAAGTTCATCAGGCCCGAGCTTTCATTTCAAAGTTTTTATAGGCTCCATGAAGTTGCAGCAAAGTAAATGTCACAGTTCATATGTTCTAACAGAAATCAGGTACAGAACGAACAAATCCTTAGTCCACAGTTTGTAATCGAAAGTTCCACCTAAAAGTTCCAACTAGAGATATCCAAAATACCAGGGCCACGTGCATATACAGGTAATCAACATGGAAAGTATGATCAGCAGGTGATACCAATGGGCCATAACTTGCAGTTATTGGTGACTCAACAGTGGTGGCCTCCACTCTTTGCCAGTGCACTGAAACTTCAGGGGGATTCATCGTCGTTCAGGGGACAAATCCAGGGGCGAGTAAGCTGGCCAGTAGCCACTTTGCTCAGAGCTACTGGTTCTGTGGGGCTCTTCCACAGGATCACAAAGCATACCTCTTGGGGACTCTGTTGTAAGATCCAGAGGGGTCAGGCACTGAAGGTGGTATGCCAGATGTGGGGCCTGAATCAGAGGTATTACCTGTGGAGATTCAACCAACTGATGAAGGAGTTTTAGCAATTGTTCCCGCAGGGACCTCAGTGTGGAAGAGATTATTATTATTAATATTATTATTATTATTATTATTATTATTATTATTATTATTATTATTATTATCGTCTTTATTGAGCACTGACCTAGCTTTGAGAAGAACAGAGCACTTTACAGAGGTAAACAGCAATACAGTAATTGGACACCACCCACAGGCAGCCCACTCCAGATTGGACACAACCCCCAGACCACCTGACCTGTGACACTCCCCACAGGCAGCCTTCTCCAGACTGTACACCACCCCCAGCCCCCCTTAACTGTGACACCCCCCACAGGCAGCCCCCTCCAGACTGGACACCACCCACAGGCAGCCCACTCCAGACTGGACATCACCCCCAGACCACCTCACCTGTGACACCCCTACAGGCAGCCCCCTCCAGTCTGGACACCATCTCCCAACCCCCCTCACCTGTGACACACCCCACAGGCAGCCCCCTCCAGACTGGACACCACCCCCAACTCCCCACACCTTCACCCCCCCCAGAGGCAGCTCCCTCCAGACTGGACACAACCCCAGCCCCCCTCACCTGTGACACCTCCCACAGACAGCCCCCTCCAGACTGGACACCACCCACAGGCAGCCCACTCCAGACTGGACACCATCCCAGACCCCCTCACCGGTAACACCCCCCGCAGGCAGCCCCCTCCACACTGGACACCACCTCCAGACCCCTTCACCTGTGACTGCCCCCACAGGCAGCCCCTCCAGACTGGAAACCACCCCAAGACCCCCTCACCTATGACACCCCCCACAGGCAGCCCCCTCCAGACTGGACACCACTCCCAGACCCCTCCCCTATGACACCCCCCAAAGGCAGCCCCCTCCAGACTGGACACCACTCCTAGATCCCTCTCCTGTGACACCCCCCACAGGTTACCCCCTCCAGACTGGACACCACCCTTAGGCAGCCCACTCCAGACTTGACACCTCCCCAGACCGCTTACCTGTGACACCCCCCACAGGTAGCCCCCTCCAGACTGGACATCACCCCAGACCCTCTCCACACTGGACACCACACCCCAGTCTCCCACACCTGTAACACCCTCCCCCCACACACAGCCCCCTCCAGACTGGACACCACACTCAGGCAGCCCACTCCAGACTGGACACCACCTCCCAACCCCCGTCACCTGTGACACACCCCACAGGCAGCCTCCTACAGACTGGACACCACCCACAGGCAGCCCCATCCAGACTAGACAGCTCCCCCAGCCCCCTCACCTGTGACACTCCCCCAGGCAGCCCCCTTCCAGTCTCACACAATACCAGTGCAATGCATGTCTGCAGCTCACCTGAACTTCCGTGCCTGACAGCACCATGAAGTGCAACACCAACATGTAGTCCGCAAATTTGACCAACTGGAATCACCGGCGGTCCATCCATGAGTGGAGCATCTGCTCATACACCGTTCCAGGCCTAAATCATCCCCCACCATACACATGTGACAAGTGAATGCAAATACATGTGCATGTTGCCCATGGCACACTGTCAAGGCATCAAAGCACAATGACTGAATGTGTGCCCACGACAGAAGCAAAGCTGCCAAAAGTTGTTGCAAGATCCGCACACAATGGCCAGGCATGTCACAGCCTAAGCATGAATGACCTGGGTGGCAAAATACCTGTCAGGGAACAATCACATGACAGGGCCATGCATGGGTGATGGTAGGGCAGTCAGAGAAAGCATGACTCACAGAGACTGGAGAATTGTGCTGCCATTCTGGAAGAGCAAACATGGACCACTACTGCATTCCAGTGGTAGAGGTCAAGAAACACATGAGAGAAGGCATTGTTTGACTGCACATGCTGATGAATAGGTCTGTACGACATGGGTTTTACACAGCAATGACAAACTAATGTCCAATGAACGTGACCATGGAACACTCCCACAGTGAGCCCACCCTCCACCACCACAACCACACTGATGCCAAACGCACAGTGATGCTGCACAGGTAAATGCTAATGAAAACATACAGTGCAGACCCAGTCATCTGATGGACCCAGACCCACATGTCAGGCACATGTGCATCCTGCCATCTGCAACCATCCCATCAACAACAACACACAAGCATGCATGCCACAAGACACATGACTTGCAATGGAGAGATGCACTGGCTGAAAAGAGAACTATCAAAGAGGCTGACACACAAATGAACTGCATGAAGCATTGAATGTAACAAACAGAACAATACATTTGACATAAATATGTACAAAAATAAACGGAGAATGAGGTGCAAATTAGTCCAGGGGAAATATGTAATAAAACGAATATCCTATGCCTAAACAAATATATACAATAAAAACGGGGAAGGAATGTCTTCAAACTCTGGGGAAAATAATAAATAAAAAAAGGAAACCTACATCTATGTACACAGGCAGCGGGCTAGTCCAACTCCTCCTCTCCAATCTCACTGAGCCTTTCCACCAGGGCTGAGTCCAGCGCCACCTCCTCACCCCTCATGTGGGCCTGTGTTCTTGCCTGGAGGGCTTGCAGGATCTCCAGCATTTGTGTCTCTATCACTTCTGCCTCCTCGCCTGACGCAGTGCAATCTCAGCCCTGGCCATCACAACCCTCGCTTCCCGAGCCCGCTGCCTCTCTGCCCTGATCTGTTCTCCATATCCTCATGAACATGGAAAACATCCTGTACCTCAGGCACAATGCGTGCCTCCCACCTCACACCACACACCTGCCTCCTTTGGATGGTCTGCCCTGAAAAAGATAGCCTCCTCCTTGTTGCCACCTTCTTCCACAGTGCCTGGTGCCTGCTGTGTGTGTACACCCTCCAAGCTGATGACGCTTCCTGGGGGCATATGGCACGTGCACTGCTTCTGGGTGCCTGCTGTCCCCCCATTGCCGGTGACCCTGTTGGTACCTGGGCAGGCACGGTGACCACCTCAGCAGATTTGCTTTGGACTCCCAATTCAGGCAGGGATGTTGGCGACACCAGACTGGGCTCCTGTGGGTGGGACTGGTGCACAGGGGACCCTGGTGGTATCTGGGCCAGAAAAGCACCCTATAGGACAACTGGCACACAGAGAAGGAAGACGAGGTGAGGGTCGCAGCAGTGAACATCCCATGGGGCACAACACAGAACAGGCATGTTGCAAGCCAGCCGATGAGGCGAGATAGCTCACTGTGATGATGTGCAAGCAGACTACGAGTAGCCTGCACATCATCACGAATGACAGCTGTCTGCCTCACCTACCTGGCCTTCAGGGGTAGCACATAATCCTGGATGGCAACACCAAATGGCAACACCAGATGATAAGGGGGTGTCGGTCTGGGTGGACTCATCAGCCGTCATCGGGTGGTGGGTCTGGGTGGAGAAATCCCGGTAGGCGCATACTGCTGCATCCGAGGGCCCAGGGACTAGATTTTGCACAGGCACCTCCATAGTGGCCTGCACAGCCTCATGCCCCTAGGACAGGACTGCAGTAGGCATGCCCACCTCAACACCCCTACCTGACCCCAAGGGCTGGGTGGAAATGGCCACCTCCCCCTCCGCCAACCTGGATTTTTCAGGGGCATCTTCTGCCATGGATGCCCCCTGCGTGGCATAACATGTCCCCACCGCTGTTGAGGAGGCCACTCTCACCTTCACCTTCTTGAACCTACCCCCAGCAGCCATGGCCGATGTCACTGGTGCTGCAAGAGCTACATCGCTCCCCAAAGATGTGCTTTCATGGGGGCGTGGCTGGGCCCCGTGCATCTGCCTGGTGGATGCATCCCTGCTGCTATGCTCCACAGCACCGGTTCCTCCCTCTTCATCATATGCAACTGTGGAAAAGGAGCCACAGAACAGAAACGTCAGTGTACTGCACCAATTTGTGCATGCAACACCAACATTCACATGAACATGACTAGTCAAGGGAACAACCATCAACCTCCACACCCACACACATGGACATGCAATCCACATCCATGCAGACACCTGCCTGGCCATCACTCCACACATTCACATCAGGCTACTTGCCACAGTCACAATCAATCAATTGCGTATGCTCCACACACATGCATCATTTGCACATGCACATGTCAGCATGCCACAGCAACAAGCACATACACATGTCATGCACACACATCAACTGAGAGGCCCCAAGCAGTGTGATGACCAATCACATCAGAGTCCCGTGACCTGTAATGCTTTTACGTGACTAAGCCAGATATTCAAATGCATGTGTTGCATCCAGGCGTGAGTGATTCCCAGTCACACATTCCCATCTTTGGCACATACACATGAACATCATACATGTACATGGTATGGGCAACACTACCTCAACTGTCACACTTGTCAGTCTGGCATGTTTCAGACACAAGTAATATTGCATGTGCACAGTCTGAAAGGCAGCACTACAGCACACAATGCAAATGATAGCGCATTCAAAATCCATATTGTCCGAATGCACACATGGAGAGCAATGTCTGCGGCATGCACGCCGACACCTGTCTCAGAAGCATACTTGCTGCAAGCCTAAGGGGGTCACTGCCAACATGCTGCAGCACAGAGCACATGCACCATCGAACATTGCACCACATGGCTACTTACCAGTCGACTCCAGACGTTCATGTAACTCGCAGACCTGGGTATGCAGTGTCAGGTAGAACTTTTCCAGGACACGCGTGTTGTTGGCTGACATCCGACACCCGCGTGCATGGTGCAACTCTGCAGTGGCACCGGCCTGGATGTGGCGCGGGGCCTTGCTGTGGGTCCTGGAATTCAGGTCCTCCCAGCGCTTGTGCACAGTCTTGAAAGTGCAGGATGCCACCCCCTCCACATTGATGGCATCCGTTATCCCGTCCCAGATATGCTGACGTCCTTCCTTGCCACGTTGCATCACAGGGTGGAAGAGGGCATCATAATGCTCCAGGACCTTCTCCACCAGCATGTCAACTTCCCTGGCGGTGAAGTTGACAGCCCTCTGCCTCGCTGCTGTGGGGTTGCCGCTCTGGTCTGATGATGATGGTGCAGACATGGCAAGCCCCAAGGCAGGTGTGGGTGGGCAAAGTGGTCCTGGAGCTGGGCTGTGGAGCGGTAGCGGTGGTATGGCACGGTGGGAGTCTGATGAAGCAGCTGAGGTGGTCACAGGGCCAAGGACAGAAGCATAGGCAATGGCTTGACAGCAGGCACTCCAAACGCAGTGCAGGTGGGCAGCAGGCACACACACTGGACAGGCAGCAGCAGATGGCTAATTAGGAGGCAGCACATGGCAGTAGGAAGCAGGTAAAAAGGCACGGAGGCAGAAGCGTGGGTCTTCCGTGTATATCTAGGATGGCAGATGGAGACAGAGTGACAGGACTTTGCACGTAAATAGTTAGCGTGGACATGTGAAATCAGAGGAAAGGCCCTCAGAGTCTACTTTACTGACACGTGATGCACGCAGGCATTGAGCACCCTCTAATCGGGGATACATTAGTACATGCAGAAGCAACTCCAAACGTGCGTGCGAAGGGGAGGAGACAGACGAGTGGAGTACTGCGTATTTTGGGATGCTACGAAATAAGTTTGCTTCAGGGACTGTTCAAACTTCTTATTTTGGTGTGGCATTTGCCTCCGCACATACATGCATCTACTTTTGTTTTTTGCAAGGCTAACAGTGAGTCACGTATGTATTTTTCCAACTCTGGGTGCCCCCGTGTATCGCGTACCTGTATTCTAACCTTTCAGGTAGCTTTCCGGGGTTCGTGTGTGCATTTTCTGTGTTGCTGGGTGCCACTGCATATCACGTACCACTTTTTTCTTTGTCCGGAAGCTATGCTGGTTTGTGTATGCATTTTTTTCTTTTTTTTGGGGTGCCTGTCCATTACACATACCGTATTTTTGACACCTCGGGGTACTTTTGAGGCTTTCTGGACCGCAGAAGTGCATCTCCAATCACATTCACTGCCCCCTCACTCTAATTGCCCTGGACAATTGCTTGGTGTGCCTTCCATTTTTCCCTTACACCTGGAAGATGAGTGTCCCAAGAGGGAAAGGGGGCAGAGGTGGCTGGGGTCTGGGAAGTCCTGCGGATGCAACTGTCCCAGTCACAAGGGTCCAGGGACATGCAGCAGAAGCAGCTGTCCCAGCCCAAGGGGTTCAGGGATCTCCTGCGGAAGCAGCTGTCCCAGCCCCAAGGGTCCAGGGACATGCAGCAGAAGCAGTTGTCCCAGCCCAGAAGGATAAGGGACGTGCATCAGAAGCAGTTATCCCAGCCCAGAAGGATAAGGGACGTGCAGCAGAAGCTGCTGTCCCAGCCCAAAAGAGTAAGGTACGCTGCATCAGAAGCAGCTGTCCCAGCCAAGAAGGGTAAGGGACATGCAGCAGAAGAGGCAGTCCATGCCTTGAAGGGTAAGGGATGTGCAGCAGAAGCAGTTGTCCCAGCCCAAAAGGGTCAGGGACGTGCAGCGGCAGCAGCTGCCCCAACCCCAGGGGGTAATGCCATGTCCCAGGCCACTAGTGGTCCAGCATCTGGAGCCCAGAGTGGTACCAGCCACACAGGGGCAACACCAACACCACGTGGCAGCCTGCACGGCAGGAACAGCTGAACCCCATGGCACAGCACAGGACACTGGCACGTTGAGGGAGAGGAACTTCCATGGTGAAGAACTCCAGATCCTCATGGACTACGTGACCATGCACCACCATGACATGTGCCATCAACTGTGGAGCACACATACGTATCGTATGGTGCATTGGCAACATGTCATGGATGAGATCAATGCCTTAAGTCTTGAGAAGCGCACTGCTGCACAGGTAGTGAAGCGCTGGAATGACCTCACCTGTCACACCAAGTCCAAGCTGAGTACCAACCTCGCCTCTGCTCTGGCAACTGGAGGGGGGGTCACCAGAGGACGAGGAGCTGAGCGGACATGAAGAGGCTATGAGCCAATTAATTCTACTGGAGCATGTGCAAGGTGTGGGAGGCCTTGAAAGTTACGAGGACACGTCCGGTGAGTGACCAAGATTGTGCATCCTGAGTACGTTTAGTGAAGCATCACCAAGATGTGTGATTGCATTTGAATGACTGCCCTGGGTGAACCATGTCAAGGTGTACTGACTCCTGTCCAGTGTACACAAGAGTAAATACAACCCATGTGTTGTACATCAGTTGAACATGGTTGTGTGACAGTACTCATCCTCCACTAGCATACCCACCCAACATCTGCAACATGATACCACAACATGACCTCTTGTTAGCTGCATCCTTGATGTCAGTGACTCTGCTCTGCTAGACATGTGCTTGTGTCTGAAAAACGAGTTACACTTCATGCCCTGCAGGGTATAGATACTCTTTTCACACATGTATGTAGGTGCTTCCAGGCTACATAGCACATCCAAGATGGCAACCAACATGTTTTACGATGTGCCCTGAGTGAGTGTGCAGATGTTGTGACTGTGAACATCCCTATTGCCGCTATGGCAATGACTCCTGAGTCAATTTGTTGTGAGGCCTGATCCCTGTTACACTCCCACACTCAGCACACACTTCATGGATCCATGCTCCTCTCCCTGTTGTGGGTCACACTCCCTTGTTCCTATCTACAACTCCATTCACTTACTCTCTCCACTTCACAGACCTTGGCTAGGTGGTACTCTTACAGCCATACATCAACTGTGACTGTTTACTTTTTTCCCACACTTACGGCATGTTCCTGTAGAGGAGGAGATAAAGGCCTCTACCAGAGGTTCCGCCCTCATTTTGCCTATATGTTGGGAACCAGAGATTGTGACAAGTAAAACCCCAGTAATGATGCCTATAACACACAAAGGGCCTCATTACGACCCAGGCAGTAAGTTACCGCCTGGGCCGTGACTTTACCACCATGGCGTAAACTAGGTTTACGCCATGGTGGTTGGCGGACTTACCGCCCCATTCCGACCTTGGCGGGGCGGTAAGTCCCCAATCCCCATTTACCCTTCCCCATTCCCATTTTTGCCCCATAGGGCATAATGGGAGTGGGGAAGGCGTTAATTACGCCACCGTAAATTACGGTGGCGTAATTAACTCCATGGTCCCTTAGCGCCATGGATTTTAACACCTGCTAAAAGCAGGTGTTAAACGCGCCATGGCGCTAAGGGACCTCGTACTCAGGCGGTAAGGGTCGGCGCTGTTTACGCTGCCGTAAACCCCTTACCGCCTGGGTCGTAATGAGGCCCAAAGCCTTTGAGACAAGGTATCCATTGAGAAAACCTTTCTTCATGTATCCTCGGAGAGCTGACGGCCTCTTAGGAGAGGTCCCTGAAGACGTGTAAAGATGAATGAAAGAGGAGATTGGTGAAATCACATGAAGCAAAGATGACGCTTCAAGAAGAGATGCCAAGAGAGAAGGTGAATAGACCTTATAGAATCTGATGACTAAGTAAAGAATCGAGTTACCTTTCATGTGCGGAATAAAGATTGCATGTGCGAAGAGCACTGAAGAAAATGCAAGCCATTTTTATAAATGTACAGATGCTGCAACGCAAGTAGACTAGTAATCATGAAGGCTAGCTATACGTAATTAATTAGACTGCAGGCGGTTCAGCCATTATATGAATCTGTCTTGCGGGCCGACCACACTGATTTCGCAGAAGGTCTCAGGCTGCCTCACCCCACGTGTAGAAATCCACCACACCACTCAGAGAGGGTAGAGGAGCAGAACTACGGCAGACTATGCTGCTTGTTCAACTTAGAAGGCGCACACAGTGGTGCCCTTATTCCAGCCCTGAGGAATGTGGCCTACCAACATAGCACCACAGAAACCGGTCGGCTGTAGAACAACCTGACCTAGTGCCCAATCCTATTTGCACAGGTTCAGCTTGTTCCTGGAAGGACCTTCATAGTAATAAACCAGGGGTCCCTGATTAAAAGGAAACCTCATGAGAGGAACCGATTGAAGAACGTTACCTTCCTTGTTTTTAGTAAAACCCTTAAAGAACACAATGCCATTCATCTGCAAGGCAGCAGACACATGTACAGACCAAGGTGGTCTAGCATGTGCCTTTTAGCACATCACAGTGCATTATAGACGAGTTTGAAAGCCCAGCAAGAGACGCTGGCTCTTCGCAATCTGTTTTTACTCGATAAGCTGAATGCAGGATTCACACCATGCCGACGCAGTCAGCGGGTAAGAATGAGCACTGTCTTGCATGTTGAGCATGCATCATTGGTCACCATGTTTTCTGCATGTGTAACTTAACTTATATGTGATTTGCATGCTACCATGCCGTTATGGTTATGTCACTGTGTTACCTACCTTGGTCAATTCATCTATGGTCACACCTACTGTAGTGTAGTGCATGTCATTGGCCATCTCCAATCCAGGCAGTGTACTACTTGATGGGACATTTCCTTATTCTTCAATCTCAGTGTCACTCTCTCTCCCTCTCTCTGTTGTAGTACGCTGCATTCATGGGCAGATCACAATCTATGTCCTGTCAACCTCTTGCACCCTGTGCTGCTTCTGCAGTGGGTGCTCTCTTCATATTTTCTGTATCAATTCATGTGTTGTCATGGATGTGCATGTTCTTTCTGTTGTTGTGCATCGTATACAAGGCAGGTGGGTTCCCTGTGCAGGTAAGTGAATGGGCATTTGCATATCCTTGTGTGGTCTTTGCCTGGGAGTCTTGCACTGTGTGTGATCACTTGGGATCGACTTGTCTTGTGGGGCACCAGTACTTCTTCATGGGTGCATGTTTCACAGGGTGTGGTTCTGGTGATAGGTCTAGGCATGGTGTTGTTTCTATGGACTGTTGGGGTCACTGGTTTCATATTAAAAATTGTGGGAGTTAAAACTGTCTGGGCCTTTATTGGGTGTTTGGGAGTGGGTTGCAGGGCTGACTGTTTGTGGCCTGTGACAGGTGTTGATGGTTTTGCTGGTGTGTTTCTCATTGCACTTTTACCATGTGTACTGAGTGACACTTCACATCCCTTGCAAAGTTTGTGTGGTTATGGGTCGACTGCACATTTGGCCTCTTTTGCTTAGGGTTTCCCATTTATGGTGTGCAGCACCAGTTACAAGCCATAACCATGTGAACATTGATGCACATTTTCGGGATGCTATGTTGTGTCCCAGCACATTACATTTAGTGGTGTTTGTGTTTTCACATGCATGTACCATGCATGCTGCACCATGGTGTTTGCAAATTAAAGTTGACCGCAGCTGGGCGCATGGTACTGCTGCATTCAAGTGAATGCAGTGTTTGACCAATTGTATGCTGTCACAATGAAGTCTGCATTGACCATACACTTTATGTTTGCATCCTACATTTAGCACGCATTTAACCTTGCTTGCTTTATCACATTGCTTTGTGTTGTCTGCTTATGTCTTCCATGGCAGTTGCCTCGGTGCTGTGAAAGCATTAGGAAAGATCCAGTTTCTGGGAACACCATCCTCGGGGAACACGAGACAGTCAAGAGAGTAACAAGGGGAGAAGTGCTACATTTTCCGACCTCTTAAACCCCTGAATCTCCTTCACATAAATCCACAAGATGGAAGACGTTAATGCAGTATCCTTCTCTGAAGAACTGTATAAAAGATTAATGGAACTTCCGTCAGCATTCACGAGTGGAGACACCATCTAACCCCCACCTAATGAAAATCGAACCGACACCCTAACACAAAAAAAGAAAAAAGTTAATAAGAACTGACAGCCATGGCCAACTCATGTTAGCATATTTAAAAGCCGGGATAATTCCCGAAGGATTACAGGTCAGGATTATACCAAGAGTGTTTACTGACAGCACAAAATTTTAAAAAACCTTCACTGAGGTCAGGAGTAATTGTTCCCGAGATCTCCTTATCTTGATTATACAGACGGCAGAAGAAGAATCGGCCACACAAAAATTGGAAATTGAAACATTAGAAATTGCCCTCAAAGGCGATAAAGACATAGCGGACATTAAGTCCCTTCTTGACAAAATGGAAGAAGAACTGGTAAAATTTAAAAAAAGGATCTTGGACAAAAAAGTTTGGAAATTAAAAAAAGATATTGAAACCTATAAAGAAACAAAAACATACCCATACTTAATTGACTCATATTACATGTGCAATCATGCAGTTTGCACACCCCACGTACACTTTTATTTACGACTTTTGAATAATTGCCTTTTCTCTTCAGACTTGAAACGCCTATCTTCATCAAAGACCGCATTCCACGACCAATTAACTTTAAGGGACTCCCTGTGTGGTCACCTCCTACAAAGATTGCTCATGTCGAATATTGGTGAGCATTTTCACCTATCATTTAATACTCAGGGGTGGACTGGGAACTGAAAGATGCCCTGGAAATAATTACTGGGGACCACAAGAGGCACTTGAAAAAATGTTCAAAGTGGCCCCATATGACACACTTTCAGCAAGCCCAATGCTTTTCCTATGAGAACATTTGGAAATACTACACAAAAGAGGCCCAGGGTGCAGAGGCCCACCGGGAAATCTCCAGAGTTCCCTATAGGCCAGTCCACCCCTGTTAATACTAAGTGGAAAATTATAATTTTTTGCAAATTTCACACTGACTCCGAAGTGTTTTTCACTATTAGATCTCGACTGAATATTAACATCATAACGATATCCGGTCCGTGCCGAACTTATGTAAAGCCTGTCTCTGCAGTTTTTGCCCGCATTCCACAGATAGGTGAGCCTCTCCACATTAAACTGATAAAATACTATCATGTTTTTTGCCAAATAAACTCTGTATTAACTGAAACCTGGAAGGTCAAAATAAATATGCCTCTGGATATATTGCATGGTAAATAAAATACCATTTCATTTCTCTATGCACCTTGGTCTCAGTCAGTGATGAAGATAATGATGTGTACTGTTACTGGGAGCTCCTCTTCTGCAACACTGTTAATGTTTTAATTAAGTGTTTTTATCAACTACTTCTAGTTAAGTTTGCTTCACTATTATGCTAATTTGTGACATGCTCATGTTTGTTTATCTTGTAGTGGGTTACGTGTGTTTTTTTTAAAAACAGTACGACGACTAAGAAGTACTCTACACTACCAAGCTACTATACTACCTTTTTCTCTTTGTCCTGAAGACGGCTACACCTGCACCAACAGACAACGTTTTGGTGCATTGCCTGATTCCTTTTGGTGTTTTTAGCCGAAACATATGTCGACCTCCACAAAACCAAACCTAAGATACCTAACAGGTTTTCCATATCTGATAGAGTTAGTTTAACTAAACGATGCTCTACCTTTAATTGTTTGATGCTGCACAGTAAGTTCCCACACAAGACTCTTTGTTCATTGTTCTTTGTTCTTGTTCTTCACGCACTAACCCCACTTCAAAAACATTTTTTGGGGTGTTTCTGTGACTATCAACTCTGAAGTTTCTGCTATATTCGCTCCTGTTTCATGGAACTTTTTAGATAGATTTTACCATGACTAAAAATAAAAATTAAGTTTTTTTGCTATTATCAAGTGGTTGTTTTCTCTTAACTCTTACCTCCAGAGTCTTATGAAATATGTTAATATTGTTTGATGTACTTCCAACTCAAGACCAGTTAAGCATGATTATCATGCTCAACTTTTATAGTACTCTTTTAGAATAAATTAACGAGTGTTTCGGTGGTCGTTTTCCCGGTGACTGACACACCATTCACCTGACTGTGGTTCCAACGTCACAGGGTCACCACTTCTCCCCTTGTTGCTCTCTTGACAGTTGCCTCGGTGGCCAGCCTTCCATTTTGACATCGGCCCTTGTGAATTGATGCATCAAGCATGATCCTGCCAGGAGTGCAAAAGGTGAGTATTTGTGTACTTGCATTCTTGTGCTTTGCATCACGGCTGAACTCTAAAAAAATGTGCAGAGAACTTGACAACCCATCCGCAGTATCTTCTGCCCCTACTCCTTCACAGACCCTTTTTAATGCACTCGCCTCTCACTTCTTTAAAAAAACCATGGACATACTGAACATCCTTGTCACACACTCTTTCAACACACCCCTCCCTCCTGTGCCCCCTACCACTCACGCTCCGCCTTCCTCCTTCTCCTCCTTCGCTCATGTCTTGCCTGAAGAAATCATCATAGTAGTCAACTCCATGAAGGTCTCTTCCAAGCAGGTTTCCCATGCTCATCCAGAACCATCAAGGGCAACATTTCCTCCCTTAACCCTTGTTCTTGCTGACCTCTGTAACCACTCCTTTGCTTCTGGTCCTTTTCCATCCTCCCTTAACACTTGTGGTACCCTCCTTACAATACCATCTGCAGACCCTTCCTGCCCAGCCAACTACTGTCCCATTTTCATCACCCACTTCCTGGGAAAACTGCTCGGGAAGTAGGCCCTTCCCCAACTCAACGCCCATAACGAACTGGTTGGCGGTCTACATGACCACCAGTGTGGATTCCAAGCTTCATGAGCCACGGACACTGCTCTTGTGAACACCCGTGAAGAACTGCTTGCATCCCTCAATTCTAAATCCCCTGCTGTCCTCATCCTCCTTGATCTCTCTTGTGCATTTGACACAGTGAACCATTCCGTCCATATAAAATGTCTCCATGATACACTTGGTATCTCAGAGCGGCCACTGGACTGGCTTAGCTCATTCCTAACCGACCATTCTTCCAACACCATTCTTGGCCCTTTCCCCTCCCCTACTTCCACCTCTACCTGTGGCAAACACCAGTGCTCCATTCTTTTTGCCCTGCCTCTTTAACATATACATTTCCCTGCTGGAACTCGTCATTGCCTCATTCTACCCCAAATTCCAGTGCTATGCTGGTGACACACAACTCTTCTTCAAATTTCCTACTGACACACTTGCACCTTCCTTAATCCCTGACTGCCTCTCTGCCATCCAGGCCTGGTGACCTGCAAACGACCTCTGTTTCTACACCAGCAAAACCAAGAGTCTCCATATTGGATCCCCTGCACCGTACTTCTTCCCTTCACTCTGGCCTTCCTCCATGGGTTCCCTCTACCCCGTCCTCTGAAGCCCGGAATTTTTGAGTCATCTTCGACTCCACCCTTTCCTTCATCCCACATATTCAGGACAAAGTCCCACTTTCAGCTCTTCCTTCTCAAAGGAACTGTACCTTTCCACACCTTCCCCAGAGACTCAATGTTACCCATGCTCTGGTTCTCTCCAGGCTAGATTACTGCAACAGCCTCCTCCTTAATCTTCTTTTGTCCACGCTGCAACCCCTCATGCTTACCCAGAATAGGACAGCAAGACTTATCCTTGGCCTCAGGCCCATGGGCCACATCTCTCCTGCCCTACAAAGCCTCCACTGCATCACAGTGGATTAAATTCAAATTCCTCTGTAACATCCACAAGGCTTTCTGGGGCCAGAGACTACTCTATCTTCAACACTTCCTGATCAAATATTCCCCTTCTAGACTGCTGGCTTCCTCTGGCACCAACTCCCTGCGTGAGAAGCAGTTTGCTAAACACTGCCTTCTGTGCAATAGCATCCCTCTCCCTCCGTGTCTTGAGCAGGACCTCCTTAAGTTCCCAAAAAGCCTCAAGATTTTTGTCTTCTCCTCTTCGTTCTCCCCCTCTCTTCCCTGTTAATCATACAGTAGTGTGACTGATGTGCAAGGCCCTCATATATCCTCGGGGCCCTGACCCCCCACATCTCTCATCCAAGCCACTGTCTATATACTGCACTTGCTCAGCTTCACCACGGGAGGTTGGATTTAAGTTTTAAAAATGTTTTCTTAACACTTCACCCCGTGCAAGTCTCCATGTGCACCTCAGCACCTTTTCCCTTACTCCCCTCTGCTCTACACTTGAACGTTCTGAACACTCACAGGGCATGGTATGTTCATCTCCCCTCCCAGTTATTCTCATGATTTGTTTGTACTGTTCATTCAATTATTTATCTCTGTTCTAATTCATTGTCTAACTTCCCCTGTCCCCACCCTGTTGCCCTGTGGGTGCTTTGAAACAGTTTGATAATTGTATAAGCGCCTTAAAAGTGGCCAATACATAAATGAATGAATAAATGTGCTCCCATTACTGTGTTCAGTGCACTGTCCCAATACTTTGCAGGTGGTGGCATGCCTTGTCATGTCATTGGTAGTCTTCCAGCGTTATGCCTGCTTTTTTGTATGCACAATTATCTGCATATTAATTTAATTTATTTTATTTTATTTATTTCCATTTGGAGAGCGCGCCAAACGCGGAGGAATCTGGGCGTTTGTTACAGTACACAGGTGAAACAGTCAACAGTAATATTGCATGATATGGATGAATAGGCATAATCCAATATAACAATGACAGAGATGACGCAGCTTGATGGAGTAAAGCTACAGGTCTTGTGTAAAGAGCCAGGTTTTTGTTTTTTGAGGAAGGAGTATGGCAAATAGTCAAATCTGAGTGAGAGGGCCAAGGCATTGCATTGTTTGGCCACCACTACTGGGAAGCTGCTGCCGCCTGCTTTAGCTCGTTTGAATGTAAGCGTGGTGAGGAGGTGGGAGGTGATGGCTCGGGTGGGTCTCTCAGAGTGGGCTTTGGTCATTTTGTTGGTGAGGTATTTCGGGGCTGTGTTAGCGATGCACTTGTGTGTGATGGAGAGGGTCTTAAATTTGATGCGGTTTATGACAGGTAGCCATGGGCAGTGTGTCTAGCGTCAGAGATATTTTTTGGGCGGGATATTCAGTGCTGCTCTTATGGCGTTGTTGTGAATGATTTGGATTTTTGTTGGTGTTGTGATATGTGATGTCTTCTAATTTTTATGCAGCATGTTGACTGATGCGTGTGTTGTGTGTGTGCCATCGTCTAGTGAATGGGGATATGTGACATGCACATTTGCTGCATGTCATTAAGGGGGACAGGCAGTGTGGGTGATGTTGTAGTTTGTCATTGTGTGTGTTTTGTGTGTTTTATTTGCATGCAGTGTGCAGGTGTTGCTGCATGTGGGCTGGGACACATGTTGATGGTTGTCTTGCGGTTGTTGTTTGCCTATGTTGTATGTCACTGAGGGGTGCCCGTGGCTCTTGAATTTTTGGGTGCATGGATGTGTTAGCTGCACTCAGTTTCATTTTGTTCATTGTCTGTGAATGGGGTTTAGTGTGGTCATGTTGACTTGTGGCTCAATACTGCACTGCTTTTCTACACCCCACAATAGGGACTTGTTTGTGCGCATCATGCACATTGTAGAATATGTGTGCAGCTATTTGAAATTGTGCTTGTTGTATTTTGTGCCCATGTAAATTGTTGAGGCTTGCAGCTCAGACATGATATTTCAGGATTTATCGATCCTTACAGAAATGACAGGTCTGTCAGAGAACCAGGGTACCACTACAGTGGGGATAGTGCACGGTATAAATATCCTTTAACTTTACACATAGGATGGTTTTGGTGCCAAAGAGGTGATTTAATTAAATGGTTGGCATGGTGGTAGTGGTGTCATCCCTCTTCAATGTGTTTTTTTTGGAAATACAAAAAGAGATGTATTTTTAGTTCTAAGGGATGCACACACATTTGCACTTCCAAGGGCACTTTCTCAGGGTGGTTTTGTGGGCACAGTGGATTGGCCCGTTGTCATCATTGAATGGCACCTGGGATTTGGTGGGATTGTGTGCAATCAACAGGGAAAGGATTTTAGCTGAAATAAGATTGCACAAGCTCAGTACGTGCAACCTCTCCACGTGCCCTTTGCAACAGTCATACATACGCAAGCGGTGTGCCTGTGGGTGAAGATGGGGTGCCACCACCATGTCCACCGGGATGCCACGCTGTGTTGCAACATTGTGCAGGACACATGCTGCCACAATGATCCTGCACACTACTGGTGGTGCATATAGCAACACACCATCAGAGTGGTCAAGGAAGCAGAAACGTGACTTGATCACTCTGAATGTGCGCTCCACTCTGCCCGGAGTTGCAATATGGGCAGTGTTGTACCTTACCTGGGCATGTGTGTTGGGGTTGCGTGTGGGTGTCATCAGGTATGTGCTCAGAGGGTATGCACTGTCCCCTGTAGAGGTGAGAATGGTTATCATTGTCATTTGTTGAAAGTGTCTATTGGTCTGTGTGCAACATGCATACAAGGGCATGTCCATTCATACTCACCAATGAGCCATGTGTTGCCATGCTTCCAAGCTTCCAGGGCCCGGTGTAGCGGGGACATCCTGAAGATGTAACTATCATGGGTGCTGCCGGGATAGTTGGCATATACTTCAGTAATGATGCCCTTGGCATCAGACACAACCTGAACATTGATGGAGTGCCAATGTTTCCGGTTGCAGTAGATGTGTTCTGTTGCTTAAGGTGGACGTAGAGCAACATGTGTGCAATCAATGGCACCTAGCACTTTTGGGAAGCGTGCCACCCCATAAAAGTCCTGGACCATTGCTTGCCTTTCTGCCTGTGTTCTGGGCATATAGGCATGCCGGCAGCAGACAGAAGGACAGGCAGGTATCATTGCCAACACCTTGTGTAAGCAGCGTGACTGCGTGGCCTGGGAGATGCCACCTACTATGGCGGTGGTACCCTGGAATGAGCCAGTGGCCAAAAACTGCAGAACAATGAGCACCTTTTGCAAGGGGCTCAGAGCTTGGGAGCACATGGTGGGTGATGTGATGGAATCTTCCCACTCTGTGACCAGTTCTAGGATGATATGGGGAGGGAACCTATACCTGCCACAGACCTGGTCGTCAGGTATCCCAAAAAGGCTGGGCCTTGGGTGGAAGATCTGGCCCTGGCCATCCTCCTCCTGCGGTGTCCCAGGATGACTGCTGCAAGAAATGGTGCATTCATCGTGGCTGTATATGTGCGTTTGTTGATGGCCTGTGGTTTCTATGCATTTTTTAGTCTACTCATTGACGTTTACACCTGCTATCGCGTGGCGGAGGTGTTTCTGAATTTGCGCGGGGTTTTTCGAGTGCCTGTGTTCCCATTCCAATTCCATGAATACGTTTATTTTGCACGTGTATGGGCAGTGCGATTGTTTAACGGTGGAACGTCCCTCGTGACGCTCACATTTTTGCTTGTGCTTCCTCATTCCACGTTTAGAGGGACAAGGCATTTGTCGGCTTCGAGTGATGTGGTGGACCAGCACGGATTCCTTGCAAGTCCCGGGTAAGCCCTGCGCATTGTGTTCCAATAATCTGTAACAGTTTTATAACACGGCACACTCCAGCCAGGGACTCCTTCCACTGAATGTGGCGCACAATAAAAAAGCTTTTTATCTTTTTTATCTTTAATCAACCACAGGTTCTTTATTTGAGTCGGCCCCCAACCCATCTCACACCCACCTTAACAAACACCCCATGTCGCAATGGACCAGGAACCAGGCCGGTGTGTAACAATATGATATTTATACATTTTATGGTCAAATGAAAAATCAAGCAAAATCAAAAAATTGGGCAGCAGCCACTGATGTTGTGGCAATACAAATGCAAAAATCCCCATAACACAGTTAATTCAAACCCCTAACGCACTATACAGAAACCTTTAATAGCAAGCAAAAGAGAAATCATTTTTAAAAGCAAAAAATGGCATTCAGGTTAAGCACCCCCCCCCTGCAACACTCACCCCCAAACTTCTGCTAACTAAATTCTTTCTGGATGGAAGGCAGTATCAAGGAGTCAGTATGAAGAGGGAAGAATCACATTTAGGATTCAGCCCACCACCCCAAGATGGGAGGCCTTTAAAGAAAATGAAAACCTTATTTATTACCAAAATGGCATAATCAGATTTCATTTGTTACTTGCACAGCAGTTTGCAACCACAATGAGATAGCTAGGACAGACATTTGTGTTGCTACACTTGAGAGATGGGGACGCATACAGACTACTAAGCAGGGCACCAAGGCAACGGGAACACAAGGTAAGCAAGTCGATTTTGGGAAAAACAAATGCAAAAGAAAACACACGCGGCAGAATGGGAATTTGTTTCTACATGGGACTTGTGATGACAGGCAGCCACGGAAAGGGCTTGGCTGTCCAAATCGAAAATTGGTTTTTAGGACAAGAAACAGAGGCACATAACAGATACGATTCGGATAGAAAGGTGTTACTCTCAATGGGACTACTGTTTGGGTTTTTCTATTGGACAAATGCAAATCGGAATTGTAGGAAAGCACACAAAACACGGGCAAATTTGGTTTTTGTTAGACAAAGGCTAGTTTTGTTGAGACTATATTTTACTGGCTATAATGATTAAAGAAAGGCACTTGACATGAGGTGGTTGATTTCGAACATCAACCAACTCGCTGTGAATCTCTTTATAGGGGAATTCATTGATTTATACAGACTTTTGAAAGATTTACGAAAGGAATGCCCTAACATACACATGCTAATACAGATTCATTTATGGAAAGGTGAACAGATTTATACTGGCAATTTGGGGATTTGAATGGGATTTCAATGGGATGCAAGAGTCAAAAGAACGGGATATTCAGTTTGTGGAACTGGTGTTATGTGCTACTTACAATGTAAGCTTGAGTTTGGGGTTCTGGAAAGCCAGCAAGGTCTTTGGACAGCTAGGTCAAGGGATCTGGTCACTGGACAACTGGGCCAAGGGATCTGGTCACTGGGACATCTGGGCCAAGGGATCTGGTCGCAGGGCTCTCCTGGATGGGATGCTGGACAGCAAGGCAAGGTCTGATCAATGCAATATTTAGGATGGGATCAGCTGCCTCCTCTACTTTCTCCCTGGAATCTTGGGTGTGCCCGGATGAATGGATGGATCTGCCTGGATGGATGTATCTGGTTTCCTGGATCTTGAATGGATTTTGATTCTTGAGTCAGTCCTGAGTGTTTCTCTGTCTCCCCCTTATAGAGCCAAAGTCACATCATCGAAATGTACAACCTGGGGGAAATACCCTGGAATTATTCCTCTCCTGGGAAGGACTGCCTACCAGTCCTCTCCCCTACCCCTGGGCCGATTGGTTCAGGGGAAATGACATCATTTATGTGTTTGCATTTATGGTCTCTCTTTGTCTCTCCTGCCTACTTTTTGGCAAAAATGAGTTATAGATCAAACTTCAAACTTATACTAGCAGCCACCATGAGAACTAGATATGTGGATTCAATAGGTCACAGGGAATTGGACAATCCGACCCCCGACTCTGCGCGAAGTCACATCACTGTTTGTCACATTTTTGTCATTTTTATGAAATGCATATTAATTAAAATTCTACCAATGACTACACATATTCCCAATAAGAATTTGCATCATCCCACCAATTCCATATCTGTCCCATTTATAATTCACCCCAAAATGCGTCTTTCATTGCCATTTCAGTTCATCAAGTGCTAGAAACATGTACTTGGTCTCTTTACATTTGTCCCCAAAAATCACATGGAAAACTGGCATAATACAAAATGATTACTTATTCAGTGTGCTGGGAGAAATGTCTTAAAATACTGCAGTCCTTCAATGTCAATGGGGTGGATTTGTCACATATGTAGGCGGTGCTGCAGACCCCCACAGCAAACTGTCTCTGCCAGGCTCGGCTTACAACAAAGGGCTTTTATTATGCCCTTTGAAGTTTGACAGTTCCTCCTTCAGAGGGGTGCTAGAGAAATTTGCACCTCTTGGTCATGCACCAGCCAAACTGGCTTCCATTTTTCCTTCTTCCAGGGCTGCCTGCTATTCTATCAGGGCAGTGAATCCTCACACTCTCTGCCTTTTCATATGTCATTGTGGGCCGGTTCACTTATGGGTGCAACTTTTTTTTCAGTGGGCGGCAGGGCTGGTCATTGAATTCAGTGCCTGGGCCAAAAAAACAGTTTTACTGGTTTCTGAGTCCTTTCTAAGTACCCAAGTCTTGTGGGGACAAATATAATGTACATTATATATCCAAACTCCCACCCACATATTCAATCACATTTCTGTGCGAGCAAAAGCAGTCATTGACATTAACTTTTAAACAGCATTTTCCTTATTTTCAAAAGAGCAGATTCATACGTGTGTTAATTTCCTTTCATTTCAAGTTTACAAATGCGGTTTCTGCAGACTACAGGATGGTTTTTAAATTAATCTTGTGGGGTTTTGCATGTACTGTGGGTTAATGGACACAGAGATATACTGCACAGGATCACTTTGATATTGACATGGAAAAAGAAACACCACATTATTTCTTTCCTTTACTGCAATTTGAGAGCAATGGTTCACAGCAAAAGGAAATAAAAACCGCGTTGAGTGAAAAGCAGACCTCTGTGCCCCCTCAAGTGATTTCTCAGTAGACAATGCCGTTCTTGGGAGGTATTGCCTAACTTTTAGGCAATCAGATGAAATAAAGCACGCAGCAGTGTGTTTCCATGGAGGGCACAACTTTGTGATGTTTTAATGAAATAAAGAACAATTGCAAAGCCGTCTTGAATGCTGTGCGCAGCTTTAGTATTCAGAGAACAGAACAGCAAATGTGGTGCCGTTCTGAATGCAGGTAATTTTCTTATGATTTAATTTGAAAGCAAAACAAATGCAGAGCCATTCTTTGGATGGCAGTGTTCAATGCTCGTCTCACATGTGCCAGGGAAAGAAAAGCACAGACGTTCTTGTGGCATTATTTCAATGCGGTTTTTGGTTGAAGGAGGTTTCTGCTTAGGTCCTTAAATGTACCCCACAGATTGGCGAACGAGGACTAACGGGCATTTCAACGAGCAAGTCCTGTTTTTTCAGTGCAGTTTATTCCATGAATCGGGCCAATTGTTTATAGGTGCATTATAAAAACCAATAAATAAAATTAAAAAAAATAAGTGGGTATGACCTAATGCAAGTGTGCCTTGTATAGAGAAACTTCTGCCATTTTGGTGGCCTCTTGGTACTCATACTGCAAATCTACCATGATGTGCCAACGGGAAGTAATGAAAACTGGTAATGATGTGCTTGTTTCAAATACAGACACATCGAAAAACAGAGAGAATTATATGTTTCCATGAAAACATTTGCCGCCTTATGCTGACTTTGCCAGTACAGATATTAAAATTACACGGGTGTGACACGTTTGTCAAAATTATCATAACATAGGTGCTGAGTGTACGGAGGTTATTACATCATATGTTACAACAGGCCCAGGAACGTCAATTTGCCCTTGTAAAGACATTTATAGTTTTTGATTTTCGAATATATAGGCTACATGAGACTTTGCGCTGTGGCAATGTAGCTGAGATGAAATTCCGTTGACTTGTAATTCATTTACAGGGACTAGCGTGTTTAGAATGCATCGGTATTGATGAGTATCAGGCTATCCAATTACAATGCTACATTCTCTGAGTCTTAGCATGAAGCTGGCAAGGTAGCTCGGTAAGTTGAGTTGCTGTTGCTGGGCTGGCTTTTTTCCAAATTCCTCTAAAAATGTGCTGTTAAGTACAGGTTCATTATAAAGAAATACATGTGGGGTGAGAACATAAGCAGGTTTGGACGCTTGCGCATGTGGAAGGGGAGTGACTGGGGTTCTGCAACGGTAGTGAAAGGCGGATGTGGGCAGCCGAGCATCATACCATGCTCAGTCCCCGCAGCTGTATCATTTACCTGGGCATAATCATAACTTGCACTGCAGCAGCCTCGAGCGCTGGGCAACGGCACGCGATGAGCAGAACAGCGCGTAGTGTCACGTGCGCAGCTGTCAGTGTCAGGTCGCCCCCGCCCCTCCTGAGATGGTAGATCCCACATCTCCCCGCAGCTCAGGGAAGCAATCGAGCCGCCGGATCCTCAGCCCCCCTCCCTCCTCCTGCCACCTCTAGGGAAGATATAGGAGCTGACGCAGCCTCAGGCACGGGCGCAGGAGCAGCTAGACCAGCGCAACAGCAGAAGCATCCTCCGAGTGCAGCGCATCCGAGCCCCGGGGACAGCGCAGACAAAGGCGAGCGGAGCGGACATGGCGGTGACGGGGGGCAGCGGCTTCGGGCAGCTCCTGGGAGCGCTGGCTTGCTGTCTGTTGGTGCTCGCTCGCTGCTGCTCGGCGGCGGAGCCCGCCAGGATGGGCGGCGGACAGCAGCAGGAGGACGGCATCTCGTTCGAGTATCACCGGTACCCGGAGCTGCGCGAGGCGCTGGTGGCCGTGTGGCTGCAGTGCTCGTCCATCAGCAGGATCTACACGGTGGGGCGCAGCTCCGAGGGCCGCGAGCTGCTGGTCATCGAGATCTCCGACAATCCGGGCGAGCACGAGCCAGGTAATGCACCAGCCGTGACCTGTGCACTGGGCTATCCAACCCAGCGGATGGACCCAGGATCAGCCGCAACATCCATCGCGTCCTCAGATTCCCTGGCCAGCTGCTATCCACAAATCCCTAAGCTACCCCAGACACAAGGAACCCAGATTCCTCACCATTCATGCAATGCCCGAGTCCACCATCTGCAATATTCCACCCGTACAGCCTGTAATCGGTCCATTGCAACAAGCCCAGTACCGTACAGATCATGGCGTCCAGGCTTAAGTATCTTCCTCTGACTGGCACACAGAACCACCCCTTTTTGTTCATGCCACCCCAGACCCATCGTTACCCACCCGTGCCTCGAGAGAAATAACCCAATTCAAGTCACTGCGACCCCCATTAACCATGTATTCCTTTCCAAACTGCTATTGCTCCTTCATGCTTTCTCAGGCCCATTATTACCCAAAGGAGACCCACCTCAGCCACTGATGCCTCTGCATGTCTGTAGGCCTGTGTGCACGCCACCCTAGACCCATCGTTACCCTCCCATTATTACCCAAAGGAGACGCACCTCAGCCACTGATGCCTCTGCATGTCTGTAGGCATGTGTGCATGCCACCCTAGACCCATCGTTACCCTCCCATTATTACCCAAAGGAGACGCACCTCAGCCACTGATGCCTCTGCATGTCTGTAGGCATGTGTGCATGCCACCCCAGACCCATCGTTACCCACCCATTATTACCCAAAGGAGACCCACCACAGCCACTGATGCCTCTGCATGTCTGTAGGCATGTGTGCATGCCACCCCAGACCCATCGTTACCCACCCATTATTACCCAAAGGATACCCACAACAGCCACTGCTGCCTCTGCAAGTCTGTAGGCATGTGTGCATCCCACCCCAGACCCATCGTTACCCACCCATTATTACCCAAAGGAGACGCACCACAGCCACTGATGCCTCTGCATGTCTGTAGGCATGTGTGCATCCCACCCCAGACCCATCGTTACCCACCCATTATTACCCAAAGGGGACGCACCTCAGCCACTGCTGCCTCTGCAAGTCTGTAGGCATGTGTGCATCCCAGACCCAGCGTTACCCACCCATTATTACCCAAAGGAGACTCACCTCAGCCACTGATGCCTCTGCAAGTCTGTAGGCATGTGTGCATGCCACCCCAGACCCATCGTTACCCACCCATTATTACCCAACGGAGACACACCACAGCCACGGATGCCTCTGCACGTCTGTAGGCATGTGTGCATCCCACCCCAGACCCATCGTTACCCACCCATTATTACCCAAAGGAGACCCACCACAGCCACTGCTGCCTCTGCAAGTCTGTAGGCATGTGTGCAGGCCACCCCAGACCCAGTGTTACCCACCCATTATTACCCAACGGAGACCCACCACAGCCACTGCTGCCTCTGCAAGTCTGTAGGCATGTGTGCAGGCCACCCCAGACCCATCGTTACCCACCCATTATTACCCAAAGGAGACACACCACAGCCACTGCTGCCTCTGCAAGTCTGTAGGCATGTGTGCATGCCACCCCAGACCCAGCGTTACCCACCCATTATTACCCAACGGAGACCCACCACAGCCACTGATGCCACACACCACAGCCACTGCTGCCTCTGCAAGTCTGTAGGCATGTGTGCATGCCACCCCAGACCCATCGTTACCCACCCATTATTACCCAAAGGATACCCACAACAGCCACTGCTGCCTCTGCAAGTCTGTAGGCATGTGTGCATCCCACCCCAGACCCATCGTTACCCACCCATTATTACCCAAAGGAGACGCACCACAGCCACTGATGCCTCTGCATGTCTGTAGGCATGTGTGCATGCCACCCCAGACCCATCGTTACCCACCCATTATTACCCAAAGGGGACCCACCACAGCCACGGATGCCTCTGCACGTCTGTAGGCATGTGTGCATCCCACCCCAGACCCATCGTTACCCACCCATTATTACCCAAAGGGGACGCACCTCAGCCACTGATGCCTCTGCAAGTCTGTAGGCATGTGTGCATCCCACCCCAGACCCAGCGTTACCCACCCAGTATTACCCAAAGGAAACTCACCTCAGCCACTGATGCCTCTGCAAGTCTGTAGGCATGTGTGCACGCCACCCCAGACCCATCGTTACCCACCCATTATTACCCAACGGAGACACACCACAGCCACGGATGCCTCTGCACGTCTGTAGGCATGTGTGCATCCCACCCCAGACCCATCGTTACCCACCCATTATTACCCAAAGGAGACCCACCACAGCCACTGCTGCCTCTGCAAGTCTGTAGGCATGTGTGCAGGCCACCCCAGACCCAGCGTTACCCACCCATTATTACCCAACGGAGACCCACCACAGCCACTGCTGCCTCTGCAAGTCTGTAGGCATGTGTGCAGGCCACCCCAGACCCATCGTTACCCACCCATTATTACCCAAAGGAGACACACCACAGCCACTGCTGCCTCTGCAAGTCTGTAGGCATGTGTGCATGCCACCCCAGACCCATCGTTACCCACCCATTATTACCCAACGGAGACCCACCACAGCACACTGCCTCTACAAGTCTGTAGGCATGTGTGCAGGCCACCCCAGACCCATCGTTACCCACCCATTATTACCCAAAGGAGACACACCACAGCCACTGCTGCCTCTGCAAGTCTGTAGGCATGTGTGCATGCCACCCCAGACCCAGCGTTACCCACCCATTATTACCCAACGGAGACCCACCACAGCCACTGATGCCACACACCACAGCCACTGCTGCCTCTGCAAGTCTGTAGGCATGTGTGCATGCCACCCCAGACCCATCGTTACCCACCCATTATTATCCAAAGGAGACCCACCACAGCCACTGCTGCCTCTGCAAGTCTGTAGGCCTGTGTGCATCCCACCCCAGACCCAGCGTTACCCACCCATTATTACCCAACGGAGACCCACCACAGCCACTGATGCCTCTGCAAGTCTGTAGGCCTGTGTGCTTGACACCCCAGAGCCATCGTTACCCACCCACTATTACCCAAAGGAGACCCACCACAGCCACTGATGCCTCTGCAAGTCCGTAGGCCTGTGTGCTTGACACCCCAGAGCCATCGTTAACCATTCCAGACAATATAGGGTCGTGCATTCCACGCGGCTAACACTCTGGGCCTACCAACATGCACAGTTGCCACGTTCTGATCTCTTTAACCCTTGCTATGACCCTCACACCCACAGGTGCATTTATTCCTTGACCTATTCGCAGGCACACACCAGCCATCTACAGAACATGGGGTTCTCTATATTTACTATGGCTCCCACGTTTGTCTGTTTAAGCCGTGCTATATGTTCCGGTGCCAGGCTACTGCTGTGTGTCACTCATGCACTTAAAAAAGGAGTGCACCTCCAAATGTAATTGCGCCACTGCAGATCTATGCATGTAACGTGCACGCTCAGGCAGACGTAGGCACGCACCTGCCATGTCCTACACACCCAACTAAGGGAACCGTCCTGACAGCTGCCATGGGCAGTGCACATCTACGCCCTTGGCTGCCTAATGCAGGTGCATCAATAGAAGCAGCGACACTCACTGCCATGCATGTACTTGTGCCCACCCAAAAGAGGGGTATTCTCTCACCCATGCCTTCCATGCTATATCTGGACATGTAAGGATACGCCACCCCTTTCCCAGCCAATCACGCACCTCCTGAATTTGGTGCGGAAAGTTTTCAGCCAAAGAAGACATTTCTGGGCACAAATGTACACAGTCTGTTTCACAGTCAGGCGAATGTCTATTTTTTTGCATGTATTTGGGATTGTATAGCACAATTAACATATGAGAGTCTTCATTTTTTTAGGTGATAACATTGCATTAACTGTATGTTGTTTAGTCCAATTTTATTTTATTGTATTTCTTTTTACTGTTACATGTTATCCTTGGTTACATTTGTTTATTTTTGAAATTCGATATTTATGTGTAAGATTTCACTGGAAACAACACAAATCTATACAGTTGCGTGCTACTTGCTGTAGAAGGTGAAGAACACGGGGGAGGAGTCGGGTGTAATGTTGCGAGGTGCAGAGGGGATATGAGACGCGATTACAAAGTAACAGGCTGGTCCGTTTCACAGCAGCCACCAAAGCAGGGCATTCACTTCAGGCGAGTATCAGTCCAACTGGCGGGGTTAGTTACGGAGGGATTGGATGTTCCTCAGGGATTGAGGAAAGGAGCCGGGCACTCAACTGGGCAAACCGCCCGACTCGTAAACAAGTTAAGTGGTGTTAAATGCAAAGTAATACGTGCATTTCACGTGGCTTTTGCCAAGAATCATAAAACATATCTTTATAAGGATAACATCAATAGTTTTTTTTTCACAAAACCAGTGCTTTGAGCAATATACAGTGGGTACTCGACATGTGGTAGTACACATTAGAAAAGAGGTTACGATTTTTACATAGTTCACATAAAATCTACTTTGTAAAAATCTTCACCTCTGTTCTAATGTCTATTAACACATGCTGACTACCCATTGAATATTGTTCAAAGCACTGACTTTGTGAGAAAAAAAATATATATTTTATGATTTGCACCCGCATTGGCCTTCTGTGGAGGATAACCATGTTTGTATTTGTGAACCTTTAATTACGCCTTAGGTTCAAAGTCATGAAGCATAATTCCTTAGAGTTATGCGTTAAATCATGTACATTTTTTGAGTATGCATTTAAAAAAACGTTCAAATGTCTTTTAACTCTCCCAGCCGATGTGGAGGGGTTCACCGCTCAATTGATTATTGGGGTCTTGACTCTTCTCCTGGCTGTTGCACGTGAGTTCTGTGCCTAGAGAGTTGAAGCGAGTCCCCCTCTTCAGATCTCGCCCTGATCTATTTCAAAATATTCTGGTTGTCTGGGCAGGCGGGCGACTTTTCTGCTGTCCCTGGCCAAGAAAACAACAAGGGTTTCTGGGATGAAAGTTTAACATTTGATTCCAAGTGCTGTTCTTTCATAATCAGAATATTGTGAATTCTGTTATACTGCTGAAAACTTCAAATGGCCATGGCATAGTCCCTTCTTGCAAACTACTTGAAGGCACTTATGTATATTGGCACGGAGCTGGAAGATATCAAACTCTTCTGCTGCTCTTTCTTCTCGCCACGCTTCCTGCGATCTAGATCTCTTTCATGCTAAAAGACTGTACTATCAGCAGCCCTACAGATAAGCAGTGTATTGGCCACTTTTACTTCCAAGAAATAGGCAAATACTCCCCAAAAATAAAATCGGGGAGTAAACATACTCCCATTTAAAATGGGAAATGGACACATAAGACCTTGTGCTCCTGCTTTGAGCCACGAAGCTCCATCAATAGGTTTGGACCATTAGTGTATGTACTACCACAGGAAGAAACGACTCTTATTACTGCCGGAAGAAATAAACATGTATTGTTTAATGTGCATGAATGACTAGGTGCAAAGGAATCATTATTACAACAACCTTTCTGTTTTCCAGGTAAAACATGTTTAATTGCTTATAAAATACTCCCATTGGGAATTGGGCTTCCATTTTTATGCCTTTAAAAAAAATCATTTTACACCCAACTCTAAAAAATAGGGAGTAAAATACTCCCACTTCAAAATCTTATCTGGAGCACAGACTATCAGTACCTCATTTTGACTCTCTCTACTCAACCGCATTGCTTAATCTCTTTACTTGACCCCTTGTCTTCCTGATCCTTCGTTGAATTCTTCTTTCTGCTTCAGACTTTGCTTCCTACTTTATCTCTAAGATTGACAATCTTTGTTCCTCTTTCCCTCTAGTTTCTTCGACTTGATCTTTCTTACTCTCTTGTTTTATCTACATTTTCCTGTTTTTCTCATGTCTCTGAAATCTCCTTAAAAGCTCTTGAGCCGCTCAAGCAGCCAACAGCAAACTCTCTAATCTCATTCTACTGTAAAGATGTCTGGAAAAACAAACCCCAACACATATAGCTATTTTCATCTTTTGATTCAACTTTGCTCTTATATCTTGGACTAACATCCATTCCTATACCAAACACATACTACCATGCTGTATTCCCATTGTCAGTTTGTAACCTCTTCCCCCCCCCCCCATTTTCTACGACTCTACTGAAGCCGCCATGCTTCCTTATCCAGTAGACTAAGGTCTTGTTTCCCCAGGCAGGGGCACAATACATGATTTTGCATACATGGATTGCCACTTTGAAACTACTATAGTGTTGATTCAGCACCTGATAAAAGCTTGCTAATCTAAGCATCCCTTTTGTTTCAATGGGCTAATTGCACTACTGCTCCCTTGGGTCCTTTGCTTTCGGCTCATATTTTCAGATATATCCATTCTTTCTCCCTTATTTGACTTCTACTTTTAATTCCACTTTCTCTACTGATATTTTCCCTTCAAGCATAGCACTGTTCTCCAAATCCTTAGAAACACTATCTCTTGATCCTTCTCTTTCCTCTAAATACCATCCGATTTATGTTCGACCTCTTTTTGTCCAGTCCTTTGGAATGTACTCTGTCTGCTATCAGCTATTTCTACATCTGTGTATATGGAACCTAATTCTCCTCTTCCTCCTATAAAATCTGGGATCCCTCCTGCTCACTCCTCTGAAAGGGCCCCTTTACATGTCACTCTTTTTGCCACACTAAGCTGTCTTCTTTCTTAATTCTTTGTGATCTGTCTGCTGCGTTCGACGCACGGTTGCTAATTGTATTTTTTGTTCTTCTCTTTCATCTCTTGCCATGCCTAGTATTGCTCTTTCCTGGTTATCTTCTTATCACTCTAAGTGCACAGACCTTGTTTCATGGGCTGGGAAATCTTATTTTCTTCTATCTTTCGAGTTTTGTGGGAAAATACTTATTTGTATTCCCGCCTGTGTTCAGAAAATAACTTTAAGGCAAAATGAAACACTGGAAAAGAATATGTGTTTAATGCTCTGACATAGGTTTTTATTTCCTCTGCAGCGGACTCCACGTGGGTGTACAATCTAACATGTTAACCACATGGCCTCTCAAATTATCTTTCTGTGTCTGCCCTCCCCATTCAAAAGGAGAGCATTTATACATTTTACAGTTAGTGTAGTCTAAGAAAGGTCTTTGTCCCTGGCCTAAATGTGAACTCTAGGCAGGGCGTCAACTTACTCTCTCACAGCTGTCCCTTGGCTATAAAACATATCAAGCTTGCTTTGTGAATACAAGTGGGCAGCTGAATCCATACATATCCATACATGGGCATTCTATGTTGTCGCAAACTCAGGATTTCTAAAGCAAGACATGTTTGCAGCTTTCCTGGTTTGGAGAATCTATGTCACAGAATTTTACAAAGCCTACATTTTTAATACAAGGTGTACAATTGACCATTTATTTACATAGTTCTCTAAAAATCTATAACCGGCATTTTCCATAACCGCGTTCTCTTGCATAATAAAACATTTGTATTGGATTCTAAAGTTGCCTGTGTTCTGTGACAGGAAGACATTGGAGACATGAATTACTATAATAAACAAGCAGGGCTTGCAAAATCTACTAGCCCACTAACATTGTTGAGTAGTTTTTAAGAAGGGCGAGTACCACTTGCATGATACTCGACCTTTCTGGCAATTATGGGGATGTTAGAAACTTATTTTTCATTTACTGCAAAAACACTTGATTGGAAGTAAATGGTAAATACAAGTTGCACTGTGCATACTTGACAGCATTGCACCAAATATGAAGTGTGCTTATGGCGACGTGCCATTTTAGAAAAAGCACTGGTAAATATTTTCTCACCATTCACCTTGGGGCACGTGCTTTTCTCTTAGGTCGAGTATGTAAACTAAGGAACTCGCCCTGCAGGTCTAGCGGGACTTTTAAGAATTTGCAAGGCCTTACACGGATAGTGGTACATACAATTCCAGTAATAACCTACTCCCCTAATCTAAAAACATTTAGTTTTACCAGTACTGCAGGCACAACAGCTTTTTTTGTTGATTTTTCTTCTTTGCACAAATCCTCTCTGCGATGAAATAGCCATACATGTGGTTTTGGCACAGCTTATTATGGAGCAAAGTGAAACAACAAATCACAATTCTATCAGGACAGATCTTATGGCACCACATTACTCATTGGAGCATCTCTTTTACCCCAATAGTCTTCAATGGTGTCCTTGCCCATTTAGTAGCTGTTCATTACAGGAAGGAATTCCTTTTCTCCATTTGCAGATCTGCTTCCAGCTTCCTGGATATTGTAATCCCTCTGTTGATCCAAAATGGTCTTTTGATGAATTGTAATGATGCAAAGGTCCAATGTCATTCTCTGTATGTTATTATGCTCATGTTATCTAACTGTATTGTCATCATCTCTCGCTATATCTGTCTTTTAACTGCTCGTGTAACAACTGCAACGTCTACATTCTGTATGAAAGCGCCCAAATGCCTTTGGGCTTGGCGCGCTATATAAGCTTCAAAATAAATAAATCAATAAATGTCTCAGCAGAAGGGCTACCTTTTTAGTACAAGACAGTTCAGGCAATGGTGTGGGTAGAAGAAGAATGAACCTTGCTTTTAAGCATAAAAGCCTGGATCCAAAAGTAGCAGCCACAATATTTTCGCTGCCGTCTGAATGGTGAGCAATGCCTGCGATGCCCTTTGTTCAACTGGGCTAGTTCTGATGCTGACAAATACCCTTTCACCAGCCTGCCCCCTTCCAATGGAATTTTAGAAGCTGTTTGAAGAGAATAGACAGGTGTTTAGCTAACTCTTACAGTTGATTAACAGCGGATAAAACATGTGCGTTGGTAGCTGGGCAGCCCATGATTACCTCATAAAGAGGACATCCAAAACCTGAATGCCAGCATTTCACAATGTATACATTGCTGTTGCTCCATACAGTATAAGGTAGGCTAAATCGGGGTAAATACTCCTGTATGTATTTTTAACAATGCCCACTGCAGTACTGTTCTATCTGGCAACTGCTTCTGGTTATTTGCTAAACATACATACTATCACTAACATACTATTACTAACATATTTCTCTTTGACGGGGAGGCAACTTTAATAAACCCTGGCTGGAATGCTTCAACATAAATTCAGGTAGCTAAATAATGCCTTTTTTCTTTTCTTTTGGGCTTCCTCACTGTCGCCAATGTTACAGGACACATAAACCAAACAGGTCTAGAATACGCAACCAGGGCTGATCTTAAGTTTTAGTGTTACTTCCCACTTGTAGTGAGCAAGCCTACACATTCCTACTGCATGTACATAAGATGGGCCCCGGTTATAGAACAACATTAAATGTAAATACATATGTGGTAATTTCCATGTTGTTTTCTCATCTTTAATTTCTTAGCCAACAACCATCTACATATTTCTCAGTCTGTTTTCATTCCTGAAGCTCTTGCTCAGCGGCCTTGGCCTAAATAGTTTGCTCAAGAATATTTATCAACATATAATTTCATCTGACTGAATCATGTGTATAATATACATGTGTAATACAAGGGACTGCACGGTTGCCTTTGCAATTTGGTCACCAAAAGCATTAAATTTAATTCATTTTATGGGAGGGGTAGCGAGGTAGCAGAAGTTAGAGTATCGCAGTGCTACAGGGTAATGTTTGGAGCTAATAGCGACAGTTCATATCTTGTTAACCTGACATTTGTCAGGTGCTATGTTTTCGTTTCATTCAAATAAAATATCAGTTACATATGGCACAAACAATGTAACTTGGTGTCTTAATATTATGGCATCTGCCTGTTTCATAGATAGGGCTGGAGCCACTACACCCTCTAAACAATTCAGAAGATCTTTTGCCACTTGCTCCAATGTAGAAGAAAAATATGCACACAGTCTGTATTTTCCCCTTGCTGTTGAGTTAGTACAGATAAAACACAACCTTCCTTTTTATACATCAACAACATAAATCAGGCGTGCCTAAAACTAGGTGGATTACATAAAGCAGATTGTTAAAACATCACGACTCTCATGCAGAGCAGCATTCCATGGCAAGGGAACTGTGATATGATATGATATGATATGGTATTTGTAACGCGCCTATACACAAGTGTTTCAAGGCGCGACGAGGCAGGGAGGGAGGGAAACAAGGGGAAGACAGACAAACGATCCTACTAGGCCAGGTGTCATTCAGATCGGGCAAGTGCAGAGGTAAGGGGAAAAGGAGAAAGTGCAGGGGGAGGAGGTGGGGGGGAAAGTGCAGTACACGGTAAGTAGCCTAATAAAATAATAAATAATAAATAAAAGGGCCAGCTGGTGGCAAGTGCGAGGTAAGTGCAGAGCAAGTGCTAGGAAGGGGGCTGTAGGGATACAGTGACAGTCCCACAGTGCAGGGGGAGCCAGGGAGGCAGTGCAAGTGGAGAGTGGCTGGGCCCTGGACCGAGGTCGCCGAGAGTGGCCAAGATGCAGGTTTAGTGCAGAATTTCAGTGGGGAGTTAGGCAGGTTTAGCAGGGGAGAGGGAGAGAGAAGGCAGAAGCGAAGAGGAAGGTTTTGAGGTGCTTCCGGAACCGGAGATGGTTCTCCTCAAGTTTCAGGGAGGCAGGAAGGCTGTTCCAGAGGGAGGCCCCTGCTGCGGAGAGAGATCTACCCCCAGCTCGTTGCTTCGAGAAGCGGCTGACCATGAGGGAGTTGGAGACGGATGAGCGAAGGGCTCGTGAAGGAAGATATTTAGGAAGAGAGAGTTGAAGGTATTTAGGCCCCAGGCCCCAGAAGGCCTTGTGGACAATGCAGAGGGTTTTGAACTTAATCCTCGCAGCCACTGGGAGCCAGGGAAGAGATTTCAGTCCTGGAGAGATACGGTCCCTGGGCTTGAGGCCAAGGACAAGTCTCGCAGTTCTGTTCTGGATAAGTTGCAGAGGGCGGAGAGTGGAGGCAGGCAGATTAAGATAGAGGCTGTTACAGTAATCCAGCCTTGAGAGAACCAGGGCTCGGGAGACAGTGAGCTTCTGGGGGAAGGAGAGGAAGGGAAGAATACCTCTGAGGAGGTGCAGCTGGTAGTGTGACTTCTTAGAGACGTCAGATATATGAGGAGAGAAGGAGAGTGTGGAGTCGAAGATGACCCCAAGGTTTTTAGCCTTGCAGGTAGGGGCAGGAAGGGGGCCAAGGGAGGCCGGCCAGAGAGCTGCAGGGAAGGAGGGAGTGGGTGTGCCGATGAGTAGAATCTCAGTCTTACTGGCGTTAAGGCAGAGGTCATTGGCGGCACACCATTCCTGGATAGCAGACAGACAGTCGGAGATGAGGGAAGAAGAGGAGGAGGCCGAGGGTAGCCTGAAAATGAGCTGGGTATCGTCCGCATAGCACTGGAAGTGGGGGCAGAGAGCGGCGATGCGGTGGGCAAGGAGTGCCAGATACTGGTTGAAAAGCCAGGGAGAGAGGTTGGATCCCTGGGGGACACCACAGGTGGAGAAAAAGATGTCGGAGAGGAAGGAGCCCATTTGGACCTGGGAGGGTCGACCGGAAAGGAAAGAGGTCAGCCATGCCAGAGCCTGACCAGTGATACCCAGGTTATCAAGGAGACGGTTGAGCAGGATGGAATGGTTGACAGTGTCAAAGGCAGAGGAGAGATCGAGCAGAATGAGAACACAGGGAGTGTTGGAATCGAGGTTCAGGAGCAGGTCCTCACGGATGTTCAGGAGAGCAGTTTCCGTGCTTCTGGCCGCTCTGAAGCCGGATTGATGGTCATGAAGGTTACCAACATATTCAGCATGGAGGTTAAGCTGGGAGATGGCTAGTTTCTCCAGGAGCTTGCCCAGGAAGGGAGTAATGGAGATTGGGCGATAGTTGGCCTGTGGTGAGTTGCATGCAAATGCTTTAGCAAATCCACTCCCAACAGATTTAAAACACGTTTATTAGTGAGAACAAGCTGAGCCATGCACAATATAAGACCTATAATGAACTGTACAGGATCAGATATTGGACCTTGGACTTTGATCTGGCCCTATGCTGTGTAGTCTATTGTGCTATAGTCATCTTCATAATGATTCCTGGCTGAATATTGCTAGGCTTGCATAGGGTGAAAATACATATGCTGTTGCATTAGTGCTCTGGTTTTTAATTCCTTAATTTTCTTTTCCTTCTCCCCTTTATCTTTGGCCTGGTGATTGGCATAATACCTAGCCATATTCAAAATCTGGACAGCACCTTGAGTCGGCCATGTAGACTCATACGTTTGTATATCATTTTTTAGGTGAGGCAACAATCCCTCTACAAAATGTGAACAAAAAACATTCTGTCCCTCTGGCATAGCCATGTCCATTACACTAAACGAAGTGAAAGCTTCTTCTTTTTATGAAAAATATTTTTCAACTGACTCCCCTTCTTCCTGTCTGCAAGCAGTCAATTTATCCCAATTCGTTTGCTTGCGGTGAACCACGTGCTGGATACGTGATATCAGCAGTGCTGGAAGATGAACATAAGGTCCTTTGGGTAGCGTTTCATGCAGTGGATGGGAATCAGAGTAACTCTTACACCAAATAACGCAACCAACTCAGGAAGATGGCAAGTTTGACTGTTTTAATATCAATTGTCTAAAACAGGGAGTTACAATGGACATCAACGGACATCGCACAATCATTCCTCGAAGCATTTCATAAAAAATCACACTTATATAGTACACATTCATCATACATGATATCATACTATGTGGCAAAGAAGCGAAACCTACGGGGTTGTGGTAGGCTCAAGCAGAACATCTAAGTATACTTTCTATAAGGGGTAGGGTTATGATTGGACATCTACTGCCAGGTGGACAACTCATTCTCACCCCATGTGCAAGTCATTTTCAACATTTATTAGGTACATGGTACGTCATTGGCTCTCAAACTATAAGGCCCTTTATTATATGGCCCTCTACAATTTGTTGGCACGCTCGTGCCAGTCTGGAACATTTGGCTCACTAGCAGCACGTAAGCTCATAACCCAGGTATCAGAAGGTGGACTTGACTGTACCTCCCCACCCAATTGGCCCAACATCTCTCATCAGCCATGCCTTCTGCCATGAAGATTGTCTTTGAACATGGCCTTGCAATGTATTCTCGTCTCTGAGAATATAAGGGAGTGTGGGCATACACTATCATAATTCTGAACTGCATGGCCAACTCTATTTTCATCCTTGGCTCACGTGACAGGAGACCAAAATTAGACCCATTTTGTAGCATTTCATTGTCTTGAATGAATAAAACTTGGGATTTGTGGTGTTCTTTCTTTGCACCTTAATAAGGGATGATTCCCTGTCTCACGTTCACTGCCTTCAAGAATAGATAACAAGTCTTGGCTGCTTTAGCCTCGACACCAGGCCAGCCATCCCTTTTCGACTCTTCCACGATCCCAGCTACTTCTTTGCTGCGACACAGTTTGTGGCCCTACTCTCCATGGGTTTGAACTCACTAAGGTTGTGACACCAATGTCTTGCTTCTATATAACGGCGGCTCCGCCTGCAGACTATTCACTACGTATAGCCAGCTTCTACGATCACTCTGTCTACTTCTGTTGCTGCATCTGTACAGGTATCGAACGGTTTGCATATTCTGCAGTGCTCTTCACACATGCAATCTTTACTTCGCATATGAAAGTTTTACTTGATTCTTTACTTCGTCATCAGTTTCTATGAGGTCCATATGCTCTCTTCTTCAGCCAGTCTTCTCTGTGTGTCACGCTTATTTCTTGTGACATCACGAACCCCTTTTCATATTTCTCCAAGGACTTCCTCCACGAGATTGTCATCTCTTCGGGAATACATCTGATAGGGTTTTCTTAGTGGATACCGTCTTTCAAAATATTCGCTGCGGAATGGTCATAACTGCTGGTGTCAAGCATGGCACAATTTCAGACTTCCAGCGTATAGGTGGGAGGGGGGGCGGGACTTCCTGCAAAGGCATTTGGCTGCTCCTCTACAAAGAACTATTATTTCTTTGGACAATTCCCCAGTCTTCCCCCTTTGATTTGCTGCCTCTATCAGCTCATCCCACTTTATGACAGGATCTAAACTGTCTTGCATTCTGCATTGGTGCCATACATCTGCTGGCAGAATACATGAAAACAACTGATCTGTAACTCCCAATGTGAGTGGACCTGTTCTGGATTTTGTCTAATATTTGGGTAATCTTTGGTAAAAGAAGTGATTCCATACGGTTCCAAGGGACATGAACCTGGCGAGTCAGCTTCCCAGTATCAAACCTGGGCACCTCTCTTATTGGAAATGCTTAAGTTACCATAGACTTTGATGGAGCATTTATGATCTATAATAAAACTGTTGACACTATTTCAGGACAGAATTCTGTCTCAAGTTTATACTCCTTAATTGCTTGGTCTATATCCTCATAATTATCTGGCAGGGGATACAGTCCCTCCTTAATATTTAACCTTTTATGCAGCTCCAACATGTGTTTTCCCAGCCTTTGTACTATTGCAAATATAAGCATATCTCGTTGCTGGGGCACGTACACTTTAGCCTGTTCCACCCCTAGTTGGCCATTTTGTATCCATGCTGACACTACCTTTTCTGCGGTTTCTGCGTCACGGGCTGTAATCCTGTGAGCACGAGGTGGCTAGGAGATCCCCTCATCACCAGGTACCCGGTAGGGTTGTGGAGGAGACCTTTTTACCATTAAACATTCTAACAATGGATATGTCTCATCCTCTAAGATCTTTTTTGATTCGGGTGTCGGGGCTTAGGGGTAAGCCCTGGCTACATACACACCCTTAATCCTCATTGTATTTTTGCGGTCTCCCTCATCCCAATCTTTTTTCATCTCTTTCTGATCATATGCGCTTTCTCAGATTGTGGTTTACATGTTTTAATCTGTGCTTTCCTCATAGAATTTCGTCTTGAAAAATCTTCCCATTGCTTATATACTTCCAGTTGCAGGGGCCTAACAACCTTATCACCCTTAGAGGCTAACACTTCCCTTAAATATCCTATTTTACCTGGGTCAAAAGAGTTGGAATTTAAATATTATTAAAATTCCTAACAATGCTAACAATCCGAATGAGCCGAGTGCTCTCCGTGACTACTCATGTGTCCCTGATTGGCATTGTCCCTGTCCCCACCTGCCCAGTCCCCATCCAGCTCACAGCCCAGACATGCCCCCACACTCCCTCCTCTGTATCTTGTTCAATGCGGCCCATCTTCTCCTCACCCCTTGTCTCCACCTGCCTTGGTCATGGAAGGGGAGAGGGGCTCTGCCAGGACCTCTGGCATCCATTTCCGTGGCGGCCATAGACACCAAGGCCAGTATTCTTGCTTTGGGTAGTTTTAAAAAAATCTACTATGAGCACATTGGGGGCTGACTTTGGGGTGCTAACAGAAACACCAGCCACACCGTTGGGCTGGATCAGCCGGTAACTCGGCCCTCTCGCTTCACTTGGCCTATAGATTGAGCACTGGACCGTTACTGGCAAATCAAGCCGGCCAACACATGTTTTATTGCTTGGAGCACATATGGGGTGCAGGAGCGACTGTAAAATATTGTCAGGAACACTTTTTAATTTGTCCATACCTATTATGCAACATTATTTTTTTTAGTTATGTGTTATGCATATTACATTTTATTATATTGAAAGGATAATGCTTAAAACCTTTTCAGAGATTGTTCTAAATATTTTAAAACAACTGGCACCATGTTCCAACCCTCGCAGAAAGCCAGGAGTAAACCACAGAAGCCTCATTTCAAGTGTGGCCGTGTGAGTAAAAATGGTGGCAATGTGGCCGAAGTGGGCAGGAGCGGTTGGGAGCAGTGCTCCTCTACTTTTTTGTATTAAGTTTTACTGTTCCTATACTTTTTATTTGAAAAAGAAACCGTTCTGGAATGGTTTTGCTTTAAAATAAGTGTAGGAAGAAGTTGAAACCTGCACTTCAGTGCACTGCACTGAACGTTCCCTTAAACAGCAGGCATGGTGATAGGGGTTTGTGGGAGCAGGGGCGGGCCAGCAGGGAACATAGTTCCACTACTTCTTTTCATACACTTCGACCACTGCCTGTAATTCCTTTACTGAAACTGCCTCATTACCACACTGCCATACTACGAGTTTGGCGGAAGGGGGGAAGATTTAACTCCAGCAAAAGGTTGGAGGTAAATCTTCCTCCTTGCTGCCAAAAATCAGCAGATGTATCATTCAGTAATTCCACTGGCTTCAAATCCTCCAAAATGTTAAACTTCCACAACTTGTACTCTCTTGGTAACTCCACGGGACCATGTGGCGGTAACGGTAATCGAGTTTGGCCGTAATCCAGCAGATTTACTGCCTTATTACCACCAAACTCGTTATGAGGCCCTGGTCTATAAAATTGCATGTGGAAAGAGGTGCACAATAACAGAAAAAAACGAATGACAAGGACTCCCCTAGCAATGCATAAAACAATAAACATTCATAAAGCACCTTTCCCAACTACTGCCTCGCAATCTGTAGCTAACATTTGTAAGAGCTGTGCATCGCATATACTGTAAAATAAATTCACAGCAACACTACCAATATGATTAAATACTCCATTAAATGAGGTGAATATGAGGACTTCCAGGGAAGGAACAAGACTTCCCCCTTCCCTATCCACTTCAGGGCAACATTTAGAGTGACCTGCTCCTTGGAATGCCTGTCTGCCTACTGTAATACTGTTACCCCGAACGCTGCCTACTGCAAGTCACACACCGCCAAGTCATCTCTGGGAACCTTCCTGGGTAGAAAAGTCAGAAGTCTGACTCACCTTTCCTCAGGCACTCAATGGAACCTCGCAGCACACCAAGGACTTGCTTCTTGGAAAGCATGCTTACGGTTATAATAGTGGTAACCAGGATAATTCTGCTGGAAGTGGGGGCCCTGCAAGTGTCCTCTTGCAACCTTTCTGGCTGGGATGGGCAGCACAAGGGCTCCCCCTTCCTTGGAGACCCTTGACAGGGCCTTACGGCCCCCAATGAAGAAAATAAGCTGACTGTGGCTCTCTCTTCAGTTTCAAGCTACTTTGAGAGCCTGCGCCTGCAAGTCCAAGCTTCTTTGGACAAGTGCTGTTTCCGCTTGTTGAATTGCAGTGCTGTTGGACCCAGTCAACCACCTCACCAACACCACACCAAAGTGTTACCTCAGAAAACATTCAGGCTCCCTTATTGACACTGTCAAACCCAAGGTACAAGACTGAATGTTAACTGTAGTGGTTCTGCCCCCATGGCCTGGTTTACATAGACTTTTCCCAAAATTCTATTGCTAATAATTATTCTTTCGCTGGATAGGTTTGGGTGAAAGTTTCCAAAACTAAAGTGTGTCTATGGCCCCCTCATACTGAAAAGATTGGGGCCAATTTCTCGAAAGGTGGAAAAGATATTAAGAAAACAAGAAAATGCTTTTTTTGGCCCAGTCCCATTAATTTTTCCTTAGCGAAAACATGCTTCAGTTGAACAACCATAGAGTGAAAACCACTGGCGGGATTTGCACAGAATAAGATACAAATTGGGCACATAGTGGCGCAGATGTGCCTTTCGATTGTTTGGTGTAAATCTGTCCAGTAGTTTTTTAAATCTTTCGTGCCCACTTCTCCTGAAAAACGAATGTCTTGCATAGTGCTTTGCGACAGAGAGGCTGAGTGGCTGTTCATAAATGAAAGCTGCCATTTTTTTTTGCACAATGCCAGCAGTTGCTGCGGTAATACAGAGGTAAGCCTGAAAGTAAAAAGGGCTGAAAATGATATTTGTAGCAGGATTAAGGGTTGTTCAACTATCAGGCTACAGGTGGCGGGGTAAAGGGGGGTATTAGCCTATTTGACCTAAAACAATTGACCTAATGACCAATTTGATCGAATTTTGCATGGGTGACTTGCCCTTTGGGGCAATTTGGTTGCATATATTGCAAAATACCAACCCTGGAGAGCAGGGGTTGTGGGGATGTCCCCAGCTCCCCATGTTGGATATTTTGCAATTTTGGGGGTGCATGGGTGTCCCCGCTAACTTAAAATTGGAGGCAGGAAAAAAAAAATAATGTGCGTTTAAATTGGGTCCCGAGCAAATAAATTGTGGTCAGTTTGCCGTGATCCCAAAAAATGTGGTCAAACACACCCAAACCAAAAGAGGAGCACATGTGTAGTGGGGAGTTTGGAGTGGGCTCGGTAGCCCGTTTGAGGGAGAATGTTTTGTGCTTATCCAGGGAATCCTGTGGTACTCTTGTAAGTTTACCCTGGTAACGCTATAAAACGTAATTGGAAAACAAAATATGTCACATAAACCGGAGAGTGAAGGGAGTATTGGCAGCGGGTCAGGGGAAGCATACACGTGGAAAGGAATGGTGGCGGAGGTAAAATAGAGGGGGGGACACATGGTGAGTCCTATTGAGGACATGGAATACTTGGAATACTTTTTAATTTTGCAACATTTTCCCGTTACCACGCCAATCAGTTGTTACCTTATTTCAGGAATCACACTTTATTATTGCGGGACTGATTACTGCTGAAATAAAGGATGCCATCAAATAAACTATTCCTTGTTAGCGTGAACATTATCCCTTGAATAAAAAAGGGGGGGAATCCAATAGCCTATGGACCACTGAGGCTTAGCCATAGTCTTTTCAACTGGCAGGCATCTGGACTCTGCTACATTGACAGTGGACACTGCCAGGGGACAAAGGCTAGTGTAGCCAGTGGTTGCTGTTCATGGATGCAGGGCATGGCTGGTTGAGTACTGGGGTTAGGGGTATAGACCTCGGCCAGTCTAATTTTTTTAACTCATTGTTGCAACATGGACTGTGGCCTTGGGGAGAGGCCATGGCTACCCAGTCCTGAAGAAAATGTACCACAACAAAACACTTGAAATTCACTGAAAAAATGTTAGTTAAGAGTGAGTCAAAGTGAGCTGATTTATTCCAACAAAACCCTTGAAATTCAGTGGGTGTGGGAAGTGACGATCATCTTAACTTTGCACCCACTCCCCATTGCAAAGCCCATGACCACATAGATGATGATGAAGAAGGGATTCACTATAAGATCCAGAATTACATCCTCGGGGGTTCATTGATTGGGGGGGTGCTAAGTTAAGATGGTCATCACTTCCCACAACAGCTGAATTTCAAGGGTTTGGTTGAGATAAATCAGCTCACCTTAGCGCTCTCTTAATTAAAGTTTTTTCAGTGAATATAAATATATCTACAAAACATGGAGAGGGAGAGAATAGATAGGCTAATTTAATAACAATCCTTGGAATGCCACTTTCATTTCAGATCCAATGGCCAATGCATTCTGGGTATGCAAAATAACAGAAAAATATATAGACCTTAGGGACTGTAGGAGACAATTGTCAAGCAGCCATACATCCTCTTATTATGAATCATCAGTATGATACAGTGTGATATGTTTGTGATTGTAGCTAAGGGGCATGTTTACCAAACGCCATCAAGGTTATTGTAGGTTAAAAAAAAGCATGCGAAAACAAATCCGAATAGCTGAAATGTGAGAGTAAAATGGGTGTTTCTAGCTAACAAGCCACACACACCACAGTGCCACCTAGTAGCAATCCCTGGAATTTATTCTCCAGTTCAGAGCCCCTGAGAAATGCATTGTGGGTATGCAAACTAGCTGAAAGCATACAATTTTGCACCAGAGGCAAAATTAGCAATGCTTAACATTTTCTGCAAGTAAAATCATTGTGTTCCAGAATGGTGCAAATCTATTGACCACATATATGGTCAATTGAATTGTTACCTGTGTCATTTCTGTTATGTGATCTGGCCCTTGGTGTGGATGTGTTTCCCTGGCAGAAGTAGTGGAACAACTGATAAACCAGCTCAGCAAGTTGCATGGTCACTTCAGACATCTCTGTGCAACCTCCAATTGCAGAGTTATGTGCTCACAAATAAACCTCAAACTTCAGAGGCTGATAAGCTAGGTATCATTACATTAGGCAATAACAGTTAGCAATATGAGATGCGGTCTGTGATAATTTTTTTTAACTGGCGGAATTTGACAACAGTGTGTTTCAGGTGTTGAAATGCTCATGTTGTTAATCAGATAAGGAGCCTTTTTTTAATGCGAGTCTCTGTTATTCCTATTGAAGTTTTTGGCTTCAATATTTTTTAACTGTGTACCATCCTAACTGGTGCTTGTTTTTATTTTACATATAGGGATCAATTTTCCATGAAACCCTTATGATGCAGTCAAAATCGAATACGCAGAGAGCTGCTCCTGATCACTGCATCTAGCCTAGTTGTATGTCACCACTTGAATACTGCATCTAGCCTAGTTGTATGTCACCATTTGAACACTGCACCTAGCCTAAACTGTGCTTCCACTTGAATATTGCATCTAGCTTAGTTGTATGTCACCATTTGAACACTGCACCTAGCCTAAACTCTGCCTCAACTTGAATATTGCATCTAGCCTAGTTTTATGTCACCATTTAAACTCTGCATCTAGCCTAAACCCTGCCTCCACTTGAATATTGCATCTAGCCTAGTTGTATGTCACCACTTGAACACTGCATCTAGCCTAAGTTGTGTGTCAGCATTTGATCACTGCATCTAGACCCCTGATCATGAGTAAAATCCTAGGGACCCTGACACTCCAAATCATATTAGGCCTCCTCACCACCATGGCCACTCCCGCTCCAACATCATGCCCCCCCAAAGACAGAAACACTAGACTGCGAGCAAGACTACCTCACCTCTACAATCCCAAAACTAATTTTAACAAAAGAAGTCTCACTGTCCACCCCTCTGAACCACCCAACAAAAGCACACAGCAGGGACTTAACTACCACAAACTATCCCCCGACCTCCCAAACACTACTCCCAGAAACACTCTGAGAGCTAACGTATCTACAGCCACACCTCACCCTAAAACCAAAAACTCGAGCACCCTATCACTATCTGGGTCGCTAATTAATGCCAGATCCATGGTGGCCCACGCTACCATGATCGCTGACACACTCACTAATGAGAATCTGGACCTAATGGCCATAACAGAAACATGGCCCCATGAGGCTGCTGGACCCGCCCTCATGATAGCGGTAGCAGATGGATATCAGATACTAAGAGCAGACAGACCTAACGCCAAGGGCGGCGGCATAGCCATTATCCATAAAACCAATCTAGCTCTCAGGCTTGCCAATGCTCCACCCAACCAATCCTGCGAGACCCTCAATGCCAAACTCCAACTATCCCACAACCGAACTCTAACCATACACGTGGTCTATAGACCTCCTGGCCCACTCGGCTCTTTCGAAGATGACCTAAACTGCATCCTAGCCAATAATACCAAAGACCATTCACAAACTTTGCTTATGGGTGACCTCAATCGTGGATTTATTGATAACAACGACAAACAGGCTCACTTGGTCACTGCTATTCTAAAGGATCACGGCTTGACACAAAATGTCACTTCCCCGACACATATCAAAGGAAGGACCCTTGACTGGGTTGCTGACTTAAACTGCAACATCACTATCACTAACGCCATACCACAATCATGGACCGACCACTCCCTAGTCACCTTCTCTGCATCCCTTGACCTCATCCACCCTAATACTATAGACATGGCACCCTCCCTCCCGACTAGGAGCAAAAAGGACATCACAGCAGAAAAGCTACTACCACATCTCCTCCCGGACCTCAAAAACCTATCCAACAATATAGACCCCACCTCACTAGTCGAAACCTATAACCGCACCATGACCAAAGCTTTAGACACTATTGCACCAATCAAAACTCGTAAAAGTAAACAGCCCACCTCAATGCATGGTTCACACCCCATCTGAAGGAACTAAGGGCAAAAAAACGCAAACTCCAATCCATTTGGAATCACACTCCCACGGAGGAAAACAAGCTTAGACTAACCAACCTATCCAAACTGTACAAAAAAGAAATAATTAGTACAAAAAAGGACATGTTCAACAATAGAATATCGAAGGCCAAATCAGACACCAAGGAACTCTTCGCTATCCTCCGTGATATGGAATCTCCCATAACACAGGTGGATAACACTCCCAAGGATAAGCCATGGTGTACTGAAATTCAAAATGCCCCATCGAATAAAATTACCTCCTTCCAGGTCAAAATTGCTAAAAAGAAAGACTCCCTGCTCCTCCCGGTAGTGACCATACCCCAACAACAACCACCTCCTCTCACCCATGACTGCACCACCCCACCATTCAGCTTCAGGAAAGTCACTATTATCGAAACAGAAAAAATCATTATCTTGCTCAAACCTTCCAATTGCAAAGGTGACAGCTGCCCACCCCAAATCATAAAGGATGCAGCCAGAGATCTAGCTCCTTTCATTACCAAGCTCATTAATGCCTCGTTCTCAACTAACCAAGTGCCAAACAACCTCAAACACTCCTGGGTACTCCCACTGCTCAAAAAACAAACTCTAGACCCCTCCATCCCAACGAATTGCAGACCTATCACTACAGTCCCTTTCCTACTCAAAATCCTTGACAGAGTAGCGTACCTACAAATACGGGACCACCTAGAAGCCAACAACCTACTAGGTACTCACCAATCCGGCTTCCGCCCCCTCCACGGCACAGAAACAGCCTTGATCGACCTCAAGACCCAAATTGACGAGCTAAAGGACAAAGGGAATTCAGCTATGCTACTCCTCCTTGACCTATCGGTGGCTTTCGACCTAGTGGATCATACAGTCTTATGTGACCACCTCAGGTCAGCTGCCCATTTCTCAAGTGATGCCATAACCTGGGTTCAATCCTTCTTAGCAAATCGCACAATGAGTCTTCTCCCCTCTCGCAGCCGCAGACCCTATTCAAGTCCCCTGTGGGGTACCTCAGGGATCCTGCGTCTCCCCCACCATGTATAACATATTTACTAAGCCCCTGTTCGACACGTTGGACAGATTGGGTGTCACCTACACCAATTACGCAGATGACACCAAGATTCTCATCCCCCTTTCGGGCTACTTCATGGAGGACTCAGCCTTAGTAAATAGGATATACCACCTCATTCAGGCATGGATGGCATCCCATGGCCTCTGCCTGAATGACGATAAAACTGAACTCCTAATCCTAGGCTCCGACACGGCCTTAAAAAAACTCGACCCCAACTACGCCACCTTCAATATCTACAACAACGACATTAAAGTGGTACCGGCTGTCAAAACACTTGGCTTCTATCTCGACTCTGCGCTTTCCCTTAAGAAGCAAGTCAACTCACTATCATCCTCCACAGCTTACACCTGCAAACTGATCCGAGCTTGCAGACCATTACTCTCTGAAACTAGCCGCATCACCCTAGCCAACGCACCCATACTATCGAGACTGGACTATTGCAACGCACTTTATGCGGGCTCCAATAAATACATCTTAGACAAACTCAAAGACTCCAAAACAATGCCATTAGAGCAGCTCTCAATATTCCTAACAGAGAGCACATTTCTGCATTCAGAAGAAATGCTCATTGGCTCAACATAAAAGACAGTCCTCCTCAAAACACTATCCCTGACCTCCAAATGTCTAAACAACATTGCGCCCCCGTATCTTACAGAGAGAATCAATAGGAAAACCTCTAACCGACCCATGAGATCAGCCAATGCCTTCACCCTTGAGACTCCCAGGTACAAACTGAACACAGCCGGCGGCTCCAGCTTCCCAGTTACGGCTGCCCAATCCTGGAACAAACTCCCACTTGAGCTCAGAACCGACCAACCCTACCCCGCATTCAGGCGAAAACTCCTAACATGGCTATGGTCCAATGATGCCTAAACCCAGCGCCAGAGGTACCTCCCTTACCCAGACAGCGCACCATACCTCCCGCCATCCGCATATATGCCATCCCACCACCAGCAGATACTCTAACTTCTTCTCTCAGTAACCTGATCACCTACTACAGTCAATCGAACAGATGTCTATGTCTGTACTATAACCTGTATATAAGCCTGTTTTGTATATAAATACTGTGCATGTAAATCTTGTATATTTATAATAATGTGTAACTAAGCTGATAAGTATCCTTGTAATGCTTGCGCCCAACTACCTCCGGGTCTCGGCTGCGCCATATCAAATAAACAAACAAACTGCTGAATTATTGGAGAACTCTACCCTCGACCTTGCCCAGCTCTGTATAGTTGAATGTGGATTACAAAGGAAGCCGTTACCCCATAAAGGAGTTTGTAAACACTGTATCGTCCCGCTATGGCATCAAGCCAGTGAAATGTTGAAGTCCAATTTCACGGGCGCGACCTCACAGCAATGCCCAACCACATGTCCTCTGCTTCTCTGGTGGTGCGGAGAAGGAAGGAGGGTGGCAATAGACTTAGGTGAGAGTGTGTGGCTGGACCCCAGGTTTCTTTTTGGCTCGGTTTGTCTATGCGTCCCTCATACTCTACCTGTGATGCTAGAGTATGAGGATTGAGCAGGGATTGGAGGAGGGATGCTGAGGGGGCCGTACACAACATAATATCATAGCTGGGCACCTATCAACAACAGGATCTATTTCACCTCGGTTTTTGAGTGATTTCATAGACAGCTCAAGAATTGCTCTCGTTGCTCATCAGATTTCACTCGGAACCCCTCGACGGAATGTATGTTCACTGTTCATAGTTACATATGCAAATGTCTTTATTTATTTGGCCTTTCCTTTGGACAGCGCCACACTGCTCCCAAGCTAGATTTGCTCTTTAGAAACCCCCCTACCTGCCTGCTTAAATGTCCCACCTCTGGGTGTCTGTCCCTTATTTATACAGGAAGGCGAGCTAGACGAATTTCTGATGCATCTGGAGCAAAACATTTTCCAACACAAATCACCCAGTCACCTTCCAGTTATTGATGTCCTGTGAGCCCCTGATGGATGGGGGCTCTGGTGTATTTTCATTACACCGATTCATGGAACATGTTAATTGTGTAATATGCTACTGAGGCTTTGTAACTGCATGACATGTTCTATTGCGTGTAGGCCTCCGATTGTGTCTATAGGGACGAAGGACAGTCCTGCAATACAGCTTTGCTTCTGCATGCAAGTAGTCAGAAGCACAGGCGTTCCCATACACCTGGGGAGATGGTAGCTGGATCATGACAGTGGCTGGCGGACCTCATTCCTCCCTGTGCAGAGTGAAAGACCCCCTATAGAGTATATATCTTTCCATATTTATGTATTTATATATTGGAGGAACAATGTTATTTTGAACACAAAAGAACGTGCAATAGATAAGAAATCAGATTTGACGGGAAGCAGTGAGCTTCTTACAATGGGGTGAGTTTGATGGACAATCTGACCGGGTTGTGAAGGAAGTAAATGTAACAGTCACCGGGGACAATACATAAATGGACATACATAGATTGAGGACAAAGAACATTGGACATTTTTAAGTGCAGGTAGATGGTACGGCCAGCTGTGCTTGGTATGTCGACATGATGGGTGAAGTACTAGAGTGGAGGCAGAGGAAGTGAGGGGCAGAGGAAGGTTGGAGGTGAGGGAACAATGTTAGCTAGAAGGCCGATGAGAGGTTAGTTATTGTTCTACAGTCTGAAAAGGGGCCATGTTTTCTACTAGGTGTTGGTGGTCTTGAAGGAGTGAGCTTTTGATCACCGTAACGCAAAATAGGCCCACCACTTAAAGAGTAAGTGTGCGTTTGTCCCTAAAGCAAGTTTATTGCACAAAGGGCCGGGAGGGGCTAGATGACATCAAAGAGTCAAACTAACCTGAGTCTCTCGGAACCACACAAAGTACACACATTTTATATAATTTGCAACAGTTAAAACACTCCGACAGATTTTGTTACAAAGTCAAACCCCCACACATGACTGGTTAAACCTATACAATGTAACCAAATTCCCTTCAGTTCCCACACTTCTCATTTGATACATTTATTTAAGCGCCATCCTCTTTAAACTTATAATTGCACGTTTCATATTTACTCTACACCCCTCTCTGGGGTCCATACATATTTGGTCACAGTCCCATCTCCTAGTTACACAGTTTGCACAATTTACAAACTGTTTAAATTATTACAGGGTCCATCTGGTTGGAAACCTTTACTCCTACTTGTGACACACATAGTCATTCTGTAAAAATTCCATTGATATGAAGAGGGGGGAACAAACTTCCTTTTGATCTATAGTTGCTGGTTTTATTCCCCAAACTTGTTGGTGCTAAGTTTCATTCTAAACTATGCAATTGAACTCAAGCCCCCCAATTACGCACACTCCAGAATAAAGACAACCCCCTAGGGAAATAGGCCAGGAGGGAGCGTTGAAAGGATAACAAGGTTTAATTATACCAGATACAAATATCAGCAAAGGACACTGCTACTCAAGAGCGCTCTGACCAGTTCAAGTACAAACATTAGCTTATAAGGGACAAAATCGTCACAAAGTAGAGGAAATCTAGGGGTCACCTATTGGTGGGGAACTTACACATGAGCCTGCTCCATTGGGGATGCCAGGCTATGATTGGTTAGTTCTCCATCCATCAGGATCCACGTGGGTCAGCTGGACTCATCCTCCCAGTGAAGGTTGGGTCACACATTCAGAACAATGTTTCTATCTAAACTAACATGCTGTGACAGAATATTAACTCATTGTGGCAAGCACCTGGGTGGCATGGGAAGTGGTGCCAGGGAGCAGGGAGGATAAAATACAGTTATGCCGACCCACACATTCTCGGCTTCATTGATACCACAGTTCCTGCATTCGAGGTCTTCTCCCGTGGTTTTGATCTTGAATTTATGTTCCCTAGTACTTCGGGTTACATGATCGAGTGACTCTGTGGAAGAGAAATATGGCTGTACCTGCTTAGATCTGTGGTGGGTGGTTAATGAGGATGAGGACCTTGGGGTCGTGCTCTGATCAGAGAATGCAAAGGTGTTGGGGTCACAAAAGTGGTATGGGGCTGGCTCTGTCCTGGCTGGGTGGGGGTTAGAGTGTGAATGGCAGTTTAGTGGAGATGGATGAACGCAGCACAGAGCACATTCCAGTGAGAGATACTAGATAATCACAACATTGCGAGGATGAGGGGGGAAGTGGACGTCTATGAGAACAAGGTGTGCACAGAGCCATCATGTTGTACAGAAAGGAATTGGGCCTTGTGAACTGTCTGCCATCGACTTCTCCCTTTAGGGCCTAATCCAAAAATGGAGTCCAGGGCTCCACATTCTTCTAGTGCCAAGCGGTTATAACTAAGAAGTGGGCTTAGATATACAGAGCCCTTGTATATTAGATCATTTAGTATGGTGTTCGCCGCATTTGGAAGTGCCTACGGAGCTGGGATATGCTCATTTCCATCCCAACACAACAAACCAGCTCAGCCCACATGATCCCAACTCACACCCTGGCGACTGAATTGAAAATCCATGATCTATTGGTGCACCTTCCATGCAAGCAACACTTGCATCAGGTTAATTGTTTGGCCCTTAAACCCAGCCCTGCCAGTTGGGTGAAATCCCTCTGTCATTCAATAACAGAGATTACAGAGATTACATCTCTCTTCCACAATATCAGCAGGCCATAAAACAGGCTTGATCGAAACTGACAATGGCTCTCCCTCTCAGCCTTCAATCTTGTAAAACCAGTTTCCTGGGCATTCCCAGTTCTGTTCACAGCAGATCCAAGCTTCGATGATTCACACAAATTCCCCACAATGAGGGGGCACACCGCACACAGAATCACTTATTCATAATATCCACCATATCTCCCAACTATCCCGAAAAGCTTCCTGTGTATGTATGTTCATGCATGTGTGTGTTATAGACTACTGCGTCCCCTCATCACAATCTCCATTCACAACGTTCTATCTCGCATGCGCATGTCTTTGCTTCTCATTAAGGCTGAGTGACACTCAATGCATTTATATTGTATTTATATTATATCAACAAAGTTGTCATTATATTGCTGCGTGCGTGCAAATCCATAAATGGATCATCTTACACAAATAACCCTGAAAGTAACATTTATTCCATTGACATTAACTACACTATATTTGTGTCAATTTGCAACATTGCCATCACCCCGGTCCCCAATATGGCGCGTGCAATTCAAACTTCTCTTTACCCGTGGCACCTTTATTAACTACTGTAAGGAACTAATGGTGGAAACAGTAAAGACAGACCCAAGTGATCAAAGTTCAAGGGCGTTTATTAAGCTGGATAATGGGTGAGAAAAATGCCTAATCTAAACCTAAATCTAAGATGAGAGCAAGCTATGACCATCAAATAATAATAAGGCCGTCCTAGTGGCATCTTGTCAAATAGCAAGATCCTATACTAGAAAAAAAGAAGTGTTCAGCAAATGATAAATCAGGATGGGTTAGCTGGGGTCTCCCTAGCCCATGTATTTAGCATGGGATAAGGCAGAACTCCGCAGCACAGCACACTTCTGGGCCTCACCAGCACAAGGTTACAGTTCCTATCAACGAAACCAGGACCTTATGGGTCCAAGTCTCTTTTCTGCAAAGTCTCTTGCCTTAGAATGCCTGCTGGACCATAAACAATGTACAAACAAAATTTCCTCTGGTAATCTTTCACGTTGGGCGATTGCTCTGAACCCCTTGGATCCCCCTCAGCAGGGCTGTGATCCCGGTAATCTTTCACATTGGGCAATTGCTCTTCGCCCCTTCGATCCCTCTCAGCCGGGATCTGATCCTGGTAATCTTTCACGTTGGGCGATTGCTTTTTGCCCCTTGCTTCTGTTAAGGAGGGCAGTCGGGCGTCACACACCGGACCAGGACCCTCACCCCTTGCCTTGGATGCAGCGCTCAACTGGAATGTTTTCACTTTATTTTTTTGCAAATTCAGATTGGGCTGGCACCCAACCCATCTCACATCCCCTTTTACAAATATGCCGAGTCACAATGGACCATGAACCAGCCCGGTTGGTGGGAATGCAATATTTATTTATTTTAAAATTCAAATGAAATCACACAATTTTATTATTGGGCCGCAATCACCAATGGGGTGATAATTACGATGTAAACTGATGAAATACACTTGGTTAACCATCTACAAAAACATATCCACAGCACAGATGAATAGAAGCAATTTTACAGTTCCGTTAGATAGCACCCGAGTTAAGATTTCGTCCTGCAATGCTCTCTCAAACCCCTATTTGTTAAGAAAGGAAGAAGGCAATGAATATGGCAAGGGAAATGTGCACAGAATCACACAGTGAACAACTTTGAATCTAACAACGTGCATACAATACCCAAGACTCGTGTATACTAAAACCCAGGAGTGCAAATAGAGTGAAACAATAATACCAATATATGAAAAGGGATGTGGGGTAAGCACTTAGTACCTCCTTATGACTGAAAGGAAAGTCGGCAAACTTCTTACCCACTATGCTATTACAGATACTGACAGCGCTAAGCCCACGTAGAGGGCAAGCAAGGACAGGATCTGTGAGCTTACACTCTGGATGATACTGAATAAGGAACTTAGAAACAGTACTCACGAGGACCGGAAAGACCACTTGAATGTCAGTAAACCCACAAACCCAGTTGATCAAACAGGGACCCTGAAGGCTATAACAGCAATGGGTGGAGGAAACTAAATACATAAGACCCTAGTCAAGGGGCAAGTAGGAATAGTGATTATAGAATAGTGAGGAAAACAAAGGGCATTCACACTGGGACTAGTTACAACAGCACCCCACACCTAATAATCAATGGGAAATAAATGCAGAAGTGCAAAGGAAAACATGGAATGGATCCCAATAGAAAGTAAGGATCAGGAGCAGGAAAAATGATATCACAAAAGGAAACCTTTCCCACCCATCCAAGGAGAAAAGGCAGGAAGCTACATCTAAAAATGGAAAGACTAATGCATCAAGTTTTTCAGTAGCAAAAGGACAGCTTCAAAGAAACAGAGAACACAGGCAAATTGGGCAGCATCAAAGGGTAAAGCACAGAGAAAGGCTGCCTGCAGACAGAAAGGGAAATCCAGAAAGCAGAAATCAATTAAGCACATAAATTCGAAATCCAGGGCAGAGGAACAAGAAACATGAACTAGGAACCAGGCACAAAAACTAGGAACCAAGAACAAGGGACCAGTCACAACAGGAACACTGCAACAATGACCAGCGCTGGACTGAAGTAAACTGAGGCTTTTAAAGCTCCTTAACGAGCACACCCCTCAGGTGTGCCGCCTGCTGCACCTGCAGCCACAGGTGTTGCCTATCCTCCACCCAACCTTGTCCTGCAAGGGAGGAGATGAGGCAGTGAGCCAGGCATTCTGGGAAGCATAGTCATTAGATTAATGTAGCATGCTGGCTGCCAAAAACCTGGAATGGATCCGGAAGGGAAGTAACTTGGAAAATAAGGTTTTAGCGTTCCCAATTCATCACAGCACTGTAGAATAAGGTTCGGAGGAAATGTCCAGTAGGGAAAAAAACCCAAAACATGCCCCCAAGTGACGGGAACGGGAGCGAAGGGAGCGAGCCCTGACACTATACCCCCTCCCACGGCCGACTCCAGGCGGCCGTCACCCGCACAAAACATCTTCCTTCCATGACAGGAGCGCTTTGTCTTCGGAGGTGGCACTGACGGAAACGATGACCCGCGGGCAAAAGCAGAGGGACTGGAATGAATAGAATCAGGCCGCAGTCTAGAAGAGCCATAGGCAGGTTTTCGGTGAGGAAGAGACTCATGGGTCGAAGAAAGGCACAAAGGACTTGCAGGACCCGAAGCAGAGTTGGAAGGTCCAGGAAGCTCAGTCTCTGGGAGCGAACACTCATACATCATTGAGGAGGGAGGCAGGCTGGTGCAACATGCTTTAGACAATGGTAGATGCTCTGGTAGCCTCCCTGCCGAGAGCGGACATACAGGAGGTGAGAAAATAGCAGGTTTCAGGAAATGTTCATGTTCAGAAAAAGAAGGTGGCGGCCGAGGTAGAGGTTCGGATCTTCTCCCATCGTCCATCTGGTTAAAGGCCTGTGGTTGAGGGTGACCAAGGTTCGACTGCATCTGTTCCACGCCCTGGGGGCCTGGAAGTCCAATGGGTTGTACGAGGCTGGCACTCCTGGTGTCAGTCATGTAGCCACCTTGTTGCACGTGGGATACAACCGCAGGGACGTTTGGCATACCGATAGGAGTGATAGACGCAGTACTTGGTACATCAGGCACACTCGCAGCAGGAGCAATAACAGGCACATCTTGAACTGCAGCAGTCATACCCTTCCTTTGGCTACTAGCACCCGGATGGTGCAGCAGCTGGGGGGCCGTGCCCGTCCCCTCCCTCAGGCTCATGTGGGATCCTGCAACAAAAAAGCTGTCAAGCGGCTGATCTAAACCGGCCCCCAAATGCGAACCGTCCAGCCCGTTATCCTGGTCGGCTACTTGTTCGGTGTCTGGGCCATGGCGGATGATATCCGTCTCCCTCTCGTAACACTCCAGGCAAGTCCAACGGCCTTGCATGTAAGGCCCTCCCGAGTCTTGATCCAGCTTGATGTTTCTGAAGAGAGAACTGGCAGAAGTCTCAGACTCAGATGTTGCATATTCGGGAGGCGCTGATTCTACAGTCAAGCAGTTGGGAGAATCAACTTGTGTAAAAGGCAGGCCTTCTGGTGATCCTCCTGAAGCATAAGAAGGGCAGGCTGGACGTTCGTCCGTAATAAATGGTTGGGATTCAGGAGGTAACTCTGAAGTAGAAGAATATGCAACATGATCAGACAGAGTAGACAGGTGCACCTCCGATATTGGCAGCGAGGCTGAGCAGGATACAGGTCTCTCATGAACTGAAGCCAAACTAGCAGTAGGCTCTGGGACCGAAGACAGGCACTCAGGATGTGCTACCGGAGGCTCCATGGCTGAAGGATAATCCGCTGGATGAGTCACTGTAGCCGAAAACAGGCATGCCAGAGGAAATTCTGAGGCTGAGGGCATGCAAGCTGGAGCCGTCTCGTTAGCTGAAGACAAACTTGTCAAGGTCTTTGGCTCTGACCACGCACATGGTGAAGGCTCTTGAGTGACTGGCAGACATAGCAATTGTTCATTAATTGAAGACACGTTTGACAACGATGACTGCAGAGCCGTGGACTGGATAATCGAAGAGTCAATAGTTGTAGGAGGACAGACTGAAGTCCCAGAAGTTGACAGACACATTTGTGGCTCAGGAATGGAAAGCATCTTTTGGGCGGCTGACTCCTTGGCACCAGTAACCAAAGACTGAGCTGTACCCCTGCCGTCCCTCTCCTTAGTGGATGACACAGAGTCTCTTCCTTTGTAGAAGTCAAAATCAACCAGAGAAATCACCATAGTAAAGTCTCTGTTAATCAGGATTTCGTCAAATGTCCATTCCTCTGTCTTAGCTTCTGAAAGTGGCATATTAACAATCAACAGTTCAGGAATTGCCTGCCGGGTCTTTGGTTCAGTATACTGTGGAATGAGTCCATCAAAACATGAATTCTGTACTGTCTTTGACTGTTCGTTGTGACAAAAATTGGCAGAAGGAGGAGCGAACACAGAGGTAGCATCGTTTTCCACATCAGCTTGAATGTCTACTTCAGTCTCAGCAGCTAGATCGAGGGCAGAACCTAAGCCTACAGTAGTGACTGATTCTGTGTATGCCACCATTGTGGATTGTGTTTGGAAATCAGAAGCATGTATGTGTTCAAGCTCAGAATTATGGCAAACTGCTACACAGGAAATCTTAGGTAAAGGAGTGGCTTGTAAATCTTCAGCTAACTGCAATTCCTGACAAACGGTAGAACAATTGTCAGAACCTGTGCCCTGAATAAGTGCTGTGCTAGAAAAAGGACTATCACTCCCAATAGATTTTAAATATTGACAAGTATCATGACCTACAAAAACCTCCGCACTCAGGGACTGTCATGATGCCTACCTCCAAGGAGCCAGGTCCGACCCAGCAACCCCAGAGGCAGGCATCATTCCCCCCAGGGAAGTTCCAGCGGGCCCAAGCTGGGGCCCTTTGGACGCAGTCCTGGCACCTTAGGCGCCAGGCTCATGTTGGACCCCAGTCCTGGCGCCTTAGGCGCCAGGTTCATAAAGCTGGACATGTGTTCAAGTGTTTTAGTGTGCACTTACCTGATGCAGACCATGCTGCTACATCCAGGCCCTCTTGAGGCCTGAACGGGACTACTTTACCTGTGGGACTACTTTCCACCTGGGTGTGGTCGGGGAAGGATACATACCTGATCGGTGGAAGGATACATACCTGGAACTTCTTCCAAAGCTATTTAAACCCCACCCGAACAGCCACACGTGCTTCGCGTTGTTCTGCACCTAGCAGCTGGATGCTCACCGTGTCTGCTCCTGCTTCTGGACTTCAGCCACGCCTGTCAGCATCCTGGGACACCTGCAAAGGGTAATAAAAAGAGAATTGGGGAGGAAGAAGGCCTTACCTGCTGAACCTGCATCACAGAGACATTTCACCGACGATCCTGAAAAGGAAGACATCATTTTTTAAAGCATTTCGCTCCGATCGCTGCAGCGCTGCATTTCACTCGCCTTTCTTGGGCGCCTCCATCTTCAGCAGCGATCATCCGGATCCGCAGCCACTTCCCAGAGCCTAGGGAGAAAAAGACAAGAACACAAGGTGAGAGAAGGAAGGGAATAGGAAAAGCTCAGTTTCCTTCTAAGACTTACCTGTTGGGTCATTCCCATTTCATTTCGGGTCTTGCTGCTTCCAAGCATTTTCCGGACCCCGGCCCCTATGGGGAAAAAAGGCAAAGACATTAGATGAGTGAATGCAAAAACATTACCTGAGCGCTCATCTAGGACTTACCAGATCTTTACTGGAACTGCACGTTTCACTTCGGGTCGGTGCCATATCTCCGGCATTCCGAACCCCGGCCCCTATGGGGAAAAGACATCAACATTAGCGCTTTGTTGCAAGAAGTCTCCAAAGGAATCTTCATTCATCACCTGAAAAAAGACAATGAACATTATTATTTAAAGCTTGAACTTTTGAACTTGTAACAGAACTTTTACAGCGCCTTACCAGTATAATCAAGCTTACCTGAACTCCCATCCAACCTCAATCCAGTGATGTAACTGGGTTCAACGTGCCCCTGCGTCAGAAGCAGGATGGAGAGCTCGTCCTTTCAGACCCTAAGGTGAGACTTCACGGGGAATCGTGGAAGGGTATCGAGGAGGGTTGGAAGGAAGTGGGAGGCTCGAGCATTATTCCGCCAGATTGTAATACTCCCTTTTCATGTACAGGAGGATATTCCTGCGAGCCAGATTAGCCAGAGTTGAGGGGCCCGTCCTATCCATCTTCAGAGCCCTGCGCTTCACCATTGAAGAGGCATCAGCACTCGAAACCAGGCCAGCGCCCCCGTGGGAATCAAGTGAGCGTGACAGGGACTGAACAGTATTCACTTCATCAACGGATAAAGTTTGAGGTGTATTCAGAAAAGACTGTAAGGTTTTATTCTCCTCTTGTAAAGTAATGTATTCTTGTTTTAACTCCTCAAGTTCAGCTTTTAGCATGCCCCGCCTTAACTGTACATCCCTATCAGTAGGCACAGGGGAAGACATGGTGGCATCAGGGCTGGATCCCGCCCTAGCCATCCGGATGTGCACTGATTGTACATTGTCATTTACTGCTTGCAGGTTTTGTGATCTATATTCTCTCTTACCGACTTGGTCTGTGTTTACCTTAAGCAGACTACTGACATCAGACCTCTTGGCATTAGGGACTACAGTAAGTACTTGTGCAGAGCAGTAAGCAGTAGACTGAAGGCTGAAAACAGAAGATATGCAATGAACCCCTCCATTCTTTATGTTTGAATCATGAAACTGTTCAATCTGAGGTAAAGCACAACCGGAATCATGGGGTTCAACAACAGACGTACTCGTGTGTAGTAAATCTTGCAGTGTGTTGTTTTCCGCTGCTAAGGCTTGTGCGGACATAGAATCTGGATCAAAATTAAAGACAGAACTAGGATCAGGCAATGTACGATGGGCCATCCTGTGGGAAAAATACTTTGCACGTAAATACCCATTTGTAACAAGGAGTTCATTTAAGTCAGGATCAGTGATTTGATTGTCACAGGTAAACTTAAGGGAAGCTTTCTGTACAAACTTGTTAGTGGCCTTGCTGCCTTTCTTTCTTAAACTGGCCATATTCAAACGGGAATAACGGCTGGTCATTCTGTTAAGAAAGGAAGAAGGCAATGAATATGGCAAGGGAAATGTGCACGGAATCACACAGTGAACAACTTTGAATCTAACAACGTGCATACAATACCCAAGACTCGTGTATACTAAAACCCAGGAGTGCAAATAGAGTGAAACAATAATACCAATATATGAAAAGGGATGTGGGGTAAGCACTTAGTACCTCCTTATGACTGAAAGGAAAGTCGGCAAACTCCTTACCCACTATGCTATTACAGATACTGACAGCGCTAAGCCCACGTAGAGGGCAAGCAAGGACAGGATCTGTGAGCTGACACTCTGGATGATACTGAATAAGGAACTTAGAAACAGTACTCACGAGGACCGGAAAGACCACTTGAATGTCAGTAAACCCACGAACCCAGTTGATCAAACAGGGACCCTGAAGGCTATAACAGCAATGGTTGGAGGAAACTAAATACATAAGACCCTAGTCAAGGGGCAAGTAGGAATAGTGATTATAGAATAGTGAGGAAAACAAAGGGCATTCACACTGGGACTAGTTACAACAGCACTCCACACCTAATAATCAATGGGAAATAACTGCAGAAGTGCAATGGAAAATATGGAATGGATCTCAATAGAAAGTAAGGATCAGGAGCAGGGAAAATGATATCACAAAAGGAAACCTTTCCCACCCATCCAAGGAGAAAAGGCAGGAAGCTAAATCTATAAAGGGAAAGACTAATGCATCAAGTTTTTCAGTAGCAAAGGACAGCTTCAAAGAAACAGAGAACACAGGCAAATTGGGCAGCATCAAAGGGTAAAGCACAGAGAAAGGCTGCCTGCAGACAGAGGAAGACAGAAAGGGAAATCCAGAAAGCAGAAATCAATTAAGCACATAAATTCAAAATCCAGGGCAGAGGAACAAGAAACAGGAACTATGTACCAGGCACAAAAACTAGGAACCAAGAACAAGGGACCAGTCACAACAGGAACACTGCAACAATGACCAGCGCTGGACTGAAGTAAACTGAGGCTTTTAAAGCTCCTTAACGAGCACACCCCTCAGGTGTGCCGCCTGCTGCACCTGCAGCCACAGGTGTTGCCTATCCTCCACCGAACCTTGTCCTGCAAGGGAGGAGGTGAGGCAGTGAGCCAGGCATTCTGGGAAGCATAGTCATTAGATTAACGTAGCATGCTGGCTGCCAAAAACCTGGAATGGATCCGGAAGGGAAGTAACTTGGAAAATAAGGTTTTAGCGCTCCCAATTCATCACAGCACTGTAGCATAAGGTTCGGAGGAAATGTCCAGTAGGGAAAAAAAAACAAAACATGCCCCCAAGTGACGGGAACGGGAGTGAAGGGAGCGAGCCGTGACACTATTAATTGAATTCTGAGCGGATACAAAGAAGCAGTGGGGAGCCCGGGAGACTGGGCAGCAAATGAAATGGGAGGCAAAACTGGGTTTTGAAGCTCAGTAAATGATTCCCGGAATCGGTAATTAATTAATGAATTAATGTGCTGTTGAATCAATGGGGTAACTAGGATTTAACACACTATCAGGAATGTAAAACACTAGCAAATACTAGGCAAGGTATCAACAAAGGGCATACATTTCAAAAGCAACTTGAAAGTAAGAACACAGTGCAGCCAAAATCACAAGTTGAAAAGTAGCATTTTCCTCTTTTTACATTTTTAAATGTCAAAACGGTTTTTAAGAAAAACAGGTGAAATACACGGAATCGGAATGCGGTTTTTAGGCTGGGTGATAGATGCACATCAGAGGGACAATAAGAAAGTTAAATAGTGACTATAGCTGAAGAACTGGATGAAATTTTCAAGGTGAAAGAAATTCGGTTTTGGTAAAATAAAGCCGTTAAGAAGAGAAAATCGGTCTGGAAATAAAAGGTCAAGTTTCACTTATACTACATTCAATGGCTAGAAAAGAGGAACGCCACCCCTTAACAGAAAGTTACACTACAGTTGTAACCCTTCACGCAGTGTGCCCCTTTTCTTTAGGGAAAATTAATTTATTTAATCAAAATGTTACTAAGGACCTACACGATAGAAGTGACTGAAAGGATGGAGCTAACACTAGAATCAAGGACAGGATGCCAGAGAATGTGAACAGTTTAAAACAAGTTATCAGGGTATGGATAGGATTACATAGAGAGTGGAACAAAGACAATGTATCAAGATGGGGTAGGCTATGTGTTACCATGGGATGGGGGATAACTCACAATCCGCACTTGAATTTGTGATTTGGGACAGTCAACCGGATTCTGGACTCAAAGGCTCTGGTCAGAGCAATGCGGCAGACTCTCCTAGCAGAACAACAGCTGGGCCTGTCTGATCACTGGATAGCAAGATTACAGCTGGCATGCAGATGGTGGGGCAAAAAGCCGGTCTGGTCACAGGATATGCCAAAAGGGTACCACAGCTTTTCACCCTGGTTATTGGGATTTTTAGTGGGGTTTCTGGATCAATGGTCTTGCCTGGATAGGGTCAGCTATGCTCTGGCTGGCAGCAGAATCTGGAATCTGGCAAGATGGATGTAGAATATCAGGATATGCAGAAGCTGGCAAATTCAGAAGAGCGTCTGTCTCTGTGAGCTTCCCAACTTATTTATAAGGTGGGTGACATCACAGGATTTATTGTTGGGTAGAACGAAGCTAGACCTACCCCTAAGAACCGGATAGGTCAGCCTATGTTGGTCGCCTCCTCAAGGAGTTAATGGGGAGTTAATGGGGTTGTGTTTTTATAAGGTGCAAAGTCATCCCACAGTCCTTTTTGCTTAGAATCAATCTTAACATAAATCACACATTTATACAATTGTGGCACTTTTGCAAATTACACAGGCACATTGTATATTTCATACAAAGCATCATAACCCAATTCCCAGGTCTCTATGACATTATTTCGCCCTTCCAATAGTTTTTCACGATTTTTAGTGGGAACCACTTCACCCCAAATCCCACAATTGTAAGCATGTGTACATATTATCATAGGGCATATTTCCATTAATTTGTAACGTTCCATTTTATGTACTTTTCCCATAATTCACATTCTCCAGGTGTTTACGTCCCATACATGCTATGGACAGCCAAGATATCTTATTTGAAAGCCACGAAAATTACCTTTAAACTGTAAAACGTTTACATTACTGCATTGTGCGATTATAGAATTAACAGTCTTTAAAGTTTATTCATCAAATAGTCTTTTAAGCCAAAGTGGGCTGGCCTTTGTCCTTCAACTGGGACCATTTTCTCCAGGCTACCACCAAATGTCCGTTTAGCCCAGGGTTGCCATGGACTTTCCCCAGTTTGAGTGAATGCTAAGTATCACTTCCAAAGTAACACATAGGTGTCCTGGAACCCTATTGTGTCAAGCTGGAGCCCAGCCACTAAGTCTGATGATTGTGTGATATTTCTTCCTCTTGGCCATTCATAGTTTCCAAGGGCAAAAGGTAACATGTTGGTGTCCCAGAAATTCATTGTGGCTCCGTTAGGGGGGAAGGCCACTCCTGTTGCTAGCACACAAATATCCCTGTAAATTGAGCAGGAAACCTGTTTGACTGGTTCCCCAGTACAGCCAATGCATGTATTAATTTCTTTTATTTTACTTTGTTCTGAAGCAGAGGCAAGTCTGTTGAAATAAAAAAAATATTAGATTTTACCCAAACCCCTTACATTTCTAGGCAAGGACAGGACCTTATTCAACATTGTACTTTTAAAACAGTATTCTTTCTTGTTTGCAACAGCACATTTTGACATGTGGTGAATTCTGCTGGGATGTCCCTTTCAAATTTGGTTTTCTCTCCCATCTGGATTCCAAACATTGTTTGCAGCCCTTATTAGTTTCCTTCACACCGCAGTATGTTCAAGGCAAAAGTTCACTGAAATTGAATTGACATATATGCAGAGATCTAGGGTTTCTTTTTAAGGGTTTATTTTTTACACTTTGTAGCAAAAAGTCAAGCGCTTTTCCGTACTGCTGAAAGGCCAGTTTCTGGTGATTTCCCAGATCTTGATAATCCTTTCTTTTACTGTAGCCCAATCTGAATGTGGATGGGCACAGCTGAATCTCCCTGGATCAGAACTGTGTAATGTTGAATAGATGAAAAAGAGCATCAGGGCGCCATCATTTTAAATGCCAAAGATTTCCTTTTTCAAGGGGAAATGGGGAGCTAGCAGCAAAGCAGCACTGCTTTTCAATTTTCTTCTTGGGTGCATTTAAGAAAACACACTGGCAGCCTTTCTCAGTGTGCCCCCTATTCCATCTTGCCCAATAGGTGCTTGGCAAGACAGTACCATCATTTTGTAGCTGCAAAACACAGTTTTAATGCAAGGCAATGGTGCTCAAAGGAGCCCGCACAGCCATTCTACTGGTAACTGCTAAAATGCAGCTTGGAGATGGAGGGGAATTCTGCTGAGTGGGTAAATGAATCCCACAAATCCCCCCAACTCTTCTGAGACTTCGTGTCGAGGGAGAGTAGGGCAAAGTGGGGTTCATCAGGTGGAGTCCTTCCATCAGGGAGTGATACATCACAATCCTCCCGTTGTCTTTTGTTGGAGTCTGGAGCGACACCCTCAGCTTTTCCTTCGGTCTTTCTTTGTGGGTGGAGCGACACCCCATAGCTTCCTCATTGGTCAGGGAGGGGCGGAACCAGTATGAATCTAGTGAATAAATAAGAACTGGTTACATCATTTCCCCACTGACTGCCTTCCCGGAAGGTTGACCGGAGTGGGACTCACATGCATTACAATCATTACAGTATGGAGACAATAACAACACATAATCATTCACAAGACATAGATAAACACTGATTTTACTAGAGTTTTTTTTTGGTAAAACCTTTTTGCACTGATAATGAAGAAAAGTACTCCCAGTTAGACAGATATACCTATGAACCTACCTGTTCCCTTCTGGTTCTTCTTTTTCTTGTTCTCATTCTCCAGATATCTTCTCTATTTGATTTTCTCTTGGCTCCTCAATTAGCTGCAAAGTGTGCCTAGGGTGACAACTCTTTAGCTGATTAATATGGACCCATTTCTCTTCTGTCAGCTCTCCTTTGGGGATGCGGATTCTGTAGGTGACAGGTGAAATTCTATTTACAATTTCAAAAGGTCCGCGCCAGCGGTGGAGAAATGTCTGCTCCTTGATCTGGTTCCTTTGGAAATTGTACAAGTAGACCCTGTCTCCTACTTGGTATTCCTTTTTGGTTGTTTTTAAGTCATGTTGAGTCTTCAACCCCTCTGCTGATTTTTCCAGATTCCGCTGAGCATACGCAAAAGCATGTTGAAGTTGTTTTCTTAGATTCTCAGCATGTTCATGTGTTATGGAGGCATGTATCAGTGTCTGCTCTTGTGTTCTATAGAGCAGATGCTGAGGTAGCACTATCCTTCATCCAGTTATTAGCTCAAGTTAAGATATCTTGGTCGCAGACGATGGTGTAGAAGTGATGCCATCAGGACAAGCAGTAATCAAATGTCCCAACTTGGCCCAGAGTCTGCCACAAATGTTTTTTAGAATGCTCACAATTGTTTTCTTTACCTCTCAACTCCCCCACTAGAGGACGGCAGTATGCAATGTGAAGTTTCCTTTTTACCCCAAGTATCTCCCACATCTTTGTCATCACTTCACTGGTGAAGTGACTGCCTCGGTCTGACTCAATCCTTTGGGGTAGGCCAAAACGCGAGAAGATGTGATAGATCATCAGGGCAGCTGCTGTTTCTGCCTTACAATTTGGGGCCGGGAGACATTCCACCCATTTGGTAAAACAAGCATGTTGCTGTTAACATGTACTTGTTCCCGCTAGAGGAGCAAATCACAGGCCTGATAAAATCTACTTGTAAGCCTGACCAAGGCAGTGTCATCTCCCTCTTCTGGAGGGGAGCTCAGTGTGTGAGTGAAGTTGGCTGAAATTGTGCACACACAAGACACCCCTTCAAATATTGGCCGAGGTTCTGTCCCATGTGTGGCCAGTATGCAACCTCCCGCAACATTTCTAGAGTAGTGTGAAACCCCTGATGACCGACTGTGGCTGCCTCATGGGCGTGATTAAGCATCAGGTTTCAGAATGAGGTAGGTTCCACCCACCGGTCACAGCCAAAGATGGATCTCCTTACCAACAAACCGTCTTGGATTTGGAACAATTTTGGACATTTCATCAACACCCTGAGGTCCTCTTTCCCAACGTAATTGGTATCTCTCAGAGGAAAGTATTCAGGGTCCTTAATGTGTTGATAACATTTTCCAATAATTGTATCCCCTTTTTGTGACATGATTAAATCAGCATCTGGGGTCTCCTTACTCCACTGGACAGTTGAGAGTTCATTATGAGCATTTGTGTGGGACCTAGTGACAGCAGTGACCTGGATTTCCCCCAACAGGGACTCCATCTCAAAGAGATCCCCCTGGAAGTCTCTGGTTTTGGTCATCTGATCAGCTAGGTCGTTTCCAGTTTTGTCTGGCCCCTCTATTCTGGAATGACCCTTAATCGTTTTCCAATAGATGGTCATCCCATTAGAGGTGACCAGATCATCAATATTTTATATTAGCTTGCCATGTTTAAGTGGTTTGTTATTAGCAGATAGCATGCCTCTGGTTTTCCAATTAACCAGGTGCTCCATGAACCCGTTCCGGACATAATCTGAATCAGTGATTATGACCAGTTCGTGGAGTTGGTGTTGGATGGCAGTGAGGATAACCTGATGAACTGCCATCAACTCCATCACCTGACTACTGCGGGGACCGATTTTGTACCACGCGGAGGGTTCCGGGGCATCATTCACCCAGGCGTTCCCAACACTACCCACCAGTTCCTTTTCCCCTTTGTTGTCAACATGGTAGGAGCACTGGTTCACATAAACTTTGGGCATTCCCTGGCTTTTTCTTCTTCAAAGACTTTGTGTGGGGAATTCGGTTACTCCTCCATGTTGTCCTGAGTTTTGAGACTTTCGTCCTCGAGACCGTTTTCTTTGGCACAATCATGCAAGTCAGCCAGACCTTGCGCGAGGGGAATCTTCTTGTTTTGGCTATATCTGACCTCCACAGGAAAGCCTTGCATTGACAGAATCCAGGAAGTAATTCTGGAATTACTCACATTTCCAGCCCGTATTCTGTCACTTTGGAGGTATTGCAAAGGCTGGTGTGGAGTCTCTCCTATGATGTGTTCCCCCTGGATGAACAGACAATCATTTTTCAATGCCCACACCGTTGCCAGGATGCCTTCTCACAATCGTTTAATTTTTCCTCCACAGAGGATAAAGTCTTGCTTGCATAGGAGATGAATTTATTGAAACCTTGTCGTGCTTTTGATATAATACTGCTGTCAAGCATGTATTCGAGAACCCTGTCTCCAAGAAGAACTCCTTGTTTTTGACAGGGTAAGCTAGACAAGGTGCTTGTGAGAGACTTCTTTTGAGTTGTTTTACTGCATCGACTTGTTCTGGACCCCACTCCCAGTTGACCCCCCCCCTTCAACAGATGGATCAGGGTTCTTGTGACCTCTGTGTAATCCTCAATGAACTTCCTACTGTAATTAGTAAGTCCAAAGAGGCTCCTTATCTCATGCAGAGTTGTGTGGTCTTTTAGTTTTAGGAGTTCTTTCACTTTCTTCTCCTGCGGGCAGAGTCCCTCAGGATTTATTTCATGTCCCAAGAAGTTGACACGGGTCCTGCAACACTGTGCCTTCTGGAAGGACAGTTTTGCTCCGGCAACCCTCAAATGAGTCCGAACATAATGGATTACTGCTATGTGTTCCTCCACAGTTGAGCTTTTGATCAGGACATCATCCACATAGGCCAGGTTACCCCGTTCAGCCAAGTCGGGCATGGCCTTTTGTAGGAAGATGTTGAATTTGTTGCCGGAGTTTATATATCCAAAGGAAGTCCAGGTCCACGTGTACTGCTGCCCCCCAAAGGTAAACGCCAGCTTGTATTGGTCCTCCCTAGTGACAGGCACGGTCCAGTACCCATTTGCCAGGTCAATGGCAGTGTATACCTTTGACACCAGGATCTGGGCCAGTCCTTGCTCAATGTACAGGAGAGGCCATTGGGACATGTGAACCCGTTTATTGAGCTCTCTAAAGTTTGCGCAGAGTCTCCATTGGCCATTTGGTTTTAAAATTCCCAGCACTGGATTATTAAAGGTGCTGTGGACTGGATAAATGATCTCACAGTACTCAAGGTTTTTGATGATTTCCGTCAGGGACTCCATGGATGTGAGAGGCAAGCAATATTGCTTCCCATACACAGGAGTCATTCCGGGGTCCATGGGAATTGTTGTAGTATGGATCTCGCTGCGACCACAGTCATATGAGTCCACCGCAAAGAGATCTTGAAAATCTAAGAACACCTGTTTCAACTTTTGCTCTGGAGTCTCACAGGCATACGTGAGGTTGACGAGCTCTTCAACCATTTGCCTGAAAACTGGAAAGACTTCGGGTTTTGCCATCTCAGCGGCCTCCTCCAGCTGGGTGGAGAGGTCTCTGGTGAAAGTATTGAGCTGGACAGAGGGTTTCAGGTAGGAGAAGCACTCATGGTGGACCTGGAATATCACCTCATCCTGCCTGATGTCACTGGTCACCTCGTTCTCCCCGGAAGTGCAGGAAGAGTACACCAGGAAATTCCCATTTTGTTGGGTGAAGATCCTGTCTGGTGGTATGTCATCATCACTGTCATTGTCAAAGCAGTCATTGGGGATTGGTCCTATCAGTTAATTTCCTAGATCCATGGAAAAATGTCGGTCATCAACCGCCATTCCAATAATGGTGCTTGCGCCCAGAGTGATACTCCTAGGGTCGCTGTTATCCATCAATATTGGAATGGTGGTGTGTTCTATATCAACCCCTGCTGTTGGAGATGGGCATTGAGGTGTACATATGCGTCAGGATTTTGCAGTTTCTGTCCTCTTTTAATTTTTAATTCAAGTGTCCGTCCTGGGATGGTGACCTCCTCTCCAATTTGAACTTCAACTGCATACAGCAGCAATTGGGCTGACCGAAATGCTTTTTCAGAATCATCAAAGCCCATGGGATTGCCCCCTAGTCGGGACCAGGCCTTGTAATTTGTAAGGTCCAAATTAATTGCAAACCGATTGAGAATGTCACTGCCTAAATAGAAATCAGCAGGAACATCCGGCACGACCCAACAATTATGTTCTATGCTTTTGTTACCTATAGAAATTTTGAGCATACACCTTCTAGGCAGGAAATGTTTGGAATTGGGAGTTTCCAGTCCCATTTCCCACTTATCGATCAATTGAAATGTGGGAATGGCTGGATCTTTTGGGAGCTTTCTGAACATGGCTTCCCTGATGAAGCTCTTTCCGTTGTTCATGTACACTCGGACGAGAACAGATTCCTTCCCCTCATTTAAGTGAATAGGGAGGAACAACTATTCTCAAATTTTCTGAATGCCAGCTAAACTAGTTTCTCATCACTTTTGACTATGGAATTGGGATTTTCAGATTGTGAATCAGTATATCATTTCATGGTATTTCCTTCCAGTGTGGGATGCCACTTGAAACTGGAAGGAAGGTTGATTTTCAGGAATGGAGAGGAGTTCCCACCACCGTTTGTTGTCCTACAGCAATTACTGTAACATCAGGTATTTGGTTATTCCAGATATGAAACTCAATATGATCAGATTTTTGTTCAACCATGACATGTACCATTTAAACTAACATGGTTGACACTCTGTTTTAATTTTATTGGCCTGTTAGTCTGAGTCCAGAGTACCTTGTTCACACAGTCTATTAGGGGGGACAACCTGCCCAGGATGTCATTCTCTAGTAGACAGGGTTTTTCCTCTGGAGTCATGACTATGACTGAGTGTTTCACCTTGTGTTGCCCAATTTTCATCTCCAAATCCGCAGTCCCCTCGACAGGAATTTAATTCCTGTCGAAGTTCTGGAGTTCTCCAGGAAGAGGGGTGAGAGGGACTTGGTGTCCCTCCCACTTTCCTGAATTTAGCTGCTGAAAGGCCCTTTTTGACAGAAGAGTGGCTTGGGATCCAGTGTCCACCAGTGCAGAAAATGCACATTGCCCTTGCTCTCGCACTGGGGCAAAACCTCTCCCCTCCTTCTCCTCAAGTGGACAAAGGCAATAGGCATTTTGGGCAAGCTCGGTGGTCAATTTCTTTATTTTGGACTCTGACACAGTGAAGTTTTGGACAATTTTCTGTGCCGGAGTCTGGGAATCTGTAATAAAAATTTGGCATCCTGAAATAGTCTTACTGGTGGCAATCACTGCAACCAATTTGTGGGGAGGAACTCTCCATTTCTATTTTTTTCTCAGGATGACACTTCTGAGGTTCAGGGATGGGTGACTCGGAATCAGTCCCCACACCCACCCAGTCTTCATTCAGATCTCTTGTGACCCATTTCTCTGTGGGAGGAATTTCCACGTCCCTGAAGGAGAAGATGTTTTTCCCAGAATCCTCTTCCCCTTCAAACTGGAGGACACTAATTCCTCCACAAAATGGGCCTTCTTGACATCTTTATTTCTCCTACCCACCCTCTGTTACCTGGGTTGCAGATTTTCGGGGGCAAGAGATTTTCGTTCCGGTTTCTGGGTGTCCAGGGTCTTTTCACGGGTGAGGAAGGAAGTTTCCTTTAGGGCTTTACACCCCCCTTCCTCCTGTGCCTCCTCCTCTGGAACCGGTGACTTATCAGGGTTCTCTCCCGTCATTGTTCTGGGGTGCATGCCCTTTGGTTTGAGGGGTTCTGAGCTGCCATGTTCATCTGAGGGTTCTGCTAAGACCTCAACATGCGACCCAGAACCTCTGTGAGGTTCTGGACCTGGCGCTCCAGTTGGGACACCCGTTCCAGCTGGTTCGGGGGTCTTTGTTCATACCTCGGTTGTTCTCGGGAAGGGTAACTATCCCTTCTCCCGAAGTACCCTGGTTATTGGGGATTTTGGTAACCTTCCAACCTTGGCCTTCCCTCTACCGGATTGGGTTGTCTGGGCTCCTGAAAGCAGGGAAAGAAAGAAGGGTTGTCCTGTAGGTTGGGGTTTTGTGGATACTGGGGAAAGAAGTTTAACCCAGTATTTGGGGGATTACTGCCCTCGGAAGTTAGGAGGGAATTTTCCTGGGGGAGTACTTACCTGATTGGATTCCCCCCTTGGACTGTGGTAGTCCATACATACCCCAATATCGGCCGGTTGCCCTTATATCTGGATTTATATAACCAGGAGAGTTAGGGGTCCCATTGGTGGGTCTATCATTTGTTCATAGAGTTCCAAATGCTCCCAGACAGAATATTTTGCGTTTTTATGGTACAGTGTTATGAATTTCCTGATTGCCTTGATCTGAATAATGGGGTCTTTCACCAGAACTCTTTTTAGTTTATTTGCCTTCTTTCCCTGCATCACCTGAGTCCATTCGCGCTCATACTCAGAGGTTCTATGTCTGAGGTCCCCTCATGATTTTCTAGGCACTCCCTGATTCTGTGAGCTTGGGAGGGGCTTGCAGAATGTTGGGGCCTAGTTTCTTCTTCCCTTAGGCGCACAGCAGAGTAGTTTTCTGACTCCTCCCTGCTTCCAGGGTTGGCAGAGGATCCCCCCCACTGCCCTGATTGGGTGGAAGTCTTCAGAATGCTCTTTTGGGGCCTCATTTCCTTCTGTTTTTGTGCAAATCATGTAGTGTTTCTGCAGATCTAATTCCATGACTTTCCCGTCATAGGAGGCTTCCTGGTCAGAGACACCAGCCATTATATTTTTATATCTATACAGGGACGCCCTTCTATCAATTTCTGCTAGGCCTATTTAATTCTGACGGCCTCATGATTTCTGCCTCATGGGAACCAGTAGACATGAAGTCAGCAGTGCACATAGTATTAAATGGGTTTGAGTCTCTTAGTACAGAGGTCATCATACTATGATCAGGGGTTGCCCTGTCCCTTTCTACTTGTTCAGGGTCTCTCCAGTTTGGATTAAACCTAGCACCCTCTTTCTCCAACCTCGCTAGTTTCTCCTTCTCAGCCCCTACCTCTTGATGGTAGGCAAAGGTCTGAGCCTTTTGCTCGGCTATCAGGAATTTACTGACCTCTAATGATCCATTCTTGAGCTGCCACCTGCTTGTGGAGTCCATCGTTCTCGTCACAGAGGGCCTCATTGTCTCTTTGCGCTACCTGTATGGTCTGGGAACACTGAGACAATTTCTATTGTAGGAGGTGGACCTCCCTCTTCTGCACATTTAGACCCTCTATGGCTGCTCTAACTTGAGTTCCATTTGTCTCCTATGTCCCATTAATTTATCACATTCTTCTTTTTTGCCAGTCAGTACCTGAAGGTCTGACTCCTTTCTCTCCAGATTGGTTTTTAAACTGCTCATTTCCTGGTATAGGGCCTCTTTCCCTTGATAGAGAGCACCCCTTTGTTCAGACAGGTCATCCCTTTGTGGTGTTATGGCGCTAATTTCTGGCGCTCTTCATCAAACTCTGATTGAGAGTGGAGGTCTCTCATAATTAATTTATTATTTAACTCTTCCAATTTTTTATCTGATTCTGTAAAGTGGGCATTTGCTCTATGCTGGTATTATTGCATCTCACTTGTTTTAATTTCAGTTGCATCTCTTCCAAAGAGTCAACCCTTTCTTGACACTCCACTCTTAAGGTATTCAATTGTGCCTCTTGGTCTGCATTATTTTGCTGTTGTAGAGCCAAGTTCTCTTTTAGATGTTTTATATAGTTCTTAACTTGGACCTCAGAATATTGGCTCTTTTTCAATTTTTCTTTAACTAGTTTTAGCTCAGTCTGAATTTGAGTTAAGAATTCAGATTGGTTTTGGGCCAGAGTTCTATTTTCCTCAAATTTTGCCTGCATCACCCCCATGTGGACATGCATGTAGGCTGTGATTCGGACCATTTTAATCTGCTCTTCTTTTAGATTTGGAGTCATGTAGAACTCACTTAAGGCTTGATGGAACAGGCTACCGTCCTGCCACACATCCGTGTCCATGGCGGTGACCTGTTGCATCATCTCGCCTAGCCAGACTTCCTCATCTTGCTGCTGCCATTCTCGTCTGACAAATAACATGTGCAGAAGGTGCTCCCTGGCCATATTTGGTCATTTTGAAAAGTGTTTTTTCTTTATTAATTTATTTATGTAAGGGTAATCTGTATTCTGTTGCTTTTTTGTCTATTTTGGGGTTGATGTAACTTTAATTTTATACACAGGCCTGGTACTTAGGAACTTTGTTTTGGGGAGGTGCTTCTACAGCGTAACCCAGGGTTCCAACCACACAAAGTATCACTACCTTGAAGGTTAATCTGCTGTGTTAAGCTTGTTTATCAAAAAGGGCACCTGGTTGATGCCTCGCTCTGCCCAGGTCGGTAGTTGCGTATAAAGGAGAGAATGAGCGAGGTCATGGGGTACCTGGCTGATTAACAAAAGGTGCACACACTCTTACGGGGGTACAAATGACTCCTAACACAAATGTATCAGGACGCTTTAAAGTACCACAGTCAGATTTTAATGAAACTGTAGTTTCTGTGTTAGTAGATACACTTGACTGAGGTTTTACACAAGATACAGCAGTATTTACACATATATGGTTTAGTAACCAAATAGTACATGGCAAATGCAGAATATTTGCAGCGTATTTTCAATGCTTGCACATCCACTGAGGGGTCCTTGGGAAGGAGACCAGTGGATTTAGTGAGGTGATAGCATGTAGCAATCAGCAAATATACATCTGGACAATGTAGAGTTGAACAAAGACAACATGGGACAATATAACCGTCAACAAGACAGTGTTTCGGCCAGAAAATGAGCTGAATTAAGCTCTGATGGTGTGGCCTTCATCAGGACGGGATATTCCAAAGCGTGGAGTATCTTGTGGGGTCGGATCTTGAGTGCGCTGTGACTTCAGCGGGTGGCAGTGTCAGAAGTACACTGGAGGATTTTTGAGGTCCTAGAAGTGGCCATTCCTTAGGGAAGCCTGTTGATGCCCATGGTAGGGTGGAGCAGGCTGGCGTGATGGGTACGCGAGGAAACCACAAGCTGGGAGGCGGCAATGGCAGGAAGGAAGCGCTGTAGGGCAAAATGTTAGCGGTCGCGGTCACAGGTTGTGCTGTGTTAAGCTGCCACGGGTTGCAACACAAAACCAATTCCCGGTATGAGCCCCCAATTTTGTTAAGGATTGCAATTGGGCGTCACACACCGGACCAGGACCCTCGCCCTTAGCCTTGGATGTAGCGCTCAACTGGAATGCTTTCACTTTATTTTTCTGCGAATTCAGATTGAGCTGGCACCCAACCCACCTCACACCCCCTTTTACAACTACCCCGGGTCACAATGGACCATGAACCAGGCCGGTTGGTGGGAATGCAATATTTATTTATTTTAAAATTCAAATGAAATCACACAATTTTATTATTGGGCCGCAATCACCAGTGGGGTGATAATTACGATATAAACTGATGAAATACACTTGGTTAACCTTCTACAAAAACATATTGAAAGCACAGGTGAATAGGAACAATTTTACAATTCGGGGAGATAGCACCCGAGTTAAGATTTCCACCTGCAATGCTCTGTCCAACCCGTATTACATGAATTCTGAGCAGATAGGAAGAAGCAGCAGTGAGTCAATGACACTGGGCAGCAAACAGAATTCAAATCTGACATTCCCTCACGAAATGGGAGGCAAAACCGGGTTTTGAAACCTTTGCAATTTCAGTAAATGATTCTCGGAATCGGTAATTAATCTACGGTTGAATCAATGGGGCAATTAGGATTTATCACACTATAAGGAATGTAAAACATTAGTAACTACAAGGCAAGCTATCAACAAAGGGCATACAGTTCAAAAGCAACTTGAAAGTAAGAACACAGTGCAGCCAATATCACATGATGAAAGGTTGCATTTTCCTCTTTTTGCAGTTTTAAAAGTCAAAATGGTTTTTAAGAAAAACGGGTGAAATACACAGAATCGGAATGCGGTTTTTAGGCTGGGTGATAGATGCACATCACAGGGACAGTAGGAAAGTGAAATAGTGACTATAGCTGAAGAACTGGATGAGATTTTCAAGGTGAAAGAAATTCGGTTTTGGTAAAATAAAGCCGTTAAGAAGAGAACATCGGGCTGGAAATAAAAGAACAAGTTTCACTTACACTAGATTTAATGGCTAGAAAAGAGGAATGCCACCCCGTGAATAGAAAAGTTACGCTGCCGTTGTGACCCTTCACGCAGTATGCCCCTTTTCTTTAGGGAAAATTAATTTATTTAATCAAAATGTTACTTAGGACCTACAAGATTGAAGTGAATGGAAGGATGGAGCTAACACTAGAATCAAGGACAGGATGCACAGAGAATTCAAACAGTTTTAAACAAGTTATCAGGGTATGGATAGGATTACATAGAGAGTGGAACAAAGACATAGGGCCTCATTCCGAGTGCGGCAGTAAGGGGTTAACGGCGCCGGTAAGGATGCCAGTGCCGTTACCCCTTACCGCCACATTCCGAGGTCCCTTAGCGGGTCACACTAAGGGCGGCTGGTTTTACCAGCTGCCGTTAACGGGAGCTGCTATAGCACCAGGGAGCTAATAACGGGCCCGTTATTAACAGGCCCGTTATTAGCTCCCTCCCCATTCCCATTGAGCCCTATGGGGGCTCAAATGCGGATGGGTATTTTGAATGGGGACTTACCGGGTCCTCCAAGTTTGAATGACCCTGTAAGTCCCCATTCAAGGAACCCAGACCCGGACACTAGTTTGGAGGCATCCATGGCGGTAATAGCACAATGGCTACCTCCAAACTCGTAATGACCCCCAAAGTATCAAGATGGGGTAGGCTATGTATTACCATGGGATGGGGGATAACTCACAATCCACACTTGAGTTTAGGATTTGGGACAGTTACCAGATTCTGTACTCAAAGGCTCTGGTCACAGCAAGGCAGCGGACTCTCTCAGAAGAACAACAGCTTGGCCTGTCTGGCCACTGGTTAGCAAGAGTACAGCTGGCATGCAGATGGTGGGGTAAAAAGCTGGTCTGGTCACAGGATACACCAAAAGGGTACCACAGCTTTTCTCCCTGGTTATTGGGATTTTTAGTGGGGTTTCTGGATCAATGGTCTTGCCTGGATAGGGTCAGCTATGCTGTGGCCTGGGAATAGAATCTGGAATCTGGCAAGATGGATGTAGAATATCAGGATACGCAGGAGCTGGCAAATTCAGAAGAGCGTCTGTCTCTGTGAGCTTCCCACCTTATTTATAAGGTGGTTGACATCACAGGATTAATTGTTGGGTAGAACGAAGCTAGACCTACCCCTAAGAACCGGATAGGTATGCCTATGTTGGTTGCCTCATCAAGAAGGGGACTCTGTTTATGGGGTTGTGTATTTATGAGGTGCAAAGCCATCACACTCTTTTTTTTGCCTAAAATCAATCTTAACATAAATCACACATTTATACAATTGTGGCACTTTTGAAAATTACACAGGCAAATTTTATATTTCACACAGAGCATGGTAAACCAATTCCCAGGTCTGTACGACATTATTTCACCCATCCAATAGTTTTTCACGATTTTTAGTTGCAAAATCCCACAATTTTAAGCATGTCTACATATTATCGTAGGACATATTTCCATTAATTATTAATGTTCCAGCATATGTACTTTTCTCATAATTCACATTCTCCTGGCGTTTACGTCCATACATGCTATGGACAGCCATGATATATATTGTTTGAAAGTCACAAAAATTACCTTTAAACTGTAAAACCTTTACATTACTGCATTAATTAAATAGTCTTTTAAGCCAAAGTGGGCTGTCCTTTGTCCTTCAACTGGGACCATTTGTTTTCCAGGCTACCACCAAATGTCCATTTATCCCAGGGTTGCCATGGAATTTCCCCAGTTTCAGTGAATGGTAAGTGTCACTTCCAAAGTAACACGTAGGTGTCCTGCAACCCTATTGTTTCAAGCTGGAGCCCAGCCACAAAGTCTGATGGCCGTGTAATATTTCTTCCTCTTGGCATTTATTAATTTCTTTTATTTTACATTGTTCTGAAGCAGAGGCAATTCTGTTGAAATAAAACATTATATTCGATTTTACCCAAACCCTTACATTTCTAGGCAAGGACAGGGCCTTATTCAACATTGTACTTTTAAAACAGGCATTTTTCTTGTTTGCAACAGCACATTTTGACACGTGGTGAATTCTGCTGGGATGGCCCTTTCAAATTCGGTTTTCCCTCCCATCTGGATTCCAAACATTGTTTGCAGCCCTAATCAGTTTCTCTCACACCGCAGTTTGTTCAAGGCAAAAGTCCACTGAAATTGACATATGCGCAGAGAGTTAGGGTTTCTTTTTAAGGGTTAATTTTTGACACTTTGAAGCAAAAAGTCAAGCGCTTTTCCGTACGGCTGAAAATCAAGTTTCTGGTGATTTCCCAGATATTACCTGCCACAGCCTGTCATTCAGTGATAATGCTTTCTTTTACTGTAGCCCAATTTGAATGTGGATGGGCAGAGCTGAATCTCCCTGGATCAGAACTATGTAATGTTCAGTAGATGAAAAAGAGCATCAGGGCGCCATCATTTTAAATGCCAAATTTTTCAATTTTTAAGGGGAAATGTGGAGCTAGCAGCAAAGCAGCGCTGCTTTTCAATTTCCCTCTTGGTTGCTTGTAGAAAAACACACTGGCAGCCTTTCTCAGTGTGCCCCCTGTTCCATCTTGCCCAGTAGGTTCTTGGCAAGATAGCGCAGCCATCATTTTGCAGCTGCAAAACACAGTTTTGATGCGAGGCAATGGTGCTCAAAGGAGCCAGCACAGCCATTATGCTGGTAACTGCTAAAATGCAGCTTGGAGATGGAGGGAAATCCTGCTGAGTAGGTAAATGTATCCCACACTCCTTGCCCCTTGGGCACGAAGGATCAGCCAGGCTCTTATCCTTCTTGCAATGTTAGCTCCCCTCAGTCAGGTTCACTATGGCCTTTCACTCAAAACGTAAGATTAAAAAGTCTCAATTTCTTTTTAAACAACTATGCTCTGTGGACATCCCTCAGCCAGGTTCACACTTGTCGCCACAATGATCACTGGTATATCACTGTTTACCCCCAATTCGCAGGCATCCCTCAGTCGGGTTCCCATTTGCCAATTTTACAGTTCACTCAGTTTGTGTCAATGAATTTCGAGTGTATGAGGGGTTTTGCTCGACTCTCATAGGACCACTTTGACACTTCAGGCCGGCCTCTCCCAAGGCCTCTTGGTTCTCGTAGATTCAACAAAACAACAGAACATAAAAAGGCTCCAGCCAGAGTTCTTCGAATGAGTGCCCCTGTGGCACCAGACCACTCTGCTTCTGGACCTTTTTCTACAGTTTCTTTTAAGTTCAATTACACAAGCTCTTTTGTTCAATAATGTTGCAACCTTGGGCCAGTGCAGTTTGGTTTACTATCAGTCTTCTCCGGCTCACCGGCTGTGCTGAACTGTTGGAGCTTCTTGTCTCGGGATTCAAGGATGGCACCACGGCGGCAAGTGCTTCTCCCCGCATTGGCTATCAGCACGGTGGGCCCATGTGCTGTTGACACCTGTCACACCACACACCAGCTGGACTTCTCGGTTTTATGATTTCCCTTTCGGAGTCTTTGCTGGTCTGAGGTGAAAAGGGCAAGGACATTTCCCTCCTCCTCATGCCTCCAGGTCTCGCCACCTTTCTCCTCTGTTTAAACTGCCGGTACGGGATAGCTGTTTCCTCGTGTGTTCGGCCTTGCTCAAAGAGTTCTCTCGTGCTCCAACTTTTATCCATGTGGGGAAGGTAAAGGGCCATCGGGTGTGCTTAGTTATTGTCAATTGCCTGACTCTCCCTGACCCTTGTGTTGGGACATGTCAGGTAAACGGTTCTGGTGCTAGTCTATTGTCTTTCACGGTGTAAGAAAGTGTTTGTGTCGGAAAAGGGGGTGGGGTAGAACTTTTGAATATCTTACGGGTAGGATGGGGAAAAGGTGTTATAGGGAAGGGGGTACTGCGTCTCTCTTGTCAGTGTCCCACTTCCACTCCCCAAGAACCCCCATCCAGGTGATCCTCCCGCATTGGTCCACTCCAGGAACTGGATCTAATAGCAATGGCCGTGTCCTGGCCACCTGGATGACAGATCCCTGGGGACTAATAAGTGAGACACCTTCAGGTTTCTCACATACCCTTCCCATATGCAAGGGGGATATGCTTGTACTTTGTCCATGTTCCCCGTCTTTAAGACCTTGAAAATAACAGGGACGAGCGATGTCCAGGAACTCTCGCATTTGGTCCACCCCCAGGAACTGGATCCAATAGCGATGGCCGTATGCTGTCCACCTGGATTTCATATCCTCTAAGACCAGTAAGTGAGACACCTTCAGGTTTATCACACTACTCCTTCATTCTTCATTGGTAAGAAAAGCTCTGCCTTGCTTTATTGCTTTTTAATCATCAAGGCCTTTTTATTGGAATTGCCATGACAATGACAACAGATACACATACAGGGTAATGCTCACAGTTCTAGTTTCATGTGAATGATCTACTGTCACTCGTTGTCCCTTTTTGATGTGAACCATTTGAAAACAATGAATAAACACCCCTAGCAGCTAACAGAAGGATTGTCTTGTATTTCTACAGCCCTGAGGTTGTTGTCTTTTCTCCCGTTTTACCTCATCCACATAATCTACAACCTGCATACAGTACTTACAGTTGCATATTTGGTGTCATTGTATGCCCTCTCCCTCTGTGTTTTGTAGGTCAGCAACCACCTATCTTGAGTTCTAGCAGTAAAATATTAGTGATTCTATACAATGGTGCAACACATTACCCTTTGAATGTGACATTTTTTAGAACAGAGGCTATCCACCTTTTGCACAGTCCTTTCTCTTAAAACGAAGTTGCACTGTTCACTGAATTCATACGGCACAAGATGAATGATTCATACCAACACCTACCTCCAGAATTCCATCTGTGTGAATACAACATACACTCTCTGTCATGGCACAGCGGTCTACAATAGCTTTTCCCCATACTCTAGGGAGTTTGCATCCTAATGAATTTCTACATACCCTGAGAAGAGCAGAGGTTGTCGTATGCACAATTCCTTTAGGGGCAGCCTCTGGGTGCAGCCCCTGCTGAGCTTCCCTAACATCATCTAGTGAAATGAATGAGGTATTGCTGTGTGAGATTTTTTTTTTGTGGCCCAGTTTTGATGACTAGCCTTTTACCAGCTAGGTTATGACGGACTAGTTAGATGAGTTCAAAGTAACCTGGATTCCTTGGAGCTGGGTGATGAAACCTTATATTACGCACTCTGTTTTGCCTGCGCTTAAGCTATGAACTTCCCTTCCATGATTGCGCCTGTGCTCAGTCCATTATTATCACTTTATTGAATTGATCTTGACGTGGATACAGCCTTTTTGTGCAAGCCCAGCCGGTGTTTTTCTTTTATGCTTATTTTATTACTTAGGACGGTGGCAGGTTTCCAAAGAAAACCATACAAGTCCATAAATTAGGTCAGACCAAATGAAAATAAAATATATAGGGCTTCATTACGAGGTTGCTGGTAAGCCACTGGTAGTACCGCCAGCTTACCGGTAACCTCAGCTTCCCGTTTGTATCGGGATATTACAAGCAGTGGAAGAACGTTAAGTTCCCATTTCCACAGAGTCCCATAGGACTCCATGGGATGGGAACCACTGAAGCACCGGCAACGTTGTTAACCGTGCCGGTGCTTCAGTGAATTATCTGCTGGTAGAGGCCTGAACTATCGGTAAGTAAGGCCTGTCCATATTCACTGCCCCTAGAGGCAGATTCAGAGTAGGCCGTTCTGGAAAAGTTGCCGGTAACTGTTGTTAGTAGCACCTTTTTCCGGACCGGCATGCTCGTAATGAGCCTGATATTATTAATATATTTTTCACGCCTTCAAAAAATCTTAAATGTTCTATAAATCTATAACCAATATATTTAATTTCCCTAATTATAGAACGAAGCCCTTTCTCTCTGTATACTTTCAATGGAATACTCTAAGAATATGTTTTGGGGGTTTCAGTACTTGATTGATAAAGGTTACAGAGGTTCAAATGATATGGTCGGTCCTTCCATCTGCCTACATTCATGTAAATGGGAAGACTTTCTAATTAAAAATATAAAAGTCTCATATTTACTTCTGACAATTCACAAGCACATTGTCCCTGCAGCTATTGACTCAGGGGTATTTTCTCTCCATGTAGGATCAGATGCAGAGTGGGTGTTGGGTGTGGTGGCAGCATTCAGGGGATAGTGGATTGGCAGTTGTGGGATTCTTTGGTTGTGATGTGTTGTTTCTGAATGTGGTCATGTCTGGACGTATTCTCTACTCTGGCCATTTGCCTTTGAGGAGAGCCTATAGTAAGTGATTGAGGTGAGGTTTTGTAGTTAATCTGGTATCTCAAGTAGGTGAAGAAGGTCATTCCCACTGTGTGTGATAGACGACATTGGGCACTGATGTGTGATAGTATTAAAATAATCTTTATCCAACTCTGAGAGGATTGTCATGTGTAGACACTTCTAGGCCAGAGACCCCGTAGGAGTCCTAGGGCAGTCTAAATTGGATGTTGCTGTCTTTTTGGTATTCAGAGTTTGTTTATAAAACAGAGGAGGTAGTTATGGAGCAAAAAGCAAGACTGTTACTGTCAAATTGTTTTCTTGGTTTCTTGCTGGGTACATCCAGACTAATGTGTCATTGTGTTGGTGTTTCTGGAATGTCAACTTTATTTTCTTCTTCTTCTAAGTCTAACAATTTACAGTCTGGGCAGAAAAGGGATGCTTCTCTCTGGGGTGCTAACTTGTCAGGGCTTGTCGACCTGCTGGGTTGAATTTGGCTGGTCAGCAATACTTGCCACCTAAGAGTGATCAGGTCATGGTTTGAAATTATAAGGTGCCGAATGGAAAGAGAATGTCATCCTATTTGACTACTGAGTCCTAGTCTGCTTAGCGCAAATGGACTCTGATCGCTGTCCTTGCTTAAATATCTGTTGGCCAGGGCGATGGTGGATGCTCACATTGCCCCGACTCAAGACGTAATTTGCTGAGAGTGGCCTTACATAACTCATTTTGATGAGTGTCAAATAACTCCTTCTATAAATCCTGCTACCTTATGCAGTCTAATGAATACTTCTGTGGCTATTGTATTTCCTGTATATCGAAGCCAAAAAATCTACCCTAGAAGACCACTTGCAGGTACCCCATTCCAGCTGTGGAGCCAGTGAGCCTCGGCTGATCTCAACATATTTCCTGATCTGTTCCGTAATAAACTATCTAAAGTCCATTACTGTACCTGAACTCGCCTGAATTGAAAATTCAAAAATAAGAGCCACATGAGCAAGATATGAGAAATCCTTCTGCGGCACTCCAAGAAAAAGTTATTTAAAAAACATATTCTTGCCTAGTGAATGTGTGAAAAAAGGGGAACATTCTGAAGCATATCCTTCACAAACTCTATGGCTGTATTAAGCACAGCTGCAAATTGACAAGGGGGGTCCTGGGAGTCTCTCTGCCAGACATTAGTCCTGGTTACGAGAGACTTACCCAGAGTCTTTAGCTCACTATCTTTCACAGAGAAGAAATATCCCAAACATATCAGTCTTTGTCCTGCCCTGGGGCAGTCCAGCACCGAAATGCTAGGCAATTTTCCTCTGAACAAGAGTACCAACAGCATCCCCAGACACGTGTTTCGGTCTGGTTGGACCTCATCAGTAGGGAGGAGCTGTGCCTCTCTAAGAATAGTGAGCAAGGGGTCCACATCTGGATTACCCTAGTAATTTAGGGTGAGACCCAAAGTTACTTGAATATGCAAGTTGACAAGGGGGGTCCTGGGAGTCTCTCTGCCAGACATTAGTCCTGGTTACGAGAGACTTACCCAGAGTCTTTAGCTCACTATCTTTCACAGAGAAGAAATATCCCAAACATATCAGTCTTTGTCCTGCCCTGGGGCAGTCCAGCACCGAAATGCTAGGCAATTCTCCTCTGAACAAGAGTACCAACAGCATCCCCAGACACGTGTTTCGGTCTGGTTGGCCCTCATCAGTAGGGAGGAGCTGTGCCTCTCTAAGAATAGTGAGCAAGGGGTCCACGTCTGGATTCCCCTAGTCTGATATGTTTGGGATATTTCTTCTCTGTGAAAGATAGTGAGCTAAAGACTCTGGGTAAGTCTCTCGTAACCAGGACTAATGTCTGGCAGAGAAACTCCCAGGACCCCCCTTGTCAATTTGCATATTCAAGTAACTTTGGGTCTCACCCTAAGTTACTAGGGGAATCCAGACGTGGACCCCTTGCTCACTATTCTTAGAGAGGCACAGCTCCTCCCTACTGATGAGGTCCAACCAGTCCGAAACACTTGTCTGGGGATGCTGTTGGTACTCTTGTTCAGAGGAGAATTGCCTAGCATTTCGGTGCTGGACTGCCCCAGGGCAGGACAAAGGCTGATATGTTTGGGATATTTCTTCTCTGTGAAAGATAGTGAGCTAAAGACTCTGGGTAAGTCTCTCATAACCAGGACTAATGTCTGGGAGAGAGACACCCAGGACCCCCCTTGTCATTAAGCACAGCTGCTCCATCAGTTTCATAGTGTTTTTTCTTTTACCCGATCTAATACTACGTTATAGACTCCTTTCTGCTCAATATTGAACTATTGATTCGTGTAGCTGTCTCAGCTCCTGGTAAAGCTTCTACAGACTGTCCCAATCATCCGCATTTGGCCACAATATGAAGCCACTATCAGCTTGTTTGGTTCTAGTAGACACTGGGCCTCATTACGAGTTTGGCAGTAGCCGGCTAATGCCAAACTCGCTACTGGCACCACCACCCGCGATTGGGCAATAACCGGCCCATTACGAGTTGAATGGGCCGGTATTTGCCAATTCGCGGGTGGCGGTATTGGCGGGCTCCCGATCCCCATTTTGCCCATAGGGTAGAATGGGGGTGGGGAGCATGGTTGTACCGGTATCAACGGTGCTGGTGCAATAATGAGTTATGCTCGCAGGTGCCGCCCAGCCTGCCAGGTCTGGCACCCGCGAGCAGAACTCGTAATACTGCAGTACAGTATGAACGGTGCCAGGGCCTTACCGGCACAGTTCATACCGTAACCGCCAACATTATAGTGAGGCCCACTGTTTACTATCCAACTCCCCTTTGGGTATGCTTTAATTTTCCTTAGATTTGCTAAGTTGGACCCTTGTGCTCTTGGATAGATACAGCTATAACTACCCATTTGCAGATAAATCTCTCCATTGCAGCTATCGAGCCATCCACTCCACTCCCTTTTTAAGGCAAGGGATTCCCACAACAGAAGGTCCCAGCAGGGGTAAAACAATCGGGTTACAATCGACCAGCCACGCAAAAAAGGGTCACTTGCCCCCTCAGTCCTTTACATGCGCAGAGCATACCATTTCTATCTTGCTAAGACTCAATTATCATTCGCCAATGGCCAGTGTCCAGAGCGAATTTTGATGCCTGGCTTACAGTAACATATTTCTGATCACCAATCCAATCCATGGGGCTATACATGTCTGTACTTCTTCAACTTGCACTGGCCGTGGGCATATACATGCCATATTTCCCCATAGGATATCATTGAAGCCCCAGCAGTGTCGGGTTAATCCATATGCATGCCTGGATATTTTACATTTTCTAATGTTCCCTGTGATCATTGTAATGCATTTCCTCGCCCTTGGCCTTACCATTAAAATGCTAATGCTACAAGGAACCAGCGGGTCTCCATATTCCTTAAAAGTGTGGATTAAAATGACTTCACATCTGGTATGCTTTGTAGCATAATGCCCTGCCTTCTGGAGGGATGTGTGGGAAGAAGATGGATTGACAGAGAAAGGGGACGGTTGTGGAAATGGAGGGTGAATGTGTATGGCGAAACAGGGGCTGTTGGGGAAGCAGAATGTTGTGTGGAAAAATGCGGGGTTAATTGGAAGGTCTGGGTTTATGTATAAATGTGTGGGGTTGTGTCTTCTGATAGTTAATATGGGAAGTCAAAATATAATAGGAGTCACAGGAGGACCCCCGTCTCCCCCAAAAGAACTGCACCCCAAACCCTGACAGCGAGCTAGATCATTTGCTCAACTGTAGCACTCCTATTTAGGCACAGTGTCTGCTGGAATGGTTTTCATGCACTCTTATAACTTAGTCCCCGAATTAGTTTACTTTTTTATTTGACCCCCATCCATCCTTTTTGTTGATTGCTACTATGTAGCAGCTTAATAATTGCGCTGGGAGCAGGTTTCGTGCTATTTTTATCCAGACACCATGGGGTATATGCAGCGCTTAACCAGGCACATTATAATGTGCAAGACACGTACATTACAGGCTGGATTGAGCTCAAGGCATTAAATAACCTCCGGGGAATGTCGAGATATAATTATCTTTCAGAGCCATGGATAACAAACACACACTGTCAATTGTTCTGCTTCCACCAATGGCTAAGTGCCCTCTGGTGCATTGCCAGGTTACAGATCGTCCATCCAGCAAATGCTTGCATGGCAGCTACTATAAAACAAAAATAAAAAAACATATTCTTGAGGGGGAATACTTGACAAAAATTATTGTTTATCATATTGATACTTCAAGAAATATGTGCGCTTTTTAGTCAGCATGCAACATTTCTGTGTTTACTGTACCACTTTAAACCTTTTGTGTGCGCCGGTTACTTCACTTAGCTGTGTTGCCGTGTAGCTGTGTTAGGAACCGTGACGCAGTCCCATCCTCGCGCCCGAGGGGTGAAATGGCAATATCATTGAGAGGCATCTGAATACTGCGAGCATTGTCCCAGCTGCCATGGCAACAGTGTTGGAACAGGTGCATTAATCGTGTGCCTGCTTCTATGGTACATTATTGACAGCTGCTTCTCTTATATTTTTCAAAACACGTTTAACAAGCAAAATCCATGGCCAGAAATCGAATCATTTAAATACCGTATGAGTATATCTCCATTAAGGAACGAAGCAAAACATTCTCTCAAAACCACCTTTACTCTCTACAGTGTGGTGAAACGTAACGGGCTGGAGAGATACGATCCCTGGTTGTGAAGCCAAGGACAAGTCTTGCAGTCATGTTCTGGATAATTTCTAGAGGATGGAGAATAGAGGCAGGAAGATTTCGAAAAAGGCTTTTACAGTAGTCCAGCCTAGAGAGGACCAGATCTCTGGAGACAGTGAGCTTCTGCGGAAAAATGAGGAAATGAAGAATACCTTTGAGGAGGTGCAGCTGATAGTTTGACTTCTTAGAGATGTCAGAGATGTGAGGAGAGAAGGAGAGGGTGGCGTCGAAGATGACCCAAAGGTTCTTAGCCTCACAGGTAGGAGCAGGAAGAGGGCCCAGAGTGGGTGGCCAGAGAGAGAGAGGAAAGGAGGGAGCTGCTGTTCCTATGAGGAGGATCTCTGTCTTACTGGCATAAAGGCAGAGATCATTGGAGGCACACCACTCCGGAATTGCAGACAGACAGTCTGGAATCAGAGAAGGAGTAGAGGCGGCCGAGGAGAGCCTGAAAGAGAGCTGGGTGTCATCCACATAACACTGAAAGTTGGAGCAGAGATGCGGTGGGCAAGAGGTGCCAGGTATTGGTTGAACAGCCAGGGAGAAAGGTTAGACTGCTGGGAAACACCACAGGTAGAGAGAGAGATCGAAGAGAGGAAGGACCCCAGTTGGACCTGAGAGGGTCGATCAGTGTGAAAGAAAGGCAACCAAGCCAGGGCCTGTTCAGTGATACCCAGGTTATCACGAAGGCGATTGAGCAGGATGGCATGGTTGACCATATGAAAAGCAGAAGAAAGATTGAGGAGTATAAAGACAGAAGGTAGGTTAGAATCAAGGTTAGAGAGCAGGTCTTAACAGAGATTCAGGAGAGCAGTTTACATGCTTCTGGCTGCTCTGAAGCCAGACTGATGGTCACGGAGACAACCAACAGTATCAGTGTGAAGGTTAAGCAGGGAGATGGCCCACTTTTCCAAGAGTTTGCCCAGGAAAGGAGTGATAGAGATCGGGCGATAGTTAGCCGGAGAGGAGGGATCGGCAGAAGACTTCTTAAGGAGGGGGTGCACAAGGGAGTACTTCAGAGGGGAGGAGAAGGTTGCAGAAATCAGCCAATGGTGGAGTACGGGTGTCGAAGTGGTCCTTGATGATTCTGGAAGAACAGGGAAGAACCTGTTTTGATGAGACTTTCATACATCAGATTTGTCTGGAAATGTTGTCAGGGGTGAACAAGGGAAATGAAGAGAAAGGAGGAGGAGAGGTGGCCACAGAAAGGCCAGGAGTGGAGGAACCTACGCGAGCTGTGATTGGAGCCCCTTCAACACCACTTTGAAATAGGGTTTTCCAACGTCCGGCCCCAAGGGCCAGAATCCTGATGGGTTTTCAGGATATCCCTCATTAGAATTCATGAGAAGAAATGTGCATACATTTAGAATCATTGTATACAAATTTAGCTCATGAATATTAATGAGGAGCATCCTGAAAATCTGGCATGTTTCTGGCCCTCAAGGTATGGGGTTGGACAACCCAGGCTTTGAACCAACAGAACCCCACGGAACAGCCTTTGGCATTCACCAACTTTCGAACTATACTTTTACCCGTTAGAACCGGCTCTATCTTCTTAGATGACCAGGTTTTTTCCTTCTGAGTTTTTGCCAAATATTTTGAGGCAAAAAACGAATTGAATTTGTTTTTGTTTTATTTGTGGCTCTCTCCCACCCCCAACTCCCCCTTCCCTATTATCTAGTCCCTATCCCCCACACCCCACTACCCCTTAAATCCTCTTACCCCCATATTTCGATGAGTTTGTCAGCCAAACATGTTTCGGCAAAACACTCGGCGGAAAAATCCTGGCGATGTAACAACGTTGTACCATTCAAACCAGTTCCCTGCCTCACCGTTCCAGCTGAAGTGCGTCTTTGCCTTGGCTCGAACAAGAAAGCATTGCTGCACTTGCTTTGCTCAAACCATTGTTATAACCACCAATCTCTTCATCGCCAAGCCAATCAACGATCAAACCGATCCTGGTGTTCTTCCTCAAATGTGTACATTAAGCATTGTATTGCCTCGACTCGCCTGTGTATCCTGGCATTAGCCCATCTGCCGTTGAACCTCAACCATCGAACTGAACCTGATGACACCCAAGATCTGCATCGATTGAGCATCTCTTTGAATCACAGCCTTCTTCAGTTCAACCCCTCCTCGACATCTGCTTGCCGCTGGACTGCACTGAATTCCATATTTCCAACCAAATCGGACTACCAAATAGCACATAGAAGCCTGGTTTGCTGTTTTCCAGATAACTGACCCCCTGGTCCATTTTGAGCCCTATAGACTGGCTAGGTCACATAATCTTTTTTGCAACTCAAGAGCATATCCTTTTTGAACAGTGCAGTTTGTATTGTCCTTTCTCCGGCATCTCATTACCCAGAGTGCTGCATCTTGCTTTCTTGTAAATTCTGTGTTCTTTCTACATGGGTGTGATTGTAGTGTTTCCTCTTTAGTTATTATTACATATGGTGTGTGATTAAATAATATGTATTTTTATAGAACCTTGATTGGACATTCCTTTATTTTGCACTGTTTTCGTTGACTGTTTGGGTTGCAACTGAATCACCTTGACACCCCTTTCGAGAGTATAGCTTTCCCTCAGCCCACGTTTCCAGAAAAGCGAAGGAAGTATATCTCTTAACTGTGCTTGTTATTCCTTTAGGACTGGGTTGGCTCTTGTAAGGGCTGAGTAGATGCTTTACAGGGTTCGCAAAATCTACTAGCTCACTAGCATTGGCGAGTAGTTTTTCTGAAGGGCGAGTACCATTTGCATGATACTCGACCTTGCGGGCAAGTATGGGGATGTTAGAAACTTTTGCAATTACTGCAAACACACTTTGTTTGCAGTAAATGGCAAATACAAGTTTCACTGTGCATGCTTGACAGCTTTGCACCAAATATGAAGTGCACTTATGGTGATATGCACCATTTTACAAAATGCACTGGTAAATATTGTGTCACCTGTCACCTTGGGCAAGTGCATTTCTCTTAGGTCGAGTATGTAAACTAAGGAACTCACCCTGCAGGTCTAGTGGGAATTTAAATAATTTTCAAGACCTGCTAGCATCTATTCATCCTTGTACTCCTGCTGGGCAGAAGTAAGTTCATCACAGGTGAAGCAGGAATTTCAGGGAGCAAAGGCGACCATCAAACATCTAGAAGCCACCTAGAGCAAAGCTCTTTGATTTATTTTGGTCATGACTGGTAGGGAAAAATACAGCATCACCAGAGCAAGTTTCACAGGAGCCACCCACCACCCAGATCAAGGTGAAAGCCTTGTTAGTTCTCACTGGGAATTAGTGGATCTTTGTGGCAAACTATGATACCATAAGAGACCCTCTGACTGCACTAACCTTCAACAGATATTCCAAGGTGGTCATTTTGACAGAGGAGTGTCAGCAGGCATTTCAAGGGCTGAAAGGTTCTCTATGTCATATGCAGAATCTTGAAACACCAGACTACGGTCAGACTTTTACGGTTAAGATGGATGCATCAGACCTAGTGATGGGTGCACTTCTGGCCCAGCATGATAAGAAAGGTTGCGAGGAACCTGCAAGGATCATCAGCTGCCAGATTTCTTATGTAGACTGGGAGTGGGCTGCTGTTGGCCAAGAATGCTTTGTGATCATTTGGACTTTAAAGGACTTTAGGCCTAACAGTGACAACCTTCAAGATCCAGACAGGTCATAAGAACTTAAAGTGGCATATGACAATGAATGTGGAGAACCCCAAGTTTCTCACTTGGCTAATTATCCTGGTAGGTCTGCATTTCATCATAAACCATGAGTCAGGACTTCTCAGGGGAACACAGATTGACTTTCGTGAAATTGTGGGCAATCAGAACCTTTCACCCATCCTGCCAGCAATTATCCTTTGCTGTTCCAATATGAAAAGAGTAATGGAAAGTTCCATTATGTCCTTCTGGAGAAAAGCCTGAGTATTTTTTTACTTTCCCAGACTTCGGTTGGAAGTCTTTTGCCTCACCAGGCACGCAAGTACCGCATGTGCTCCCTGGGAAACCTTAAGTCTCTCGTGATTAGAGTTCCCCAAAGCACCCTCGATGCCACTGCAAGTCTCCTCACACAGCTGACTGTGTGGGCCCCAGTGGTTGGAGGTAGAATTTGTTTGATTTTGGTAGAGACAGCCTCCTGTACCCAGGGTGTGTTCCAACAGGAAGCCCTCTGTAAGTGATTAGGACATGAATGTTTAAAAAATATGGGATTTGGGAAATTACTTTTCCGGAACCAGATACCAAGTAGTGTGCATATAGCTCTGAATCCATGCCCTCATAACATCATAAAACAAAGCAGAAATGTATGAAAAAATAACATCCATTTTACAGAATAACAGCAATCGCTCTCATGTTGTCAGAAACAACTGTTCCATAACCAGGTCTTCAACATTTTTATCAAAATGAAATTAAATCTGGAATCTGGTGTATCCCTAGATTAATAGCATCCCAACATGTCACTGGACAACAAGAAAAAGAATGTTTCAAAGTTGCAGTCCGACAAAGACTGAGAACTTCATAATGTAAGATCTCTGCACTATGTTAACCTCAAGTATCCCCAGAATTCACCAACTTTGAAGCTAAGTAGCTCAGAGGGAGCTAATGTATGACCATATGGGCCAAACAAGCGACTTTAAAGTGTATTGTAGCTCCTAATGACAGTCAGCATAATTGAGTATGAATCGAAATGATGTACTCAAACCTCAACAACAAGCCGGACTGCCACATTAAAAACTGCCTTGAGTGGAGTGAGAGTGGAGCCAAATGGTTTAATACGTTGTAGACAATAAAGATGGAAGTTATCTGCTTTCACCTGATGTGAGGAAAAAACGACAAAGTAGAATCAAGTGTATAATCTAAATTATTGAGCGAAGAATGGGAAAACAGAAGAAATGTCGTTTTAGAAGGGTCAACCTAGGAAAATGTGAGGACTTATCAGATGGAGACGATGACATTGCTACTGTATGCAATTTGCATGAGCAACTGGATGTTGTCAGGGTACAGCGAACAGATGTATGGGGATGCAACTGGTAACTACGCCCCCCCAGCTCCTCCATGCACATATTGACAAGCATCGGGTGGCGGGATCGACCCCTGGGGTACTCCGAAAAAGGCATTTGGAGAGGAGCTGTGCGCTCTTGTCCCACAGCAACTAGCTGTTACCAGCTTGTAGAGTGGACCTTTGTTTGTGACTACTTTATGGGTGATGCAGGCTGTCTTGAAACATGTGTGTTGGAAGGGGCAGCCAGTGTGATGCAAGGAGCAGCCAGTGTGATGGAAGGCACAGCCAGTGTGATGGAAGGGCTAGCCAGTGTGATGCAAGGAGCAGCCAGTGTGATGGAAGGGGCAGCCAGTGTGGTGGAAGGGGCGCCAGTGTGATGCAAGGAGTAGCCAGTGTGATGGAAGGGGCAGCCAATGTGATGCAAGGAGCAGCCAGTGTGATGGAAGGGGCAGCCAGTGTGATGGAAGGGGCAGCCAGTGTGATGCAAGGAGCAGCCAGTGTGATGGAAGGGGCAGCCAGTGTGATGCAAGGAGCCGCCAGTGTGATGGAAGGGGCAGCCAGTGTGATGCAAGGAGCAGCCAGTGTGATGGAAGGGTCAGCCAGTGTGATGGAAGGGGCAGCCAGTGTGATGCAAGGAGCAGCCAGTGTGATGGAAGGGGCAGCCAGTGTGATGGAAGGGGCAGACAGTGTGATGCAATGAGCAGCCAGTGTGATGGAAGGGGCAGCCAGTGTGATGGAAGGGCTAGCCAGTGCATCTCCTTCAGGATGGTGGTGATGTGGTTGAATGTTCTTAATCCTGTGATGAGGCATGCTGCAGCTTTCTTAAGGGTGCAGGTGGCATCTCATATCCCTTCGAGAAGGGCATTACCGCTGTCCAGGTTGGAGATGACCAGGGCGTGGTTCTGAAATTTGGTCCAGGGAGGAACTGCTTGACTTTACGAAGGTGCGGGAGCTGGTACCATGCTGCTCAACTACAGCTACCAATTGGTGGGCCAAGGAAAGCATAAGGATGTTCTGTTTGTTTGGGTTTAGCCACGGTCTCCCTGCCGCAAACACAAGGACAGAGAATCATTCTTCACAGTTTTGCTACTAAATGACATGTTCTGTTTAGGAATGATGGGGGCGGTTTTTACCCCCTTTCCCAACACCAGTACATTTCACTTCCACTGTCTTGCAAAGGGTTCCAAAGTGGTGTTGGCGTTTTTTGGGATTCAGCGTTTCCCGTTTGCAGCTGTACGGGAGGGACATAATTGTATTTTGAGTAGAAAAGATGTAGTTTGTTGATTCTTCATAAGTAATTATTGCATTTTGTGCACATACAGACAAGACACCTTTTTTCGCAGAAGTGCAAGTGTTAATACCAGAGATCTTGCTACAAGATTTCGAATCTGGAATTCTTTACATCTTCTGAAATGGAAAGTTCTGTGATACCAACAGGAATACTTTGTGTCTCCAACTTTTCATTATAACTTAATTCTTGGACAAGTGATCCCCTTTTCTCCCCTTGTATTCCTTTCAAACCTCCATTAATGCGTGTAGTTGATTGCAGCCAAGAACGGAGAGGTTCCAACAGTGTAGAGCCGATAGACCGATTTAGTGAGAAAAACAATCATTTTGTTGATTCTTTGTTTTTGATGTGTATATTCCTTTGGAATCTAAAAACATCTTGACATCATATTTTGTGTTGCTTTTGTTCAAATGTTTAAACAAGTGTGAAGAGTTCTCATAAAGGCCCTCTAAATATTGCCCATTCCTCATTCATTTGTATTTGCAACATTAGGGGTTAATTCATCGGCCAATGGTGTACCTTACACCTCAATCTGTGGCCCACAGTTGTGTTAAGTAAGGTGTGACAAGGAACGGAATTCATTAGCTTACGAGCGAGTCTCTCTTACATTATGCACAGGATGCCTTATGGGCTTTAGCGTAATTGCATTTCAAGGAAATGAATGAACACATTTGGTCCTAGTTATCATGTATTGTTAGCCTGACAAGTAATGGTTTCCTCGTGATAATATTAGCCAGTTTATAGACACAGGCAAATTAGGTTTGGTTGATTTTAAATACCAACTATGTTTCCCAAATGAATGCCCTTTGGATAGAACTTTGCTGTCAAGTAAGTTTTATTTATTTTGGAACAAAATGGATGTTTTTGGAAGAAACCTTGCAATTTTGAATTCATTTCCAAGCTGTTTGTGGAGTATCATGCACTCTTTATTTCAGTGTATTTTTTCAAAACATTCTTAAAATTGTCAAATCTATTTACCACTAATTCTTAACTTAACGGTTTCTTGTCACAGGGGGTACATGTAAACCCATGGCATGTAAACATAGGCATGTGCATATATATATATATATATATATATATATATATATATATATATATATATATATATATATATATATATATATTTACTATAGTGTTCACCGCACTATAGTTGAGTTGAGTATCAAGGTCCATAGGAAACCCAAAAATGTAATTGCTAATAACTCGCATCACGTATTTGTCTGATATTTTACAAACAAAACATTTGTCACAGGTCTGCCTCTTAGACTGGAAATTTTGAGAAACATTTGTTAAAAAATACAGAAGTTATTAAGAAAGCAAAACAAAATGCAGTTTTCAGCCTACTCCCATTCATTTCCCCATAGAGAAAAGGTACACATTTCTGGGCAGTGCACACCAAAACACAGCTGGATGGAATTGGACCAGGTACAAAACAACTTGATCACAAAGCGTTGACTCAATTTCCGGGAGGGGTCTTGGGTTAATCCATCCTGTAGTTGTTCAAATAATATTTGATGGAGAAGGGGGTGCCCCCCTGCTCCCAAAATTATAGCAACATATCCATGGTGCTTTGCAGCAGAGAGGCTTTTCAGAAATGAAAAAGCTGCCATTTTTTTATTTTCCAAATAACCAGGGTTTGCCGAAGAACGAAAAGTGGGAAAGTTGCCATTTGGAGGAGTAAAAAGGAAGGCAATGGCATCAAGCTAGATGTGGGAGGGGGAAAGATGACACTATGTAAAATTGGGAGGTGTGGGACTGCGAGGGGGGGCCAAATTCAGAGCACGAACGTTTCCTCATAATCAGGGTTATTTTCATTTAACCAAGGTTATAGTAGAAAATAGGATGGAGAATGAAAGTGCGTCATATGAATAACCTGATCTATTTTATGAATAACCAAGGTTATTCTATGAATAACTGTGGTTATTTGTAGTATTTTACTATTATCAGTGTTATAATAAGTGTGGTTGTGGGAAAACGTTTTTTTTTTAAAGAGTTAACAAAATGTGATTAATAAACAAAAAAGAGTAATGTTAGAGCTACAGTGAGCTGGGTCATATGGATGTCGACGAAGACTATGGTTACTAGGTTAATTAAAGGAACCAAGTGGTGCAATATGGAAAGTGGACATGGGCGAAGGCCATAGCTAGTGGGCCCCAACAAAACCTAGTGGTATGGCCACTGGCCTTGGCCAAAGGCCCCAAATATGTTTCTTTTGGACCCACTAGGTGTCCTTCAGCCGTGGCCACTATACATGTCTTTTGGGCCTACTAGCCAGGGACTTTGACCGTGGTCAGTGAGCTTGGCCTTCGGCCATGCCCACTGTATATTTTAAAACACTACCGGGCCACTAGCCAGGGCCTTCGGCCATGGGCCGTGAACACGGCCTATGGCCGTGTCCACTTTCCATATTGAACTCCTTGACATATTGCTCCAATAGGTTTCCTAAATGGGCCCACTAGCCATGGCCTTCAGCTGTGGCCACACCATTAGGTTTCTTTTGGGCACACTAGCAGTCCTCTGGCCATGGCCTTTGGCCATGTCCACTTTCGATATTTCACTATTCGGTTCCTTAAAGTATCCCAGTAGCCATATCCTTCGGCCACACCCATTACCCCCACATCACTGTAGCTGTAAAATTACTTTTTTTGTACTAATCTAATTTCTTAACTACCTTTTTTAAAAGACCTTGTTTCCCCATAACCCTGGTTATATTTGCAATGTGCTACAAATAAGCCCAGTTATTCGTAAATGCTGCATCCTGTTTTTTTTCGTGTGACACACTTTCCTGGCCGATCCCGTTTTCTACTATAACCGTGGTTATCCCGAGTATAACCCCTGTTAGGCGAACATTTTCGAGCTCTGAACTTGGTCCCCAGACCCCCTGACCCCAAACGCCGCACTTTCTCATGGTGTTCTCTTTCCTCCTCCCCACCTCTAGCCTGATGCCATTTAATTATTTTATCTCCTCCAAATGGCATTTTTTGCCCTTTTTCGGCTCACCACAATCATATCCGTTATTACCCTGAATATTTCTCACATCGAACAACCACCAAAAAGACAGCTTTTTAATTTCTGAAAGGCCTATGCTGCAAAGCGCTATGGAAAAAATGTAGCTATAATTTTGTGAGAAGGAGGGTCCCCCTTCTACATCAAACATTTTAACAACTACTGGACGGAATAACCCCAGACTCCTCCCGGAAATTGCATCAATGCTTCATGCCCAAGTTGTTTTGTACCTGGTCCAATTCCTCACAGTGGTTTTTGCTGTGCACTGTGGAAAAAGATTGACTTTTCTCTCTAGGGAAAAATGAATGGGAGAAGGCGAAAACATAATTTTTTGTTTTAATAAACTTTTCATTTTCTAACAAATCATTCCCAAAACTTCCAGTCGCAGGGGGTGGGGCGCTAGGCGGGACAGGCTGGGTGTAACGCTCACCTGGTTCCCACGGAGGCGCGGCGTCGAAGGCGCAGAACTCTGAAGATGGACAGGAAGGGCCCCTCTATTCTGGCTTCCCTGGCTCGTTGGATACCCTCCTGTGCGTGAAAAGGGAGTATTACCAACTGTGGAACAATGCTCAAGCCTCCCACTCCCTTCCAACCCTCCACGATACCTCCTCCACGATCCCCGTAAAGCCTCACCTTAGGGTTTGGAAGGATGAGCTCTCCATCCTGCTTCTGATGCAGGGGCGCGTTGAAACCCAGTTACTTCACTGGATTGAGGATTGATGGGAGTTAAGGTAAGCTTGACTGTTCAGGTAAGGCGCTGTAAAAGTTCTGTTCAAAAGTTCAAGCTTAATAATAATGTTCGTTGTCTAATTGCAGCAAGCGCTAATGCTTATGTCTTTTTCCCCTTAGGGGCCGGGGTTCGGAGTGCCGGAGATATGGCGCCGACCCGAAGTGAAACAGTTCTGGATGAGCGCTCAGGTAATGTCTTTGCATTCGCTCATTCAATGTCTTTGTCTTTTTTCCCCATAGGGGCCGGGGTCCGGAGATGCCAGGAAGTGGCAGGACCCGAAATGCAGTGGGAATAATCCAACAGGTAAGACTTAAAAGGAAACTGAGCTTTCCTTATTCCTTTTCTCCCTCTCACCTTTGTTCTTGTCTTTTTTCCTCTAGGCGCCGGGGCGTAGCTGAATCCGGAAGATCGCTGCTGAAGATGGAAGCGCCTTGCAAAGGTGAGTAAAATACAGCGCTGCAGCGATCGAAACAAAATGCCTTGAAAATTATGTCTTCCTTTTCAGGGCCGTTGGAGAAATGACTCCGGGATGCAGATTTAGCAGGTAAGGGCTTTTCTTCTCCTATTCTCTTCCTTTCTCCCCTTGCAGGTGTTCCAGGGTGCTGGCAGGCGTGGCTGAAGTCAGGATGCAGGAGCTGACACGGTGAGCGTCCAGCTGCTAGGTGCAGAACAACGCGAAGCACGTGTGGCTGTTCGGGTGGGGTTTAAATAGCCTTGGAAGAAGTTCCTGGTATGTATCCTTCCACCAATCAGGTATGTATCCTTCCCCGACCACACCCGGGTGGTGAAGTAGTCCTACAGGTAAAGTAGTCCCATTCAGGCCTCAAGAGGGCCTGGATGAAGCAGCAAGGTCTGCATCAGGTAAGTGTGCACCCAAGCACTTAAACACATATCCTCTTCTATGAGCCTGGCTCCTAAGGCGCCAGGACTGGGGTCCGCTATGAGCCTGGCGCCTAAGGCGCCAGGACTGAGTCCAAAGGGCCCCGACTTGGGCCCGCTGAGACTTCCCTGGGGAAAATGATGTCTGCCTCTGGGGTTGCTGGGCCCGGCCTGGCTCCTTGGAGGTAGGCATCATGACAGTACCCCCCCTCAAGGCCCCTCCCAAGGTCTTTTCCTCCGGGGGTTTTGGTTTGTGCGGGAATCTTCGATGGAATCGTTGAATTAATCGTGGTGCGTGAACATAGTTACTGGGTTCCCAAGATCTTTCCTGAGGTCCATATCCTTTCCAATCAACAAGATAGAAGAGTTTCGACTTAACTATCTTGGAATCTAAAATGTCTTTCACTTCGAATTCTAATTCTCCATCAATTTGGACAGGGCCTGGGGGCTCAGACAGTCTGGTTCCAGGTTGTACTGGTTTTAGAAGAGATGCGTGAAAAACGGGATGAATCCGCATGTTGGATGGTAAATCGAGTTTAAAGGCCACTGGGTTGATAATAGCTTTGATGGGGTAAGGCCCAATGAATCTGGGATTAAAAGTTCGCTGACCGTTGAGGGGTAGATGTTTAGTTGCTAGCCATACCTGATCTCCTACTTGGTAAGGAGGAGTTTTACTTCGGTGCAAATCAGCGTTTTCTTTATACTTTTTCTTGGCTTGCTGTAAGTGGGTTGTAGCTTCTTTGAAGGCTTGGGTTATTGTGGAATGTAGGTGATTTACTGCAGGCATCTCCAGGGTCAGAGGTGGATCTAGGTCAGAGGTCCGAGGATGGTGACCATACAGGGTATAAAAAGGAGTCTGTCCGGTTCCAGAATGCACTGAATTGTTGTATGCATATTCTGCAATCCAAAGGATGTCTTTCCAATTTAACTCGGATTGGTGTAACATGCACCGCAGATATTGCTCGAGAGTCTGATTGGTTCTCTCGGTTTGTCCGTCGGTCTGGGGGTGGTGGCTGGTGGATAACCGCACGTCTATTTGTGCTAGTTGGCAACATTTCTTCCAAAAGTGGGAGATAAATTGACTTCCACGGTCTGAGACTAATATGGAAGGGAAACCATGTAACCGCACTATATTTTCCATAAATTCCTTGGCCAAGGTGGAAGCTGACGGCAATCCTTTTAAAGGGATAAAATGGGCCATTTTGGAGAATAGATCCACTATTACGAGAATCGTGTTGTAACCACCACAAGGAGGCAGGTCAGTTATAAAGTCCATTGACAAGGTGTGCCAAGGTGCTGGTGGAATGTCCAAAGGTTGAAGTAGGCCGGCTGGCCTTTTCTTTTGACTCTTATTTTGGGCACAGATTCCGCAAGACAACACAAATTACTTTATGTCTTTTCTCCAAGAAGGCCACCAGAAGTGGCGTTTGATCTTTTCCTCTGTTTTCGCGATACCGGGGTGTCCTTCCATTAATGATTCATGATGACGGGTAATGACAAGTTCCTGCAATTCTTTACTTGGCAGAAATGACCGCTCTTGGAAGTAGGGTAAATCATCCTTAACGGTGTAGTGAGGACCCTTTTGACTCCATTCCAGTAAGGCAGAAGAGTCAAAAAGCTGTTTTACTTGAGCTTGGATGTCCTCAATAGTTTGCAATGAAGTCAAGCCCAGAATTCTTTGTTCCGGTATGATTGGCACAGGTTCTAAACTCGAATTGGGTTCTTCCATGCCTATCCGGGATAAGGCATCTGCCTTACCATTCTTGCAGCCAGGGCGATAGGTAATTACAAAATCAAATTCCGCAAAGAATAAAGCCCATCGGAGTTGTCGCGAAGATTGAGCTTTGGCCGTCTTTAAATACTGCAAATTTCTGTGGTCCGTAATTACGGTGATGGTGTGTCTTGCACCGAGAAGATAGTGACGCCAAGCCTTGAAAGCTGATTTAATAGCCAGTAGTTCTTTGTCGGTAATTGCGTAATTGAGTTCAGGTGGAGAGAATTTTCTGGACCAAAAGGCTACAGGGTGTAGTTGGTTAGTTTCTGGGTCTCTTTGCGACAGGACAGCTCCCATGGCCGAACTGGATGCATCGGTTTCCACGATGTAAGCGAGATCTGGGCGCGGATGCTTCAATACAGGTGCAGAGGTGAATTTGGTTTTCAGGTCCTGAAAGGCTTGTTGAGCCTCAAGAGTCCTTTCAAAGCGTTTATTTTTCTTTAGGAGAGCTGTGATGGGTTGAACAGTTCGAGAAAATTCCGGGATGAACCTTCGATAGAAATTGGCAAAGCCAAGCATGCTTTGCACTCCCTTCACAGAGCTAGGAGATGGCCATTTGAGAATGGCGTCCACTTTCCGCGAGTCCATTCGGATTCCTTGAGGTGTCAGGACGAATCCGAGAAACTCCACTTCTGTGGTATGAAAAACGCATTTTTCGAGCTTGGCAAATAATTTGTGCTGGCGCAATTTCTCAAGAACTGCCCTAACATGGTTTCTTTGATCAGATTCTGAGGAGGAATACACCAGGATGTCGTCAATATAAACGATGACACAAACATCGATAAGTTCCCGAAGAACATCATTCATGAAGTACTGAAAGGCGGCAGGTGCGTTGCACAAACCGAAGGGCATTACTTGATATTCGAAGAGCCCAAATTTGGTGCGGAATGCAGTCTTCCACTCGTCGCCCTCTTTTATACGTACCAGGTGGTAAGCTCCTCGGAGATCTAGCTTGGTGTACACACAAGCATCTTTTACTTGGTCGATAAGCTCAGGTATCAGGGGCAAAGGGTAACGATTCTTAATCGTTATCTGATTTAGGGCGCGGTAGTCAATACAGGCCCTAAGGTCTCCTTCCTTTTTAGGTACGAAGAACAAAGCGGAAGAGACTGGTGACTTTGATGGGCGAATGAAGCTATTGGCCAGGTATTGATCCAAATACTGGCGCAAATGCAGGTTCTCAGGTTCAGTAAGAGCATAAATCCTACTACAAGGTAGTTGTGCATTGGGTACCAAGTCGATTTGGCAATCGTAAGATCGATGGGGAGGTAAGGTGTTAGCCTGCTCTTTCTGAAAAACGTCTTGGAATTCTTGGTATTCAGATGGTAACTGTACAGCGGTGGAAGTTACAGAGGCTAGACCCATAGCTGGATTCCTTGGGTAACAGGTTGGTTCACAATCAGGAAAAGTTATCTTCTTTGCTCGCCAGTCTATTCTCGGATTATGTGTTTCTAACCAAGGGATACCAAGAAGTACTTGAAATTGTGGGGCCTTGATCACATCAAACACGATTGCTTCCCGATGTCCGTCCTGACCCACCAGAGTGATTTCAACTGTGGAATGCGTTACAGGCCCTGAGGCTATTTCGGTTCCATCAACTGTAGTACTTACATCTTGGGTTACTTTCGGGCGGAGAGGAAGCTTAATCCTGGAAGCCAATTCACGGTCTATGTAATTTCCAATAGCTCCACTGTCTATGTATGCTTTTATAGCATGCAACTGCTGAGGCTGTTTTGGGTTCACAAGCACCATTGGCATGACAAAATGCGAGGTCAAAGAGTTTGTTTTCAAGCTCGGCAAGCGGACCCCTACGCTTGTCGGGCTAGGTCGTTTCCCGAACCAGGTGTCAATAACTCGTTATCAGTGGCTCCAACCACCTTCTTGGGTGGTTTAACTGGACAACTTTGAAGAAAGTGACCGGAAGTTCCGCAATACAGACAAAGTTGCATTTGTCGCCTTCTCTCTCGTTCCTTCTGCGTTAATGGTCCTTTAACACTGCCAATTTGCATAGGTTCGGAAACGTCAGTACTCTTGGAGTTAACGTGGGTCTTGATAGGTACTCTGGTTTCATACTTGAGCCGATCTGCTTTTCTATTTTGAAGTCTGTGATCAAGTTGAACCACTAAGTCTATGTAGTCTGCGCAGGCCTGGGGTGGATCTACTATCTGAGCTATAACATCTTTAAGCTCTCCGCGCAGGCCTCGATGAAACAATGTGATCCTTTTATTTTCAGGCCATCCGGTTTCCACAACTAGTCTATTAAAGGTGGCGATATAGGACAAAAGATCCTGATTACCTTGTCGTAAGGATAGCAGTTCGTTGTCAAGGGCCTGTCCCTGCGAGTGTTGAGCGAACAATCTTTCCATGCTGGCCTGGAAGCCCTGGAAATCCCGGAGAATGGGATCATCCTGATTTACCAATGGAATAGACCAATCGGCAGCACAGCCACTGAGGTAAAATAGTACAAAGGCTACTTTGGTCTGGTCGTTGGGGAAGACCCCGGGCCTGCATAAAAAGTGTAAACGGCATTGGTTCATAAAAACGGCATATTTCTTGGGATCCCTCGCAAAACGTTCCGGCGGGGCCAAAGGCATGTGTCCAGGTAGATTGATTTGTACCGGGTTATTCGAACCCATTGTTGTAGAAATATCTCCGGAAACAGGTAAAGGAGTGTGCTCTGCCTGGCCCTGCAATAACCTTTTGGCCAGATCATCAGTTCTTTCCTTGGATAGGATTAGTTCCTTTCTGAGAGCATTAGTCTCCTGGCGGGCTGAGTGCACTTCTGCCCGTAATTCCCCTAAAAGATGGGCCAGCTGATCTGTCTCGGAAGTCTCCATAGCGCCCAGGTGGGAAATTGTGGTAAGGCTTCGCGTTCTGTAACGCTCACCTGGTTCCCACGGAGGCGCGGCGTCGAAGGCGCAGAACTCTGAAGATGGACAGGAAGGGCCCCTCTATTCTGGCTTCCCTGGCTCGTTGGATACCCTCCTGTGCGTGAAAAGGGAGTATTACCAACTGTGGAACAATGCTCAAGCCTCCCACTCCCTTCCAACCCTCCACGATACCTCCTCCACGATCCCCGTGAAGCCTCACCTTAGGGTTTGGAAGGATGAGCTCTCCATCTTGCTTCTGATGCAGGGGCGCGTTGAAACCCAGTTACTTCACTGGATTGAGGATTGATGGGAGTTAAGGTAAGCTTGACTGTTCAGGTAAGGCGCTGTAAAAGTTCTGTTCAAAAGTTCAAGCTTAATAATAATGTTCGTTGTCTAATTGCAGCAAGCGCTAATGCTTATGTCTTTTTCCCCTTAGGGGCCGGGGTTCGGAGTGCCGGAGATATGGCGCCGACCCGAAGTGAAACAGTTCTGGATGAGCGCTCAGGTAATGTCTTTGCATTCGCTCATTCAATGTCTTTGTCTTTTTTCCCCATAGGGGCCGGGGTCCGGAGATGCCAGGAAGTGGCAGGACCCGAAATGCAGTGGGAATAATCCAACAGGTAAGACTTAAAAGGAAACTGAGCTTTCCTTATTCCTTTTCTCCCTCTCACCTTTGTTCTTGTCTTTTTTCCTCTAGGCGCCGGGGCCTAGAGGAAAAAAGCTGAATCCGGAAGATCGCTGCTGAAGATGGAAGCGCCTTGCAAAGGTGAGTAAAATGCAGCGCTGCAGCGATCGAAACAAAATGCCTTGAAAATGATGTCTTCCTTTTCAGGGCCGTTGGAGAAATGACTCCGGGATGCAGATTTAGCAGGTAAGGGCTTTTCTTCTCCTATTCTCTTCCTTTCTCCCCTTGCAGGTGTTCCAGGGTGCTGGCAGGCGTGGCTGAAGTCAGAATGCAGGAGCTGACACGGTGAGCGTCCAGCTGCTAGGTGCAGAATAACGCGAAGCACGTGTGGCTGTTCGGGTGGGGTTTAAATAGCCTTGGAAGAAGTTCCTGGTATGTATCCTTCCACCAATCAGGTATGTATCCTTCCCCGACCACACCCGGGTGGTGAAGTAGTCCTACAGGTAAAGTAGTCCCATTCAGGCCTCAAGAGGGCCTGGATGAAGCAGCAAGGTCTGCATCAGGTAAGTGTGCACCCAAGCACTTAAACACATATCCTCTTCTATGAGCCTGGCGCCTAAGGCGCCAGGACTGGGGTCTGCTATGAGCCTGGCGCCTAAGGCGCCAGGACTGAGTCCAAAGGGCCCCGACTTGGGCCCGCTGAGACTTCCCTGGGGAAAATCATGTCTGCCTCTGGGGTTGCTGGGCCCGGCCTGGCTCCTTGGAGGTAGGCATCATGACACTGGGGGAGCATGTGACAAACTTTTTGTTTGCAACATATCAGCCAAATCCGTCAAGCAAAGCAAAAGCTATTAGCAACTCAATTACTGGGTTTCCTATGGAACTTGATACTCAACTGAACTACAGTGCGGCATCCGCCGCCCTACAATGTATATGCGGGTGTATAATATAGGGTGACTTATAGGTGATAGCATTGACTCACAGGAAATCCAAACATTCTATTGCTAATAACTGTTGACTTGCATGACAGATGTGGATGACATTTTGCAAACAAAATGTTTGTCTCAGGCACCCCCAGACTGGAAATTTGGCAAAGATTAGTTAAAAAATGAATGTTATTAAGAAAGCAAAAAACACTGTTTCGACCTACTCCCATTCATTTTCCATTAGAGAAAAAGTCCAAATTTGATCAAGCCGAAGCTCAAAAAGTGCTGGGCGGATATGGACCATATGAGAAACATTTTGTGCACGAAGCGTTGACTTAATATCAGGGACATTTGGGGTTAATCTGTCAAGTCGTTTTTGAAATACTTGACAGGGAAGCGGGTGCCTCTTGTGCCCATGAAAATAGCTAGTTCTCCCATGGTGCTTAGCAGCAGAGAGGCATTTAAGAAATGAAAAGCCGCTATTTTATTTTTTGTGTTCGATGTGAGCGTTTAACGGGTTAATACCTGGGTAATGCAAAAACGAAAAGTGGTCAAAAAGCCATTTGGAGGAGGACAAATAATATAATTGCATTAGGCTTGAGATTGGGAGAGAGAAAGGGGATGCCATGTGAAATTGTAGAGTTGGGGATGGTCTGGGGATTCAGTGACAGTTTGAATATTTGCGGATTATCGGGGGAATTTTGCAAGATTCCTGCGGCTACAACGCAAGATGCGCTCGAAAAAGAAAATGCGTCTTGCGAACAAATGGATGAAAGGGGGTAACGGGAGAGGAACAGGGAGGGAAAAAGGCAGCTGAGGCAAGTCGCGGGGCATTGAAAAGAGTGGAGTGCTTGAGAAGACTGGGAAGAGTTTTTGTTTTTTGACAGTTTTCGGATTATCATGGAATACCGGGGGAATACCACAGGCATGGGTAGTTCATTGCCGCTGCATTTGTAGTTCATAGCCATTATCAGGGGAATATAGAGGGAATCCTGAGGGAATCAGTAGATAGTGGAAAAAAGGAACTTTTACACCTAAACATCCTGATATTAACCATATCAACCAACCTGCACCCTGCAGCGAGTGCCAGGATGTTTTGGCAATATATTCCTTCCTGTCAACCCTGAAACTCCATTTGATCGATTTCCACTTTGGACCTGTTTCTCAGGTGGCAAAGCTTAGAGCCAGGAAGGTGAGAAGTAAGAAGGGGGCGACCACCAAATGTCTCTGCGCTAAAGGAGGAGGAGCACCAAACCCACCAAACCCAACCAGGCATTCCACTAGGCAAGCCACAATAAACTGGGTGGCACGCAGTACAGACGCTCTGAAAACAACCCCTGTAATTGGGGGAGCGGTTGGGGTGGGTTTGGGGAAATCCACCTCAGTGAATCAAATGGGTTTGTAGATCTAACACCAGAGGGAGGCAGCGTTGATGAGGAAGCTCATATATAGGCACTTGCACAAAAAAGCAGGGCAGAAAACCAGTTGGCATCAAAAGATCAAATGACTTCCTCCCCCGGGAGGGATCAGGCAGGCCCACATGCTGGGGACACTGACTCAGTCCTTGGGCAGGCAAGCAACTCCAAATCCAACTCTGCACAGGGTATTGGGATACTGTAAGTGATTTCAATCCGGCACTTCACCTAAGTCAATGCCTAGCGTGTAATGCACAACTGAAATCCTTATTTAATTATTTGTGTCTGTAAGTTCTTTTATTCTGAACAATGTACCACTTATATCACGCCCCTCTTTTTGAACCCCCCCACACCCCAGTCAGACTGAACCAGGAATCAGGCTGGTTTGCAAAGTTAAAATATTTATTTATGTATTTCACAATATCATCACACTATTTTTAATGGGTATACAATAATCACCAATGGGTTGATGTCACACTAAGAAATCTCTTTAATCACAAGGAGTAACGATGAGCAAAAACAATGCAGCACAGCAATAATACTTTTGTGGGTGAGTGTTCAAATCAAATGGCAATGTGGTTAACTATTTCCCCCTGCACACCCCTCAACCCCCCAATATGCAATGCAGAGAGATACGAGAGAAAACAAGTTTCAGGAATGCAGAATTCAAGCAAATATATCAATCCCAATTCCCCCCCCCCCAGCAAACACAAGAGAGAAACAGAATTGATTGGCAAACTGTCAAAATGGTTTTAAAAGTTGACTTTGAATGGAATAGGTAAAACACTAAAAATGGTCTAAATCATTAAAATTGTTTAAATTCTAATGGGAGCCGCTTTATCTGGTTGTAGACAAACACTAGCAATGCTTTGAGAGCAAAAAGCAATGTGAACACTTAATTTTGAGGTTGGGTGCAATTGAAAGCTGTTTTACACGTTGTAGAAATCTCCTAAGGCAAAATTTGCGGCAAACTTTTCCGCGCGCGGTAATCGCGATTACAGGAGAACTATAAGGATTTGGGATGCAGTTGTGGGATCTCTGGAAAGCTTAGGATGTTAGCTACGAGCAAACACTTAAATTTCGAAGAAGTTATGGACGTTTACATGGAGGTCGTTTTTCAGATAGAGGCAAATTGTAAAACAAGGATGCGCTTTTAAAAAGACAAACAGGATTTCTTTACAGTAGGGATCGACTATGAAGAAGCAATGCTACACGACTGCACAGCCACCAGACCAGGACGCCTCTGGATCAGGTTTTTGCCTGCTGAGACGCTTGCCTTCTTCAGAAAAATATATATCAGCACAAAGATTGGTTTAACACTACTATTATAGAAGAAATAATAGGGATGAGATAGAGAGTTCAGGCAGTTCAAAAATATTCTAACAATGCAGTTCTGGATATAAAATAGGATGGATTTTGATAGGGATTGCTATGGACAGTACATAGGCTAGTGACAATCCTATACTAAGGATACTCACTATATAGGTTTGAACAGAACCGTCAGGAATTTTGGTCCGTCAAGATCAGGGATTCTGGTCAGAAATTCTGCTGGGCACACCGGGCTGGGACAGGCTGCTGGGCACACCGGACTGGACTGGTCGGCAATGGCTGTGGTTCACAGCTATCTGGTCACAGCACGGCTCTACTGGGTTGGGTCTTTGGATTCTGGCAATAATTCTTAGCAGGAAAGCAGTACAGCACAGCCAGGCTGTTCTTTGGTTCCCCTTAGATGTCTGGGGTAAATTCTGGTTTCTGGGATTTAAAGGCCTAGCTGCGAAGGGTTCAGCTATAGAAGTGGGCCTTTCTGCTCGCCAAGTTTCTGGAGTCTGGAGCAGGGAAGATGTCAAGTTCTCTTGCAAAGTGCTCCGCCAGCAATCGGTTGGTGGGTGGATCTGTGTGTCCTTCTAAGTCCTCAGCTTTCTCTACTTATGCATTTGGTAAGGGGGTGTGTATGCTGGATTAGTCTAAGCGCGCCCCCTTGGTTGGCTATAGGCTAGAATCTTCCCTCTCCCTTGATTGGAGGAGAAAACAGGGTGTCACCATGATGATGTGGTTTTATGAGGCAGAACATCCTCCCCTTGGCTTTTGAACATGAAATCTACTTTTCGTATAATACATATTTACAATTTTGCAGACTTCATAAAAATAGCATATCTAGATCACATATTTTGTGAAGTAACTTCTCTTCCAATCCCCTTCATTGTACGATCTTGTGTTGGCTTTTGACAGAATTCTGCCCTTTTGGTCTGGAACACAATATCTAGTTTATCCAATATTTTGTAAAATTATGCGCATTGTATATGGGCATAAGTGTGTGAAGTTTCATACTTTTAACATAATTACATTTGGTATAAAACCACAATTTCTACAGTTACGTCCCAGAACATAGCACAGAGTTCTGGCTCCTCTTAAAATGTGCAGCAAAAATGTAGGTTCAAAAGTCTGGGGTTTATATATTTTTTACAATTGTCCACAGTAAACTATCAATCTTTTTAGAAATCTGCTTTTTGTCCATTGTGAATCAACAAAAGTTGTCTGTCCGGCCTCCTTTTCCTTCTTGCAGCTTCAGCAGCAATCTCTGCCCACTTCCTTTTGGCAGAGGCCCTTTACAGTCCTTCCTGATTAGTATCTCCATTCCTGGGAGGAAGCCCATTGTGCTCTTCCCAGAGCAGCCCAAGTGCCCCTCCCCTCTTAATCAACACATGAATGTGAGTTCCTGGTCTGGAGAGCAGAAGGTGGTGTGGGGGAAGTTGTTTGTGGTTTTGGCTTGCAATCAGGCTTACTTTAAAAGTCATTTTGTTACATTTTTCTTTGTTTAAAATAAACTTGCAATTTTTAAAACAAACATCTAAAACACTAATTCCAGACTCTAAACCATGAAGTTTAAATAGTTGCAACCTAGGTCACTCTTGATAACAAGTCGCTTAGATTTTAGACATTAGATCTTAATGGTGCAAGTTTACAGTTTTAATGCAGGCATTTGAAACAGCATTCAGGCAGCCGCTGGTACTGCACCCACATTTTGACAGTTTTCACAGGTAGGCAAACTGGCGGTGGATGTTTTTGTGAACAATTCAGCTTTCCAGGATATTGCAATTTCCCCATGATTTCTTGAATTCAGTAACATGTGACACCCAACAAGAAGATTGGATGTTTGTGGGTGTTTTGGACCAGCATTCTGTATTTTCAGCAACCAAGAAAAAGATTTAAAAGGCAAGATTCCGGATTTCTTTCAGCAAGCACTGCTTTTCATCGGTGCTCCATTTTTACATGTTGGGCAGCCCAATGACATGTTTCAGCAGTAGGGATGTAAGGGTATAACGGTATACCGTTAAAGATACCGTGAACCACTTAATTGAACAACAATAACCGTCACATTGTTTATACCGGTATACCGTTTATACCGTTAAGTGTGCTTTTCAATCTGATTTGGAAAGGCTGCAGTAAGCAAGTGCTGCGCAGTCTTGGTCTTGCACTGTTGGATGTGCCATCTTGCAAGCAGTATCAGTTGGAGCAGTTTTTAATGCCATTCCATAAACCACACGTGCCTGACACAAAATCAGTAGGTTAGCAATAGGAATAATAAATACAGTGCCAAGAGGGAAAAGGGTTTACTTTGGGTTGGCAGCTGTGGGGTTTAAATATTTATAATGGATAATATTTGCTAAACATATGACAATGGGGGATTTCCGTGGTTCTATCATTGAATTTACATATAATAAGTCACACTGCGAAGTTCACTCATCTGTGGGTATTCCCTGCTGCCATACCAAAGGGTAAGATGTCCGTGATTACTGAACACCTTTTGGCCCTCAAGTAAACTAAAGGCTGTATCGTATAGAGAGCGTGCGTGTGTGCACACAAGCGTATTCTACCATCAGCCTCCATTGATCTGTGGCATGCAGGTTATAAAGATGGCAACATGTTCATCTTCACCATTAGCCAGTGGGGGAGCTAAAAGCCTAAATGACCACTTAAGAAAAGCTATTCAGTTTGCTTTGCCAGCGCAGCAGGCCTCCCCTCATCCCCCCTCCTCCTCCTTCTCCTCCTCCTCTCCACATGTGTTTGTGTTTGGTGGAAGCAAGGGGTGGCATTTCAGTGGAAAGTATGTTGAAAAGCCCAATTCTGGCCCTGGGTGCCTGGTTTTGTTTGCAATGATAAATCTGACAATTTATGACCTTTTTAGAAAATATTTGTTAAGATTGGTTAACTCCACCTGCTATACCGCGATAACCATGATATACCATCATTTGGCAAGAAGGTTATCGTACCGTCATAAAACTAATACCGTGACACCCCTATTCAGCAGTGAGGTCTCCATTCCACCACTGAGCACATCCATGGTAGATTTGGCAGCCATCTTTTTGTGCTTTGTAGAGCGCAATTTCATAGGTTTTGGCACACATGGGGTTTTGCGGCCATTTTGATGATTCTGGTGCCATCAGCGCACAGTGATGCCACAGGGCAGAGCGTAAGTGGGTTAATGCATCCCACAATGCCCCACATGCTACCCCTGCCCTCACCAAGTGGCAATGCCCCTAATCCTTCCCCTTCCTTAATTAAAGGGGTGGGCTCATCAGATAGATCAATCCTGAGAGCTTTGGAATGTTATATTGAGCAGAACTATGAAGAGACATGTCTCCAACCCCAAACAATGAGAGACAAGATGAAGTCACCACACAATGTTCTCTCATGTCCTGACCAATGTTCTCCAGACCTGTGTGCAGTAATTTCCAATACCAATCTAGAGTCAGATTTGGAATGGGATAGTTCATCTGATACTGAGGTGGACGTTTCCAGCCCTGTCTGCCTTGTTAGAAGCAGACGGTATCACTACATAATATCCCCAACAAAAATATTGCCGTAGATATGGCCGTTTGGTTCGCCATAGGCGATATTTTTCTTGGGGATATTATGTGGGAGCAGGGTTGTGGGGGTGTCCCCCCGCACATTCAAAAATGATTCAGGGGTTGCGGGAGTGTCCCCCGCAGGGTACATGTGTGAATTTCGCTGGAAATATATGGTGATATTTTTGCATCGCAATATTTTTACGGCGGAATTAACACATGGAACCAAGCAGACATGGTATGGACCAGTTCAAGGAGGTCCCAACAATCTCTGAAATTGTTAAAGACCCTTTGGGTGATCAAAGTTTGCCACAACAGCGGGAAGAGTTCAGGAGAAATGTTAAAACCCAAGGAGCTGCAGACTACACTGTGGTGGATTTTGAGCCAGTGGCATCTATAGCTGCGCCACAGGAGGGCGTAGCTGTGGACTGTGGCAAGCGCTCGTTTGGCCCTTCATCATGGGCCTTCTGGAGCACAGGATTGTACAGTCCCAGATATCGACAATGGCAATGTGGATTCCAATGGAGAGGGGAGTCAGCACACAAGTAAGAACATGGCCAGCACATCGTACTTTGTTAAATATCTGAACAAGCTCACTGCTGCATATTTATAATTGAAAGATGGCCTTAGGATTGCTTTAGCTAGAAGTGAGAGAGGTTGGATGTTTGCATGGAGGCTGTTAGCATGCTGAGCAAATCTATATCATACATGCTTACCAGGGTAAACTCCCTGGGGTAATTTGTGGTGACGGACCTGGTCATGCACCCACTAGTTATCAAAGGTCTATCATGCAAGGGAAACCTGCACAACCACAACTGTCATTGATTAATTCAGTCTCCAAAGGAATTACTGAGGGGAGCTCAGCCACAGCCACAGAACAAAGTGCTGTTTTGAGATGCAGAAGCAACCATATACAAACATCATATGTGTGGGGGTCGGTCTTGGACCAGACAATGGCCATTCCCAGTGCAGATGGTAACCTCTAAGGGAAGTAAGGTGCCAGGCAAACAAGCAACATATAATCTGTCAGTTGGCATGCTGCAAATGGACTGCGGAACTGTGCAAGAATCAATCAAAGAAGACCCCCCTAGTGGCTGGAGGAAGACACATTTCATTTGCTGTTTCAAGGGGCTAACACATGGAAATAAAATGCCTATAAAAGAGCATTTGTGACAGCCCTGTCAGATGTATTGGGGATATCGGACATTCCTTCAAACTTTTTCCAACTGAATCCTTTCGGACTGCATGTTTTGTAAAGGGTGCAATTTCTATTTAGCTTTGTAAACCTAAACCTCCAGCTTTGTATTTTGAATTGTCATGATGTACCAGCACTGAGGGGGATTGAAATGTTTGAGGACAAAAAGGCGGAAGTCTTTCACTTACATGATGCATGGCATCAAGGTTATATACACTTGCCGAAGGGGTGAGTCTGGTGGAGAGGGGCAGGGTCACGGGGGCAAAAGGCCTAATGGAAGCATGGAAAAGATTGGACCCAAACTGCCTAATAATTGACCTGACCAGAGCCGAATTTGAATCAAGATTGAGTCAGGCCGAGTCTGGCTGCTATCGACCCTCCAAGCAGGCGTTAGAGCAAGTATATGTGTGTGCTGTTCAGGTTCCCCCTTTGAAGCAGCTGTTACGGCCCAATTGGGAAGAAACAGGGTGGTGGGTGGTGGCCAGGAGAGATGATGTTAAAGACACCAACTTTAAATGGGCTGGTGTGGGCGAATACAACCATTATAAGGGTGTCACCTGACTACCGCACCCCAGCCATAATTGCCCAGGGTAGCATAGAGGAACATGGGACTCTCCACCCAGAGGGGAGGGGGGGTTGGAGAAAGTACAAAGCCAACAAGGAGCACACAACATCCAGAAAGTAAGGGAAGGAATGTGGAGAAAATATCCATGTTATCCTGGAACATAGCCAGGTTTAAAACAAAAATAACCGAACCTGCAACCAAGGACAACCACAAAAAGTATGATATCTTCCTCCAGGAGACATGTCTGCAGGAGGATATAGTGCCAGATGGGTATAAGGACCATCATATAGAGGTCAAAAGAGGCAGAAGGGGAAGACTGTATGGAGGGTTGGCATCACTGTTTAAAGGTTCTCTCAACGGTAAATCAATAGATCTGGAGGGGTCGGCTGATGTTCCATTACAGGTATTCATACTTGAAACAACAGTTGGCACATCACTATATGTAGCAAATGTATACAATGGGGCACCTTATGTAAAGGTGCCAAATCCCCTCCCTGCAATACAAACAAGCCTTGAGGGATTCTAGAAGAAGCAGCATGGGAATGAGGTTGTGTTGATATGTGGGGGGATTGGAACCTTAAATTGGGAAATGGGCCCACAAGGGGCTGTATGACCCTGAAGAAGACAGACTGATGAATATTCCTACACCAAGGATGAAGGACCCTAGATGCAGAAGGCCTGAAACTTTGGCACTGGTTAGTTAAGATGGGCATTAAATCATTAAATGGCAGGACAGGCAGTGGTATCCCAGATCCAGTGACCTTTTAGAAGTACTAGAGGAGGCTCAACAGTTGATTATTTTATGGTGACAACCAATCTTTGGAACCAGATAGTGGATTTTAGCACACAGCCTGCCCTTTTTAGTGATCACTATGGCATGGCTTTCGTGATCCAGGCAAAAGTAACAAGACCTTTCAGGAACAGAATTAACCACCTTGAAGGGCTGACCTGCAGGGGCATTGCTATAAAACGCCTGAGATGGGAGCTGGCAGATATTCCCTGGGTAGGGGATCAACTCCTGAAACTAAACACTCAAAATTCATGTTGTTATTAGAGAAGCTGGCAAAGCCAGAGTCAATCATTTTGAATTATGAGAACCTCACGAGAGGTATCCAGGGTTTTTCTCCTACTAAAATGATCATTAGGTAGGAAGAAAGGAGCTCAGAAAGGCTGGTTTGATGAGCAATGCAGGTCAGCAAGAAGGGTGCTAGTTTCATTACTAAAGGATGAAATTGCGCACAGGGGTGAAATCCTACGGGCAAGATATAAAAGAGCCGTAGAAAAATTGAAATTACAAATCGATACGAATGACTGGGAATCACTGGAGGCGGCCAGTCTGGAAAGTAACTCTAAAAACATTTGGGCGGCAAGGAACAAAAACCATGTATACTGGGCACAGGTATCAAGTTTAGAGACTATGATCCGGGACAGTGGCTGGGTGGTGCATTTCTCAAATCTCTCTAACAATACTGCTATGAACGTAGGAGCCCACGAGGAGATGGCCAATTGGGAGGCTAAAGCCACCCGTGGCAAAGAACAGCGAACATTGACCAATAACCAAGTTAAATTTTACTATATAGATGTAATAAAGGCTACTAAGATGTCAAAAAGAAATAGAGCACCAGGTTCGGCTGGAATTCTGGTTGATTACTAGCAAGATTTTATCGAGATTTGGGGACTCATCCTAGCGGGGTTGTTCAATGCAATAGCGCTGACAGGCATTGTCCCGGAAGAATGGATGAAGGCAATTATTGTCCCTTTATTTAAGAAAGGGAGTAGAGAGTCCCCCCAATCTTATCACCCTATTTCACACTACTTAATTCAAGTTGTACAATTTTTGGGAGATGCCTTTTGAAGACAATAGAGGATTGGCTATCATTAAATTCAATATTATCCCCAATACAACTTGGATTTCGTCCTTTACTTGGTGCTATTGACCAATGCCTAAATCTCTACCTGATTATTGCACACTCATATATAAAGAAAGAGTCTGTGTACCTTGCATTCATGCACCTCAGTAGTGCTTTTGATAAGGTCAACAGAACAAAGTTATGGCAGATGCTGAGGTCCTACGATCTCCCAGCGGGGGTCCTGGATCTCCTCATCTCCCTACATGAGAACAATGTGGCATGTGTAAGATCAGGGGGAGAGGGTCGCTGCATGCCTTGATTTCCAATCCAGGATGGGATCAGGCAAGGGTGCGTACTTGCCCCGCTCTTATTATCGCTGAACATTAATAAGCAGCACAAGGTCCTAGTAGATTGTCATGCAGACTTCCCAAAAATAGGGAGGATGTCACTACCAGTCCTAATCTATGTGGACAACTCTGTGCTTATAGCTCAGCCCCCAAGAGCCTTTCATTGACAGATTAACTGCTATGTAGCCTTTATATGAGAATTAGATCTGCAGGTAAATAGTACAAAATCTGCAGTAATGTACTGTAGCCCATTTAGTAAGCAAGGGAAGTTTTGGACTATGGTGTGTGGGACAGATCCAATTCCTAAGGTAGACTCATTCGAATACTTGGGAGTCTGTTTCTCAGAGGCCTATTCCCCTGAGGCCCACTTTCAAAAACAACTGTGCAGTATGAGGCCATCAATAGGGGCATTTTCAGGTTCATGGGGCAAACACAATGAGCAACCTCTGAAGATAATTAAATCTATCCATATGGCTAGGAGCAGAGAAACAGTAAAATATACTGCAATTTGGGGTTATGAGAACCAGAAAGGAATTCACTGTGAAGAAAAAGCTTTTCTGAAAATGTTACAGGCCCTACCAACGTCGGCACCAAACTTTGCGGTCTACATTGAACTGGGCCCGAGCTACATTCTAGATGAAGTAGTAAGAGAACCAATTTTATTGTGGCTCAGGGTTTGGGCAAATACCAATGCTTCCCTGTCCCAGCGTCTTATAAGAAACATCTACAAACTCAATGGGGTGAATCAAATTAGCTCGTTATATAAAACAAACATTTCAGAACTTAAATTTGGAGGGGCTCTTTGATATGTGAAGCTTATTGACTAGGTCAAGGAGTCGTGAAATGGGAAAGAGAGTGAGAGCCTGGATCTATGGCAAAAGAGAAACTTTAGAAATGGCAAAACCCTAAAACAGATGTGTTATGCTATTATCAACAAATAAAATAAAAGATTTTTTCAATTGGCCCCATAAAAAATTACAAAGAAGCCACATCAACAAGGGCCTGTTTTAACTGTTTACCGCTGGGTGAAAAAATAGCAAAGAGAACGGGACAGAATATTCATGCTGTTTGCTCCGTTTGTGGAGCGGTTTAGAGGATTTGGCTCACTTCCTGTTTTTCTGCCCCAAATATACTGAGCTAAGAAAGTGGGTGATGGTCCCTGTCTTTAAAAGGAAAAGTTTTACTCAGCATGGTCCTGTGCTCCTTTTCCTATTGAAAGCAGAAGTCCCTCTGAAAGTTGGGCGCTGTCGATTTATGTAAGTAGGGATTTGAAAATGCACCAGAAGTTTATACTGGACAAAGAGGCCTTTTAATTACCAAACAAAAGTATATTCGCCCTTGAAGCAGGTGGGCAGAGTTTGGGTGTTTTTATGTTATTGTTCAACCAGAAAGGGGAGGCTGAATTTAAATTTTAATTTTAAATTCTAATGTTTTATGTAAGGATTTTACACGACTGTTTCATATCTGTGTTTTGTACTTTTATGGATTATGGTATCCAAATAAAGTTGCATTACTACTATAGTATATAGTTTGTATTTAGCCAATACATTCATCTGTTTTTCAAATCTTATCAAATAGTTTAAGGGAGTTATTCAACAATGAAAGTGGGCAGTAATTACAGGGTTTCGACCTGTCACTTTTTTTAAAACTAGGACAGATAATAGCCACATTCCATGATGCTGGAAAGTTCATGCAGTGAATCATTCCATAAAATACATTTGTCAACAGAGGTGCCCATATCTTTGGGTACAATGTATCAAATTCAGCAGCCTATCAAAAGGGCATGTCCATGTCAACAGATAGTTATGTTGATACCAGGACCCTAGCAAAGCATGTATTTCAAAGCTAAATTGTAAAATAGCATATACACTGATGAATGCCTTTAAAAAGGGCAAGTAGGAAATGCACTTGTGGCTATAACCTTTAACCATTTGCCCGATTTTCCAAATAAAAATAGATCTGAATTCTGCAGAAGGAGGAGAACAGATATATTAAATGTCTACATTATTAATACATATGCATATTTCAATAACTGTTATACATCCAATCACAAAAACATAAAGGATGTCTTCATATTCAGAATATTCTTGTGATTCTGAATACATAATTCTTATTGACATCACATGTTCATACCAGGAATTATAAAGGAAATATATATTCCAGACCAATTTTGATTTTACATTGCTAAGGGGCTGATGACCTCATATGTAACACATCCCCTTATGACTAAGATAATTTCAAGAAGGAGGACATGAGTAGGTGTGAGTACGGAAACCTATCAGAGGCTCAGGCCAATCCAAAAAGGCTGCCCCAAATGAAGCTGCATGGGTGGAGTTTGTTGGATATTTATACTCAGATAGGTAATGTAGGAGAGTTTGGGGAAAGCACTACAGGAACAGAGCCTGCTGGACAGGAGAAAAGCAGATTGTGGCTACACCTGGATGTATCTGATGGAAAATCGCCTTAAGAAGATCTTTTCCAGATGGGGCTGGATGCAGACACATTTTGCAAGACAAAACCAAATTACCTGAGAGGGCTTTTGGGGGAGGTGGATAGACTGAAAGGGAGGGCCTATCTGGGCCCAGATTACAGAAACTTTGCACCAGTGCAAGTGCAAAGTTGCACTGTATTAGCGCTAGGTCAAAGTTTGCACTAGTGCTAAAAAAAAACTTTGCACTCTGCCAAGTGCATTTTTTCATGGTATAAGCACTAGGACAAAAATGTGTATAGTGCAAATAACATGCACTTTCAATGAATGTTTACACCAGGGCAAAATGCGCCCTAGTGCTAATATGGATGGTATTAGAACTAGGACAAACTTTGCACTGGTTTAAAAGTGTATTGAAAGTGCATGTTTTTGCAGTAGGGTAATTTTTGCTCTAGTGTTCACACCATGAAAAATTGCACTTGTCCTGGTCTAAATGTTTTCCAATATGGCCTAAATGTTTTTTGGCTAGAGCAAAGTTTGCCCTAGTGCTAGTATGGTGCAAGTTTGCACTTGCACCGGTGCTAAGTATCTGTAATATGATCCTTGGTGGTGATGCTGGAAGGTGGCTAATGTTCCTGCTCATCAGGGGCTTTGGAAGATAAACCAGAAGTGAGAACAATACTCCCAGATAATTTAGATAAATATACCAAGAATTAATTAAATCCCACATTGCAATTATAGGTATGTTGGGGGAACCTTGTTTCCCTGCTATGTCACTAAAAGAAATTAACTTTGTGGAATTAGATATAAAATACATCGTCTTACAATCTATAACTGTGCAGTGCATACTTGTTCTGACAGTAACACATTATTAGGTTTTCACAGGAGCAAATGATATATGGGTTTGTGAGTGCGGTGTACAACCATTCTCACAGATTTGCAGGGATTTATAAACTTCTTGATCTGTCATACACATAGTTTACATTAATACATTCCGAGTAGACTTTTCAAATTATTAAAGTAGAGTAGGAAAGGAGATCTGTTCCGCCCTTCTTTCCAAAGAATATAATGTTCATTTAAATAATAAAAAGCATTTTTTGCAGGTTCTATTTCACCAAAACAGATGTATTCTGCCTTAAATTGGCTCCTACTTCCAATTACAATAATTTATTTTTTCCTCTTCCATTAAAATTTTATAATCCCATGTTCGTGTGACACTTTCATGCATCAAAGGTTTTAGCAAATAGCTTTCTATCAGTGTTCCATCTCCGTGCCATCCACATCTTTACATCCATTCTTATACCTGTGTATGGTAAATTTGAAGGCATGCATATGCAGACAATTTGAAGTGATTTGTATGCCAGTTACTCTCTCGGTTGTTGTGAATAAAGTTTATTCACAAAAGAGATACAGCACAATATAAATGTATATTGTGCTGTATCTCTGGAGTTGGGAATGAAGGCTCTTTTAGAATGAATACTGAAAGGAGTGTTAACTAGTTTCCTGAAAATCTGATGTGATATCTTTCACGTTTATTTGTTAATACCAACAATGTTATGATGGGTTACAATAGGCTACCAAAACCCCTTTCACCTGAAATGTTAATATGGCAAAAATCACACGTTCTGTGGGCTTCATTCGCGTGGGCCTTAGCACCGGTATCTGGTGCCGTTACCGGGCCTTCGAAACCCACAGAACACGGAATTAGTACCATTATCACCCAGAGGTAAACCCTTGAGATGCTAATAGCGAGAAAATAAACCCCTGGGCTGCTTTGTTGGCTGCATCTGGGGAGTGGTTGTCATGGAAATGGAATGCAGGGCTCCACTTGGCAAAACAAAAACTGAAATATGAAAGTAGAGTAATATATTTGAGCCAAGTCACACATGCCACAATGCCACCTACTAAACATCACTGGAAATTCACCTCCAGTTCAGAGAAGCATTAGCAAGGCATTGTGGGTATACACATTAGCCCAAATTATTTGTGACATTCTCTACATTTACAATCTAATATATAAACAAAATTAACTCAATATAAATATGAAATCGGTGCATATCAGAGTTTCAACATTTTATGGATACATTTTAGCAGTTGGAATTGTCATCATGCAAGCATGGGATCCTTTGCAAGATCAGAACCGCATTAGAAGTGGAGTGCATTACAAATGCAGTGCTGATTGAATATGTGAATACATATTGATGCAATGAATAAGGGATTTAAAAGTATAGCATCCCAGAACTCTCTGGGGTTTAGTAGTGAGGATTTAAAATTCGGTGATAAGGGGAAAAGGGGAGGGGCTGTTGTAACAAGAATAACCCCACGAGGCAGCATGTATTTTCACACAGGTTCCTTTATTTAAGATGACATATGTAGGTTACTCAGTTAAGGGTCAGAGCCCTGGAGAGGGACCCACTGGCACCCACCACCCAGGCTAGTTCTGTCCAGCTCCCTGAACTAGAACACTATTTACAACCAAACATTCCAGGCACTCATCAACATTCTCACAGTGACATCATCCACTCATGCATACCAGGGATCAGGATATAACAGGGGCAATTAAAAGGGTATCTATCCTCCCAACTGTACAATATGTTTCTTTCCTGAAAGAATTGTGTGAAGCCCTTGCAGGTCTGTTTTCCTACATGACGGGTAATGGTTAACGGGAATATGCGTTTGAACTGGACAGGCAAGAGGTGCAATGTATCCTTTAAAGCAGTATCTCTCATTTTGTGACCCTCTTCCAGAGTCCAGGGCTTTTAAATAATGATGATAATTATTCCACCTGGAGTGAATGGACAAACGGCAAGGTCACAAAACTGAAGATTGATGGCAGGAAGCTTTTGAATTAATCAAAACTTCTGGAATTGCTCTGGGCACCATATCATAATTTTTAAGCCTGGCAGAACATTACAAAAAAGGGGAAGCCCATACGCAAATCAGGTTTGACCCCACCCCGAAGTTCCAGGAGCCCCTTTAATGAATGAAAAAATATGAAAACAGAATTAATGACACTAACACTCTGATGAAAGTAAACAGAAGAAAAAGAACCATTGAAAAGTAAAACCACTGAAGACAATGCATCTAAAATAAATGCATCGAAATGCTATCTTTTACATATAAAAATACATATCCATCGAAACTTGTCCATCGAATATAGGAATGGACAAGTTTCGATGGATATGTACTTTTAAATGTAAAAGATAGCATTTCTATGCATTTATTTTCCCCGTTAAAACGTTATATGGAGCTGTCCAGGCCTGAAATCTTTCAAGTATTTCGGCATTTTCTTCATTGGGGATGGTCCTCCCCCCAAAAAAAAAAACAACCCCCACGGGCAACCCACCCAACCTTAACTCTAACCCTAACCCTAATTGTAATCTAACTAAATTATTTCAATGGAAGTGCATTTCGATTGAAATGACTTTCAATGGATACATTTCGTTGGATTTCACTTTGATGAATTTATTTTCGAGGCATAGTCCAGATACCCTTCTTTTACGACATTGTTTACGATAGCCAATAAGGCAACAGTGAATTATATTCCATACCATGAATGTTGGTAGATGCACATACACCCCGCAGACTCTCAACCCCTTTAGAGGAAGGCTGAGATTTGATGGCAAACAACCAGGGAAAAAAAACTGGCTGGTGGGTTTGTCCAAAATCTCAGCTGTAGACTGCATCCTAAGGGAAATAAGTTGCGCGTGCAGCCTTATACACATTGTCCTGCTTATAGGTCTTAAAGCGTTGCACTTCCACATATGTTGAGCGGCTTAAGCTGCATCCAGGTCCCTCTGTGTGTTGAGTTTGTTGGGCTACCCTTGTTGGGCTACCCAGGGGGTGAACAAGAAGCAGATTCTTCATGGGTTCTTTTGCTTTGTTAGGGTGTTTATTTCAAGGGGCACTACTGAGATTCCTCTTTCTCCTCTCGCTCTCACGTTCGAATTATTTTTTGTATACAGTACTATATGGGTACCTTGCCCTAAGCTGAACGGCTTCCTCGTGTCCCTGGGTGTCAGCAGGCCACAGATGGTGTGGCTCTACCAGAAGATACTCTTTCCTTCCCAGACCTGAGCTGGTGTCCTTATTCAAGCAGGCAGTCTGAGAAGCCTTGTGTGTGTTTCCTCCACCTCTCCAAAATATTGTCTATTCTGGCAGTGCAACCCTTCTCAGGGGTCCAGAGGTGGGCAGTGCTCACATCCCTTTATAATACAAAAGGTAGAGGTGCGGCTGAGCTGCAAAGGCATTTGCCAGTGAAAGTACACGGCATGGCTGGAGGTCGGGGAACGGACTGGCTGTCTGGATGGCCACCTGGGGAAGCCTTCTCTCTGGGCCTACTCACAGGGAGGACTATGCTGACGGCCTGCTCTGATCAATGGAAGGGTGAAAATATATGTTTCCCACAACGTATGTCCCTCATTAATGTAGGTTGGGGCAGTGTCCATTTAGCAACAATGCCACTGGGAAATGCTTAGATCATATTGGTTTCCCATATAAAGGACTACTACATTTGTTAGAGAGTTTTATACATATCTAAACACATCATTAACTTTAGACATACATATTCTATGTTGGTGCAGTTCACTTTGGGACTTCTACCAGGAGGAGACAGAGCACTTTTTCTCATTTTCACTTCCTTTAGTATTTCGTGGTTGGAAGGCATCCCATCCCCAGGTGTTCCTACATTTACATTTCAATTCCTTTTAACCCTCTTTGCAAAAAGGGCTACACAATCATGTTATATTATGAGAGTTGAAAATATTCCCATGAAGAGAAATCTGCTATAATGAATTTGTTTTACTAGTCTAAAGAGTGAGCATTGGAGAAGAGATTGATAAAATATCAATATGTTTGTATTTTCTCCTTCCTCCCCATCTTTTTGCTACTATACTAAACAATTTATACCAAATCGTGGTCAAGTAATGTAACCATATCGTTGTTGGATTTGATATGTTGATGTGACAGCGGGGCAGTTTTGCATGCTCAAGTGTAGGTTAATGCATGAGCCCTGAAGGAGGTGAGGAAGAGTTTCAGGAAACCTGAATGGATTGCATTTAGACTGGGTTGGGGGGAGTCTTTGAGGTGAAAACTATGAAGGAGATGGTGAGGGCTGGATAGCAAAACACCAGGAACATGTGAGAAGAAGGGAGTTTAGGGACAGCAAGGAGCCTAGACTAGTTGCACCTGTTTTCCTATTTTGACCTGAAGAGTTTGTTTCATGCATTTTTCAGTCAACCAGGGTCCAGATCTCTGGTCTAGTGATGACACCATGAGGGTACAGATTGGCCATTAACCTCACAAGTCAAAGGCCTGGCCTGCCTGCAGCATGAACGCCAAAAGGCTTGCCTTGGCTGGTTTATGGTTTATGGCTGCATCCCTACATATCATCACCATCACAAGGCTTCATGCCACGGCCCACCTCAACCGGCACAAAACAATAAGGTAGTGCCTTATTAGCATGACAATTACTGTGTCGTTGAATATTCCATAGTCAACTTATGTAAAGACAAACCTGAAAACTCACAAGCCACCTCTGGAGGTCAAGTAGATCTGTGAATTAAGCTCTAACAGCAATTATATGTGTTTACTCCTCCGTTCGCTTGTTCAAATTTAGGAAGGGCAGCTAGTTACCTATCATTTATAACACTCTGGGGCCCATTCTGAGTTCCCTGGTCTGGAAAAAATGCTGGTAATTCCAGCACCTGCATCTCTTCCGGACCAGGGAAAAACAAGTTTGCCGGTGGGGGCAGTGAACTACTGGCAGGCCTGACCTGCCGGGAGTTCAGGCCCCGACCAGTAAATACTGGCATCTCTGTCGCCCATAACATGCTGGTAATACGGGGATATCGGGTGGTGTAAATGGTAAGGCAGTTTTGCTGGAATCCCGCCGGAATTACCGTGATCCCGGCAAAACTGTAATGAGGGCCTATGAGTTTGGAAATAATATTCCATGGAGAGTGGTTACAGCAGCTGAATACAACATTTTCTCTGTCTCTCACTCATGGGAGGCAGAAGGCATCAATCTTCTAAGATGCCCAGCCCGTCACTTCTATACCAAAGGGTTCGACTGCAAGTGCCTGTCAAATGTCTCACCTCAGAGAACGGTATATTTATTTAAAATCAATAACACAGTGGCACCAGCAAATGTATAGTGGCAGAGGACAAAGGCCTGCCCCACCCATATCAATAGATCACCTCCAATGAAGTCAAAGGCTTAACTGCTGGACTCAGATTTTAGATGGCCCATACCTCAAATGGCTAGCATCCTTGTGAAACTAAATAGACTCTGAATGGGGTGAAAGATGCATCCAATGAGCCAAAGGAAGGTGTAATAGCTGTTCAGCCTCCTGGGCTTAGAGGAATGGGGGTCTACAACACAAATTAAGAGTTTAATGGCCCCACTGGTCTGTTTCTCTGAGGGGAGTATTGTGCTCAATGGTTGGCCTGTCTGTGCCAGGTGCCTGACTCAGAGTGGATTTGCTTACTGATAGCGCTGGAGCTGTGGGCCTGTCAAAGAAGCCGGGAAACATTTTTAGAATTCCACTCTCTGACTGTAGGGAATGGGTGGGAAAAGTGGGAGAAGGGGTAAGCAGTGCCAGGACAGCAGGTGATTTCTGTCCTCTTTTAATAGTTGGGTATTAACCACTAAAAGAAGATGGGAAGGCTGTCAGAACACTAGGTAATGATTGGCTTTTGGAGTGGGAGGTGGAGTGGAAGGGAGTAATGAAAGGAAGGGGAGGGAGGATGTAAGGAGGCTAGGCCTTATCAGTTGTGGATATGCTTCCCTCAAGCATCCCCAGGCACTTCATTTGGGAGTTGCCAGGGGTCGCAGCCGTGACCCCTGTGATCCCCCCTGCTGCCCCTGACATCTTGCTTGCTAACCCTGTAAAGAAAAAAATATATATATACATATATATATTTCCAAACTTAGACTCCTGGAGTAGCAGGGGCCCCTGCAGTCCCTGCAGTGCTGGTGAAGGCTGGGCTGGGGCTTGCAGCGCAAGAAGGAAGCACTCAGTAGGGGTTGAAGCTGACCGTGACATGTGTCATGTGTCATATGCCACGTTCGGCTCCAACCCCTTCTCTTCTGGCTTCTTCGCGGCTCATATACAGGGACCAGGAATCTCCCTCAGCTTCCTGGTTTCTGTTTGTGAGCAGCACAGAGGAGCCGAGGGTGGCCTGTAGTGATAGACCAAAGCTGGAAAAACACCTACAAATATGATGTGCATTTTGTAAGTGTGAAGTGCGTGTCAGATATATGTATGTGCTATGGGTCAGTGAGTGGAGTTGTATGAGATGAAATGTGATGGTGTGTGTGTCTGAATGTTCTGTGTGGGTGGGTGCATTCCTGTGTGAAGAATGAAGTAGACATGCAAGGTTTATAGGTGAGTGAATGGTGGGTGAGTGAGTAGGAATATGAGTGTGCAAATGTTCTGGGTGGGTGGGTGCCAGTGTAAAGGTATGTGGGAGAAGGTATATGGGTGAGAGTGAGAGACTGGGGGGTTCATGGGTATGAATACGAGTGTGTGTGTAAATGTTCTGGCTGGGTGCATGCCTCTGTGGTGAATGTAGTGTGAATGAATGTGACTGGAGATCTATGAGTGGGTGAAAAAGGGTGACTGTGTTTGTGTTTGTGTGTGTGTTTGTGTGAGGCACTGCGAGACTGGGGATCACTAGAGCATTTATGACACCTCCTTTATTGACTTTGCATGTTTTACTGGTATTTTCGTGCCAAGCCAAGTTCATGTTTGTCATTACCTGGCTAGTCTGGCATTTTGGTACAGTCAGTCTAGCCATTGCTTACTGTGGCATGACATTTATTACTCGCCATCTTTGCTAAAGAAAGCATGATAAGTAGTATTACCTCGCTGGATTGATGTTTTAGTGTAGCGGGCTGTATATTTCTTACTGTCGCATGACTTTTTATTAACTGAGCATCTATGATGAAGCAAGGATGATAAAGGTTCTTATTAGTCTAGACTGGCTTACATTGAAACCAGTTTGGGCATGTTTTCTCATTGTGATATGTCACTTTTAATGGCCAAACCAACAGGAGTATTTTCTTACATAGGAGTACTGGCATATATTGGCAGAGCCAGCTTTGTACCTAGTGCCAGTAATGATACTATAAAAAACATCTCAAAGCGAACATGAGTATGTTCTTATATGGGAATACTAGTATATTGTGGTGGAGCCAGCATGGAAGTGTATGGGCACAGCCAGCATGAAAATGTTTTTTTATACTGGCATATATTGTAGGGACCGGCATGACAGTGCATGGGGAAATGCGCTTGTGCACTTTTGGTGACTTACATCTATTGTCCTTTTTTCCATGAGGTACCCTACACCCTACAAAACCAATTTCAAAATGTCTGGCCTTCTACCCACATTTTCACAGATAGGTGTGCTGTGTAATGCACCAGTTCAGCCCATTATTCAAAACTTGTTCTCCTGGTGTTACGCTCACCTGGTATCCACGGGGACCCCACCCAGCTGTGGGGACTCTGGTGCCCTTCTCAGCCGCTCCCAGGTATAATCAGCAGAGAAGGTCTGCCTGCAAAACAGGTGGGCAATGTTCAAGACTGGGCAACTGGGGTAAGAGCCTCCCAACACCCCGTATGCCCACAGCCCCTCCCCGGACCTTTCCTCACCTTGTTATAGGTTTTGGCGGGCTCTTCGTCCTGTCTTCTTGGCAGGGGCGCGTTGTCCTTTGTGGGCGAGTGTGATCTAGTTACTTCACTGATGCAAGCCCTTTAGAGTCTTTCAGGTAGGTCTTATTACTGTTATACTGTATGCCTTTCTTGGATTTAAATAATGTCTTTCTCTCTCCTTAGATGCGCGGAAGTTCGCTCTGGAACGTTGGCTGAATTGGGAATCGCCGACAGGTGATGGTGTCTTGAGAGCGCCTTGATGCGGTAAGTAGGCGCTATGCGCAGCGCTATGATGTCTTGCCTTTGCTAACCTGTTGTCTTTTGTTCATAGGTTGCGGTGCGCACCTGGAGCAAGAAGTCCCAAGGCGATGCTAGTCGATGGGCGACTCATGAGGTAAGCTGCCAGCACAATTGCAAAATGTCTAATATCCTTTTCTCTCCTTTTGCAGATTCGACGATCCAGGCGGCTCGGTGTACCTTGGATGATGGTTGCAGGAGCGGAGGGCAGCTTGCGGTGGAATCACAGGTAAGCTGCTGCTTTTCACGATGTCCTTTTGTTTTTCAGATGCTGTTCTTCCGAGGTTCGCAGATGCAGCTGAACACAATGAGCGTCACGTTGCTGGATTGCAAAGTAAAGCGAAGCATGTACTGGAGTCCGGGCGTGGCTTATATAGCCTGCAGGCATCCCAGGTGTCTCTGGGCCTGCCACACCCAAAATGCTAGACCGCATAGTTCAGTTCAGGAACTGAGCCATGTGGAAGCATCCATGTTGTTGCGCAGTGCCCTTATGGGCCCAGATTACTGCTTAAGCACATGAGCCTGGCGCCAAAGGTGCCAGGACTGACTCCAAGAGAGTCTGGGGGCAAATGTCAAGGCCCTTGAGGGCCTGATGGTGGTACTAGAAGTAGCCCACCTGGCCTGGCAATACAGGCCTAGGGCAGGGGTCATGACAGAACTCCCCCCTAAGGCCCCTCTCAAGATGTTCCTTCTGTCCGGCCCAGGCTTAGTTGGGAAATTTCGATGGTATTTTTTGATCAGACGCGGTGCATGAATGTTTCCACAGGGTTCCCAGGACCTATCTTGGGGTCCAAATCCTTTCCAATCAACTAGATAGTACAGCTTGCCCCTTGAGTACTTGGAATCCAAGATGCCTCTGACTTTGAATTCTGGTTCTCCGTCAATAAGTATGGGTTTGGTGGTGTCCCAATCCATGTACCATGCTGCATTGGTTTTAATAGGGACACATGAAACACCGGGTGAATCTGTAGGTTAGGTTGTAAATCTAGTTTGACGGCTGCTGGATTGATAATTGCCTTGTCGGTGTAAGGTCCTAAGTACCTGGGTTGAAAAGTCCGGGTTCCCTTAATGGATACAAACTTGGCAGTCAGCCAAACCTTGTCTCCTACCTGATAGTCTGGGGCCTTTTTCCGGTGTTGGTCGGCAAATTGCTTTTGCTTTTCTTTGGCGAAAATAATATGTTCTTTGGCCTTTTTGAAAGTCTGGGTGATATTGGTGTGAAGAGTTTTTACTGCTGGCATTTCCAAATCTGTTGGGACATCTAGTTCTGAGGTATGTGGGTGTCTACCATAAAGGGTATAAAAGGGTGTTTGTCCGGTACTGGAGTGCAAGGAGTTGTTATATGCGTACTCGGCTATCCATAACAAACCTTTCCAGTCTCTTAGTTCATGGTGTAACATGCACCGTAGGTATTGTTTGAGGGTCTGGTTGGTCCTCTCGGTTTGGCCGTCTGTTTGAGGGTGATGGCTAGTGGATAGCCTGACGTCAATTTGTGCCATTACACAACATTTTTTCCAGAAGTTGGAGATGAACTGGCACCCTCGATCGGAGATCAGGACTGATGGGAAGCCATGTAGTTTTACAATACCATTCAGGAACACTTTGGCTAGAGTGGGTGCGTCAGGGAGGCCTTTGAGCGGAAAAAAGTGTGCCATCTTTGAGAATAAGTCCACGACTACCAGGATGGTGTTAAACCCATGACTGGGAGGTAGGTCAGTGATGAAGTCGAGGGAAAGAGTGTGCCAGGGAGTGGTAGGGATGTCTAAAGGTTGTAGAAGACCAGATGGTTTTTGTTTTTGCGACTTGTTTTGCGCACAAACTCCGCAGGACTGAACATATCGGATGACATCTTTACGCCAGGCTGGCCGCCAGAAGTTGTGTTTTACCTTGGCTAGAGTCTTGGTGATTCCTGGGTGCCCTTCGATCAGGGAATCATGATAAGTAGCAACAATTTGTTGTTGTAAATCTTTGGTAGGTACATACAATCGATCCCTAAAAAAGGGTAAGTGATCTTTAACAAAATATTGTTCTCCTCGTGCTTGCCATGCGAGGTACGCATCTGGGTTCATGGTTCGCTGAATCTTATCTCACAGTTCAACTTGGGTTAAGGCCGTAGTGAGGCCCAAGAGCTTGTCTTCCGGTATGATGGGGAATGGATCTGGGGGCGTATATACCAAGTCATCAGTGTCTGTACGAGAGAGTGCATCAGCTTTTCCATTCTTGAACCCTGGTCGAAAAGTGATGACATAGTCGTATTCGGCGAAGAAAAGGGCCCACCGCAATTGGCGTGAAGACTGGGCTTTAGCTGTCTTAAGGTATTGCAGGTTTCGGTGGTCTGTGATAACTGTAATGGTGTGTCTGGCCCCCAGAAGGTAGTGCCGCCAAGCCTTAAAGGCGGATTTGATCAGCAAGAGTTCTTTGTCTGTGATGGCATAATTCATCTCCGGGGGAGAAAATTTCTTTGACCAAAAGGCTACTGGATATAGCTGGCCTGTAACTGGATCTCTTTGCGAGAGGACAGCTCCCATTGCTATGCTGGAAGCGTCTGTTTCCACAATATAAGGAAGATTGGGGCAAGGGTGTCACAGGATTGGCGCGGATGTGAACCTTTTCTTGAGTTCCTGAAAAGCCTTCTCTGCTTCTTCGGTCCAGGCAAATTTCTTGTTATTTTTTCTTAGCAATATGGTGCTCGGGTGTACGACCTGTGAGAAGTCTGGTATGAAGCGGCGATAGAAGTTTGCAAAGCCCAGCGTGCTCTGTACCCCTTTTATTGATGTTGGTGATGGCCATTTCAAAACGGCATCCACTTTATGTAGGTCCATTCTGATTCCTCCTGGAGTAAGAATAAAACCCAGAAACTCAATTTCGGTGACGTGAAAAAAGCACTTCTCCAGCTTTGCATATAAACTATGTTCCCGGAGCTTGGAGAGGACTGAACGGACGTGCTTGATATGATCCTGTTTTGAAGTTGAGTACACTAAAATATCATCTATGTACACTAGGGCGCAGACATCAATTAACTCTCTCAGAATGTCATTCATAAAATACTGAAACGCTGCAGGAGCGTTGCATAACCCAAAGGGCATGACTTGATATTCGAACAAACCATACTTGGTGCGAAAAGCAGTTTTCCATTCGTCCCCGCTGTAAGAGGATTCAATTCAGCACTACAGCTAAGTCGACGCCTAGTCTAGAATACTGAATGAAAACCCTTATTGATATACCTTTATGTCCAGTTCATGCGTTCTGGATGACTACCCCTATATAACACCCCTCTCTTGGAATCCTCCTGACCCCACTGAGCCAAGAAGTAGTTCTGTTTTGCAAGTTAAAAGGTTTATTTGATAATTTAAACAATAGATATATATATATATCACGCTTTATAATAAATTAATAATTGAATATCACACTTAATCTGATATGATAAAGATTAACAACGGAGAATCTGGCACTAGCACACTTCTTGATAATCACTAAGGAGTTGACATGAAATGGATAAGGTAGCACACTGGTAAAAGGTACAGAAGTATAATGTGGTAGAGAATGCTTTATAGGGTTCAAGGAAATGCAAGGTTGAATGAAATGCAGTACAGAAAATACTCAATATGATTTCAACAAAACAAGGTAATCACTTTTCTCTGGCAATCCACTCCCCCCCTTTATGCAATGCAAGGAAATGGAAGGAAGCACACAGTTCTCAGAAATGCAATCAAATGTGATTCAGTTCACCCCAGCAAGCTTAGGTTACAGATCGGAGTTTTAAACACAAGCCCAAATACTTTTATATGTGCTAGCAATGGATGAGAAATATGCTGGAAATGCTTTTAATTCCCTTTCAGAGGTTCAGGGTGAGTGATATCTAGTTAATATTAGCTCAGGCTCACTCTTGCAATGATTCAGGGATAGTTTTTATGAGTCAAACGATTTTCTGGCAAATGGAAGGCAAGCAGCAGCTGATTTTTACACGTGAAGAAATTTGCAAATCGCGGTAAAATTCGCGAATGCGCCGAGCGCTATTACAGAGGAACTACAGGTGCTATCACTATCGTTTTGGGGTGCTATGAAAGCCTAGGATCTCAGCTTCTAGATGAAAGTTACTGCAAGTCTCTAGCACAAACGGTCACAGAGATATGAGCGATTAAATAAAGGTCGTTTTTCAGATTTGAAATTTTAAAGTTCAAAAAGACAAGTGCAGCTTGCAACTAGAAAATGACAAGTGACAGCTTTACAAATGACAGGTGACAGTTAGGAGACAGTTCTACTTAGATTAAAATAGGATTGAATTATATTATTTTAACTAAGAGATTGGTTCTGCACAGTTTTGTAGGTACTCACACTATATTCTTGAGTGAAATGGGCCTTGCCACGGATCTGGACAGGTTTTGGACTGCACCCCGGTCTCTGCACTTCACAGTGATCTGGGTCAGCTCTCTCTGGTTCTGCTAACAGGTCAGCTCTACTCTGCTGGTCTGGTCTGGGTCTCTAGTTCTGGATAGATTGAAGTCTCCAGGTTGGCTCTCTGGAGGTTTGATGGATTTGAAGTATGGATTTTCCCGGCAGAGCTTCCAGCTGCAAATGGAAATGAATGTCCCTATCTGTCCTGTCTGTCTGCTTTTATGTGTTTAGAATGTGGGTGTGTTCTAGCATCACTGACCCTACCTCTCTCTCAGCTTCTAATTGGTCAAACTTCCATTTCTCACTTGATTGGGGAAGGAACTGTGAGTCAGAGCGATGTCATTTTTACAGCCTGCACAAAGTCCACTCCTCCTGTCAACTTACACACAAATCCAGATTTGAACCAAATACATATTTGCAGAGGTACATATTGTTTTAAAATCATATGCACCCATCACATATCACAGGAGGTATCTCCTGTTCAAACTCTGCTCTTCCTGGGAGCTTGCATTCAGAAATGGCAATATTTTGCACTTTTTAACTGGTTTGCAATTCCGGACATTACCCCAAATTTACACACATGTGCGCAAGGAGTATGGACATTAATTGATGAAGTGTCAAATTTTTCCCATGCACACATTTTGAGTAATATCCTCTTTTCCGCTAAAACCCCCCTGAACATGCCACCGGTTCGAAAAACCTCTTAAAATGTGGGCAGAAAAATCACAAGAATTATGGTATCATTTAAATAATTTTCACAAGTCCGTACTATGAGTTATTCATCTTTTTCTAAAACCATATTCTGGCTATAGAGGTGTGTCTTTTCAGGTCACATGGCACAGAAACCAGTCTTTCCAGTTTCTGCCAAGCTCAGAGACCCTGCCACTCCCAGCTTCTGCCAAGAGGAAGCTGTTTTACGACATCTGCAATAAAACATTTGCCTGAGTCAGGACAGGGCTTTGTTCAGAGCTCCTGTATTCTGTGGGGCTCCCCTTAATTCAATTATCAGAGAGATGGCATATCCTTAGTGTGGCCAGCAAAAGGCAGATAGGCCTGGGAACACAGCTGTGACTCAAGTTTCACTCCTGATGGTGGTAGTTGCCAGGCAGAATTCAGTTCCTTAAGCCAAGTTTCAGATAAAATGTCACTTTTTGTTCCCCAGTTTAAGTCAAGACAATTTTTTTTACATATGCAGCTAGAATGCTGATTCTAAGTTCAAAACTATGACATTTAAACAATTGCAACCTATGTGACACTCAGAAATAGGTCACTCATTTCTTTTAAACATTTAGATTTTTAGTGGGCCTCATTACGACCCAGGCGGATTTCGCGGTGCTAAATGCACCGCGAAGCATGGCGGAAAGCCGCCGATAGCGCCATGGGGGTTGGCGGATTTACCGCCCCATTCCGACCTTGGCGGGGCGGTAAATCCCCAATCCCCATTCTGCCCTTCCCCATTCCCATTTTTGCCCCATAGGGTATAATGGGAGTGGGGAAGGAGTTAATTACGCCACCGTAAAATACGGTGGCGTAATTAACAACGAGGTCCCGTAGCGCCATGGTTTTCTCCGCCTGGTAAAACCAGGCGGAAAAGGCCGCCATGGCGCTACGGGAACTCGTAGTATGGCGGAGAGGTACGCCATGCACTACGCTGGCGTAAAACCCTCTCCGCCAGGGTCCTAATGAGGCCCAGTGTCTTTCAGTCCACATTTACTTAAACTGCTGAAATCACAGCTCAGCCAGTCTTGTTATAAACCTTCAAGTCACTTCAGAATATAACTTTAGATTGTATCCACCTCTCAGTAAGTCTTTCTTTGGCCTGTTTTGGGTTCATTTATTCAGTTTTGCAAAAAGTAAAATCTGGTGTTGTTTTAAAATGCCGGCTTTTGGATAGAGGTGAGTACTGGTAATGCACCCATTTTTGGGATTTAAGAAAATGAATTCCCAACAGTTATGGGTTTGCTTTTGGCAATCAGCATTGCCACTCCCAATCGTTTCAGACTACTGTGTGGGTAGTCCAATGGTGGTTTTAGGCAGTTTCCTTCTGTGCCCATAACATTGGCAGAAATGAGTGGCAGCCTATTCTTCATGCATTTCCCTGTGCATTTTCTGGGAAGCTCTGGCCATCATGATGTTTTCATGTCAGTACTGCACAGTTTTGAGGTAGGGCTCGGATGCATGGGTAAATACATCCCACAAGCCCCCCTTCTTGCGGTGGCCATCTGATCCTTCACTGGTGGGACCCGCAAGATCTGGGATGTAGTTCTCATCTTCTTCCGGTAGATGGCACAGTTCAGCATCTTTTCCTCCATCCGGTACTGATCGATCGGTTCTCCTCGCCGGTCCTGATGGGAATATTGGGCGGTACCCCGGGCCCCCTTGCGTCATCCTCCCAGTCTCAGGATCATCCTCCTTGGCCCGTCTCCAGGTTTTCTTTCTCCTAGGACGACAAAGGAAGAGCGGCAATACCTATTCATAGACATTTTTCCACCACTGTTGAGATAGTGGGGCAGCATGTGCATTTCATCATAACGAAACATTACATTCTTAATTTGAAAAAAAAAACAGTATAACTAAGAGACAGTTTCATGCAAATCACAATATTTTAGAGACTAGATGTGGTATGTTTTATGATTGGAACTGAATTAGTCTGAGACAGTACCCACTAGGATTCCAGAGGATTCTTCCAGTTGTTGCAGAGTGTGCCTGGGATGGCAACATTTCAACTGGTTTATGTGGACCCACTTGTCTTCCCCCTCTGCCGAACCGCCTTTGGGGATGCGGATCTTGTAGGCCACAGGGGAGATCTTGTCGATGATCTCAAAGGGTCCTTTCCATGTAGGCAAAAATTTGCGCTGCTTGGCCTGGTTCCTTTGGAAGTTGTATAGATAGACCCGGTCTCCCACCTGATATTCCTTCCTGGAAGTTTTCAGGTCATAATGGGTCTTCATGCTATCAGCTGATCTTTCTAGATTCCGCTGAGCATAAGCAAAAGCATGTTGGAGGTGTTTCCTTAAATTCTCCACATACTCATGAGTAGTGGAGGCATTTATCAGTGTCTGCTCTTGGGTCCTGTAGAGCAAATGCTGAGGAAGCACCATCTTGCGTCCAGTCATCAACTCAAATGGTGACATTTTGGTTGCAGATGAAGGGGTAGATCTGATGGCCATTAGGACCAGAGGTAATCGGATATCCCAACTTGGCCCAGAATCTGCCACAAACTTCTTTAACATGCTCACAATGGTTCGGTTATATCTCTCTACTGCCCCAGAAGAAGCTGGCCGGTAAGCAATGTGTAGCTTTCTCTTGACCCCCAGTATCTCCCACATCTTTGTCATTACTTCACTGGTGAAGTGGCTACCTCTGTCTGACTCAATCCTTTGAGGTAGGCCGAAACGGGAAAAGATGTGGTTAATCATCAGGGCAGCTGCGGTTTCTGCCTTGCAATTTGGGGCTGGGAGACATTCCACCCACTTGGTAAACGCATGTGACGGTCAACATGTACTTATTCCCCCTAGCAGAGCGAATCACGGGGCCTACAAAGTCGATTTGTAAATCTGACCATGGCAGGGTCATCCCCCTCTTTTGTAAAGGCGCCCGGTGTGTGAGGGATGTCGGCTGAAATTGTGCACACACAAGACACCCCTTCAAGTATTGGTCGAGGTCCTGCCCCATGTGTGGCCAGTATGCAACCTCTCTTAAGATTTCCAATGTTGTGTGAAACCCCCTATGACCGGCGGTGGCCGCATCATGGGCGTGACTTAACATCAGGCTTCGGAATGAGGTAGGAACCACCCACTGACCGTGGCCAGCTTTGGATTTCCTTACCAACAAACCGTCTTGGATCCGGAACATTTTTGGACACTTCATCAACACTCTTAGGTCCTCTTTCCCAATGTAATCGGTATCCGTCAGGGGAAAGTTCTCAGGGTCCTCAAGGTGTTGGTAAAACTTACCAATAACTGGATCCCCCTTCTGAGCTGTAATCAAATCAGCATCAGGGGTCTCCTTACTCCATTGTGTAATTGAAAGGTCGTTGTGAGCATTTGTCTGGGACCTAGTGATAGCAGTGACCTGGATTTCCCCCAACAGGGACTCAATCTCAATTAGATCCCCTTGGATGGCCCCGGTTTTGGCCAGCTGATCAGCTAAGTCATTTCCAGTTTTGTCCCTCTACTTTGGAATGACCCTTGATCTTTTTCCAATAGATGGTCATCTCATTCGAGGTGACCAGATCATCAATGTTTTGGATCAACTTCCCATGTTTCAAGGGTTTGTTGTTAGCACATAACATGCCTCTGGTTTTCCAATTAACCAGGTGCTCCACGAACCCGTTCCGTACATAATCCGAATCTGTGATTATGACCAGTTCGTGGAGTTGATGCTGGACAGCAGTGAGGATGGCCTGATGCACAGCCATCAATTCTGCCACCTGACTACTTCGGGGACCAATTTTGTATCCAGCGGAGGGTTCTGGGGACTCATTCACCCATGCATTCCCTACGCCGGCCACCAGTTCTTTCTCCCCGTTGGTGTCAACATGGTAAGAGCATCCATCCACATACACAGTGGGCATTCCCTCACACTTGTCTTCTTCAAAGACTTTGTGGGGGGAATTAAGGTATGCCTCCATGTTGTCCTTTATTTTTAGACTTTCGTCCTCGAGACAGTTTTCTCTGGCACAATCATGCAAGTCAGCCAGACCTTGCGCGAGGGGACTCTTCTTGTTTTGGCCATATCTGACCTCCACAGGAAAGCCTTGTATTGACAGAATTCAGGAAGTAATTCGGGAATTACTCACATTTCCGGCCCGGATTCTGTCACTTTGGAGATATTGCAGAGGCTGGTGTGGAGTCTCCACTATGATGTGTTCCCCCTGGATAAACGGGCGGTAATTCTTCAATGCCCACACCGTTGCCAGGAGTGCCTTCTCACAATCGTTGAATTTTTCCTCCACAGAGGATAAAGTTTTGCTCGCATAGGAGATTACTTTATTGACCTTGTCATGCTTTTGGTATAATACTGCCGTCAAGCACGTATTAGAGAACCCCGTCTCCAGGAAGAACTCCTTGTTTCTGACAGGGTAAGCTAGGCAAGGCGCTTGTGAGAGGCTTCTTTTGAGTCGTCTTACTGCCTCGGATTGTTCTGGACCCCATTCCCACTTGACCCCCCCCTTCAGGAGATGAATCAGGGGTCTGGTAATCTCTGCATAGCCCTCAATGAACTTTCTGCTGTAATTAGTCAGTCCAAGGAGGCTCCTTAGTTCTCGCAGAGTTGTGGGGTCTTTCAGTTTCTGAAGTGCTTCCACTTTCTTTTCTTGGGGACAGAGGCCCTGAGCAGTAATCTCATGCCCCAAGAAATTAACACGGGTTCTACACCACTGTGCTTTCTGAAAGGAAAGTTTTGCTCCGGCGGCCCTCAACTGCGTCAGAACATAACGGATCTCCGCTATGTGTTCCTCCACAGATGAACTTTTGATGAGGACATCATCTACATAAGCCAGGTTTCCCCTCGCACCCAGGTCGGGCATGGCCTTGTGTAGAAAAATGTTGAATTCATTGCCGGAGTTGAGGTATCCGAAGGGAGTCCGGGTCCATGTATACTGCTGGCCCCCAAAGGTAAAAGCCAGCTTGTATTGGTCCTCCCTACTGACAGGCACGGTCCAGTATCCATTGGTCAGGTCTATTGCAGTGAATACCTGTGACCCCTGGATCTGGGCCAGCCCTTGGTCAATGTAGGGCAGAGGCCATTGGGAAGTATGGACCCGTTTGTTGAGCTCCCTAAGGTCAGCACAGAGTCTCCACTGGCCGTTCGGCTTCAATATTCCTAGCACCGGGTTATTGAAGGTGCTGTGGACTGGACGGATTATTCCCCGGGACTCAAGGTTCTTAATTATTTCAGTAAGGGACTCCATTGATGCGAGAGGCAAGCGATATTGCTTCACAAACACAGGAGTCATGCCAGGGTCCGTGGGGATTGTTGTTGTGTGGATGTCAGTGCGACCACAGTCATATGAGTCTACCGCAAAGAGATCTTGGAAATCCAAGAAAACTTGTTTCAACTTTTGCTTTTGTTCCAAAGTCACACAGGCATCAGCTAGGTTGACTCTCTCTTCCACCATCTGCCTGAAGCCTGAAAAGACCTCTGGTTTGGCTATCTCCGCGGCCTCCTCCAGCTGGGTGGAGAAGTCCCTGGTCAGAGTGCTGATTTGGACCGGAGGCTTCAGGTGGGACAGGCAGCCCTCATGGACCTGGAAAATCACCTCATCCCTCCTGAAGTCACAAGTCACATCTTCCTTACCATAAGGGCAAGAAGTGTACACCAGGAAGTTCCCCCCATGCCGGGTAAAAATCCTGTCTGGTGTTGCATTGTCTTCACTGTCACTGTCAAAACAGTCCTTGGGGATTGGTCCTAACAGTTCATTTCCAAGATCAATGGAGAAATGTCGGTCATCAACCGCCATTCCAATAATGGTGCCTGCGGCTAGAGTAATACTCTTTAAGTCGCTGTTATCCACCTCTATTGGAATAGTGTCATGTTCTATGTTGACTAATGGAGTTGGGTTAACCCCCAACCCTTGCTGTTGGAGAGAAGCGTTTAGATGTATGTAAGCATCAGGGTTTTTCAACTCTTGTCCCCTTTTAACTTTCACTTCCAGGGAGAATTGTCGGGTCCTTTCTGGGATGGTGACTTCCTCTTTAACCTGAATTTCAACTGCATAAGGTAGCAATTGGGCTGACCTAAATGCTTTTTCTGGATCATCAAAGCCCATGGGATTATCCGCTAATCGGGACCAAGCTTTGAAGTTTATTAGGTCCAAACTAATGGCAAAGCGATTGAGAATGTCACTGCCTAAGTAAAAGGCGGCAGGGACGTCTCGCACGACCCAACAATTGTGGACTATGCTCTTGTTGCCAATGGAGATTTTGAGCATACACCTGCTTGGCAGGAGATGTTTGGAATTAGGTGCTTCCAGGTCCATTTCCTATTTGTCTATCAGTTTGAAGGTGGGAATGGCTGGATCTTTTGGGAGTTGGCGGAACATGGCTTCGCTGATGAAGCTCTTACCGTTGTTCACACACACTCGAGCGAGAACAGAGTCCTTCCCATCATTTAACTGGACAGGGATGAACAACTGCTCTCCAATTTGCTGAATATCAGCCAGGCTCTGAGCTGATTTCACATCTTCCTGGACTATAGAAGTGGTAGTTTCTGATTGTGGATTAGTATAGAATTTCAGAGTGTTTCCTTCCAGTGTGGAATACCACCTTAAACTGGAAGGAAGGTTGATTTTCAGAAATAGAGAGGACCCCCCATCATCAGTCTGTTGTCCTACTGCTATTACTGTCACGTCTGGAATTTGGCTATTCTGGAAGTGAAATTCTACTTGGTCAGATTTTTGTTCAACCATGTGGCAGGTGCCGTTTAAACTAACATGGTTGACACTCTGTTTTAATTTTATTGGTCGGCTAGTCTGGGTCCAGAGGACCTTGTTTACACAATCTATTAGGGGTGACAACCTTCTCAGGAGGTCATTCCCTAGTAAATAAGGGGTGCCCTCTGGGGTCACAACTATGACCGGGTGTTTCAACTTATGTCGCCCAATTTTAATGTCCAAATCTGCCGTCCCCTCGACGGGAATTTCCTTCCCGTCAAAGTTCTGGAGTTGCCCAGGAAGAGAGGTGAGAGGAATTTGGTAATTCTCTCCCCTTCCTGCATTCAGTTCGTCAAAGGCCCTTCTGGACAGAAGGGTAGCTTGAGATCCAGTGTCCACCAGTGCCAAAATTGTACCCTGCCCCTGTACTTGTACCGGGGCATAATATCTTCCCTCCTTCTCCTCAAGGGGGCACAGATAATGTCCATTTTTGGACAACTGGTGGGCTAATTTTCTGGTTTTGGACATCGCTAGCGAAGAGATTTGGGCAGAATTCTGTGGAGAGCCTTGGGAATCTGAAAGAAAAATTTGGCAACTGGAGATCAGAGCCAGTGTGGGTTCCCCTGGCTCTGGTTCCGGGCCGTCCCCCCCCTTTTTGGAGGCAGTCACCAGGATGAGTTTGAACCAGGGGATTTTCTTGCTGTTGGTTCTGGGATGAGATGGTGGGCGGCGGTAGCTCAGTCTCCACATCTCCCCAGTCTGGATTTGCATCCCTAGGGACCCATTTTTCTTTGGGAGGAGTTCCCCCCTCTCTGAAGGAGAAGATCCTTTTCCCAGGATCCTCTGAGGATCCCTCTCCCTCAAATTGGAAGATCTGTACCTCCTCCTCAAACTGAGTCTGTTTGGGTCTTTTGTTTCTCCTACCCCCCCTCTGCTCCTTAGGAGGCAGACTTTCAGGGGCAAGAGATTTTGTTTCCGGTTCCTGGGTTTCCAGGGGCTGTTTACAAGTGAGGAAGGAAGCTTCCTCCAAGGCTTTACACCCCCCTTCCCTTTGTGCCTCCTCCCTGGGAACCGGTGAGTTATCGGGGTGCTGCCCCCGTCATTGTTCTGGAGCACCAGGTCCAGAGTTGGGTGCGTTCTGCGCCGGCACGCCCATCTGAGGGTTCTGCTGAGCCCTCAGTATGTGACCCAGATCCCGCGCCATGTTTTGAACCTGGCGCTCTAACTGGGAAACCCGCTCAGGCTGATACAGGCCCTGTTTTCTCCCGTGGGCTGATCCCGGGAAGGGTAGCTGTCCCTCTTCTGGTAATACCCCGGGTTGGGAAGATTTGGGTACCCCTCCACCCTTGGCCTCCCCTCTCCCGGATTCAGTGGTCTGGGCTCAGGGAATTGGGGAAAGAAGGATGGATGGTTTTGGGCCTGAAAGTCGGGTGGATATCTGAGGAAAAAGTTCTGCCCAGGGTTTGGTAAATTTCTGCCCTCCTGTGGGAAGTTTGGAGGGAAGTTCCCTGGGTTAGGTGCTTGGCTGGATCCCCCCCCTTGGGCTGGAGGAGTCCACACATAATCCAGGATGGGTCGATTTCCCTTGTAACAGGGACTTACATAATCAGGAGAGCGAGGGACCCCATTTGTGGGGCTGCCTCCTTGGCTCCCTGTCTGTGACTGACCCGAGGACCTCCTGGGCCTAGCATTATTAGGTGTAGGTAGGTTTTTAGGCCCCCCCATCTCCAAATCCAAAACGGGGGTGACCTTTACCTCTGCCACCTTGGCAGCAGCAGGGGTGCTGTTGGCTTTGGGGTTTTTTTGGGCATTACTTTTGCTATCTATCGGTTTCTGCACCTCATAGATCCGGGTAGCCTGTTCAATGACCCAGTCTAAAGATCTTTTCTCGTGAAAATCCCTCACGAGCTGGGTCATGATATATTTGGGCAAGGCATGGAAAAACGTATTTATAAATTCTCTGCTATCCGTGCGCACCCTTCTTGTGGTCTGTGCAAAAGCACGCTTTAACTCCTGCACAAATTCTTGTGGGGCCTGATCCTCCCCACATTGCAAATTGTAGGCTGCCTTGCGAGCCTCTTGAGGATTTCTGTGAACAGAAAAATGTTTCAAGATGGCCGCCTTATAGGTGGACCATCTTAAATGATTTTGGTCCTCCAGCCCCGCAAAGAAACTGGAGTATTCCGGGGAGAAGGTCCACTTTACATATTGAATACAGCTTTGGCTGTCCTTCAAATGGAAAGTCTCCATCATTTGTTCAAACAACTCTAAGTGCTCCCAAACAGAATACTTAGCGTTCTTGTGGTAAGGCGTGATGACGCTCCTGATCGCCTTAATCTGCTTTAAGGGGTCCTTAAGCAAGGCCCTTTTTGCCTTATTGGCCTTTTTGGTTCGGGTAACCCTTGTCCATTCGTCCTCGGACTCAGAGGCACTGCTCCCAGAGGTTCCCGTCTGTTCTTCCAGGTTTTCCCGGATTCTGCGAGCCTGGGAATGGCTGGCAGAATGTGGGGACCTGGTCTCCTGTGTCCTGCGCAGTTCAGAGGAGTCTTCAGATTCCTCCTTGCTGCCAGGATTTGATGGGTACCCCCTCCACTGACCTAACTGGGCAGAGGTTTTCAGGATGCCCTTAATGGGCCTACTCTCCTGGGGTTCCCCATTGAACTGTACTGTACTTGGGTGCCCATACCCGGATGCCCACCCCTCCATTCCTGAGTGGTACTGGCCTATGAGCCCCATACTCTTAGCTGGATAGTAATCTGCCATCCCTGTGGCCCTGTGCTCATGTGCGCCAGGGGACATGGGGGTGGTAGAGTCCAGGGACTGGGGGAGATGAAGGCCCCTGATGTTAGGGCTCCTGCGGTTATGGTCAGGAGTCTCTCTTTCCCAGCGGACCTCATCTCTATCCGCCCCTGCTCCCTGTTGCAATGCAAGAGCCTGCATTTGTGCTTTCAGTTCCTCAGTCAAGGCCTTACTATACTCTATCAGTCTCTCCTGCATCGCTACCTGTTGTTGGAGCCTATCATTGTGTTGACAGAGGGCCTCATTTTCCCTCTGTGCTTCCTGGTTGGTCCTGGAGAACTGGGCCAGTCTTTGCTGCAGGAGGTTTACCTCCTGAGTCCCATCCCTACCGGCCTGCTCCTTTCTTGCCAGAGCATCTTCCACCCTTCTGGTGTGCTCTACCAAGTTCTGGTTTTCTTTTTGGAGGTCACCCAGCCCCTGGAGGGCCAGGTGATTTTCTTCAATTTCCTTTTTTAAGTGGCAGACTTCCTGGCCTAAAGTGTCTCTTTCCTGACTGAGAGCCTGCATCTGTGCTGCCAGGTCGTCCCTCTGCATTTGAAGGGCACCAGCTTTCCGGCGCTCTTCATCAAACTCTGCCTGGGTATCCAGGTCTTTCAGAATCAGTTTATTGCTTTCTGCCTTTTCCCTATCTAGGTGGCCTTGCAGGGTGACTACCTGCTCAGCACATACCCTGTTGAAGTCCAGTTGTTGCTCCAGCTTTTTCTGGCTTTGCAGTAGGGAGTCCAAACCTTCTTGGTGTTCCTTCTGCAAGGCCCGAAATCTGGTATCCTGTTCTGACTTTTCCTTTTGCAGCACATCCATATCCTCCTTTATTTTAGTGATGTACTGTCTGGTCTCATTTTCTGACTCCTGGCTTCTGTGCAGCCTTTGCTCAGAAGAGTCCAGATCAGATTGGGCCTTCTCTAACGCCATCTGTTGCCTTTTTGCCAGATCATGGCCTTCAGCACATTTATTCTGTATGGCTCCCATATATAAATATAAATATGCCGCTATCCTAACAATCTTGTCGTGTTCATCTTTGGCCTTAGGAGCCATATATAGTTCACTCAGGGCCACATGTAATGGACCCTGATCTCTCCATAGGTCTGACCCTGTTTCAGTGACCTGTCGCGTGATGGCCTGCAACCAGGCATCCTGGCCCTGTTCAGTCCATTCACCTCTCACAAATAGTTTATGTAAGAAGTGCTCTCTGGCTATTTTCATATCTACCAAGGTCGTCATTCTAGAGATTGGTCTCTGTCCTGACTTACAGAAGTTAGTATTTTATTTTTGCAGAACAGAACTTTTCTTGGAGTGTCCCTTTTGAGGAATGCTTCACAGCGTAATGCAGCGTGGTGATCCGACTGGATGTATGTATCTGGTCAGCTGGCACGCTGTATTAATCTGCACAAATGGTAAATCTTACCCAAACGTCCGGCCCGAGCCCCCAATTTGTAAGAGGATTCAATTCAGCACTACAGCTAAGTCGACGCCTAGTCTAGAATACTGAATGAAAACCCTTATTGATATACCTTTATGTCCAGTTCATGCGTTCTGGATGACTACCCCTATATAACACCCCTCTCTTGGAATCCTCCTGACCCCACTGAGCCAAGAAGTAGTTCTGTTTTGCAAGTTAAAAGGTTTATTTGATAATTTAAACAATAGATATATATCACGCTTTATAATAAATTAATAATTGAATATCACACTTAATCTGATATGATAAAGATTAACAACGGAGAACCTGCACTAGCACACTTCTTGATAATCACTAAGGAGTTGACATGAAATGGATAAGGTAGCACACTGGTAAAAGGTACAGAAGTATAATGTGGTAGAGAATGCTTTATAGGGTTCAAGGAAATGCAAGGTTGAATGAAATGCAGTACAGAAAATACTCAATATGATTTCAACAAAACAAGGTAATCACTTTTCTCTGGCAATCCACTCCCCCCCTTTATGCAATGCAAGGAAATGGAAGGAAGCACACAGTTCTCAGAAATGCAATCAAATGTGATTCAGTTCACCCCAGCAAGCTTAGGTTACAGATCGGAGTTTTAAACACAAGCCCAAATACTTTTATATGTGCTAGCAATGGATGAGAAATATGCTGGAAATGCTTTTAATTCCCTTTCAGAGGTTCAGGTGAGTGATATCTAGTTAATATTAGCTCAGGCTCACTCTTGCAATGATTCAGGGATAGTTTTTATGAGTCAAACGATTTTCTGGCAAATGGAAGGCAAGCAGCAGCTGATTTTTACACGTGAAGAAATTTGCAAATCGCGGTAAAATTCGCGAATGCGCCGAGCGCTATTACAGAGGAACTACAGGTGCTATCACTATCGTTTTGGGGTGCTATGAAAGCCAAGCCTAGGATCTCAGCTTCTAGATGAAAGTTACTGCAAGTCTCTAGCACAAACGGTCACGGAGATATGAGCGATTAAATAAAGGTCGTTTTTCAGATTTGAAATTTTAAAGTTCAAAAAGACAAGTGCAGCTTGCAACTAGAAAATGACAAGTGACAGCTTTACAAATGACAGGTGACAGTTAGGAGACAGTTCTACTTAGATTAAAATAGGATTGAATTATATTATTTTAACTAAGAGATTGGTTCTGCACAGTTTTGTAGGTACTCACACTATATTCTTGAGTGAAATGGGCCTTGCCACGGATCTGGACAGGTTTTGGACTGCACCCCGGTCTCTGCACTTCACAGTGATCTGGGTCAGCTCTCTCTGGTTCTGCTAACAGGTCAGCTCTACTCTGCTGGTCTGGTCTGGGTCTCTAGTTCTGGATAGATTGAAGTCTCTAGGTTGGCTCTCTGGAGGTTTGATGGATTTGAAGTATGGATTTTCCCGGCAGAGCTTCCAGCTGCAAATGGAAATGAATGTCCCTATCTGTCCTGTCTGTCTGCTTTTATGTGTTTAGAATGTGGGTGTGTTCTAGCATCACTGACCCTACCTCTCTCTCAGCTTCTAATTGGTCAAACTTCCATTTCTCACTTGATTGGGGAAGGAACTGTGAGTCAGAGCGATGTCATTTTTACAGCCTGCACAAAGTCCACTCCTCCTGTCAACTTACACACAAATCCAGATTTGAACCAAATACATATTTGCAGAGGTACATATTGTTTTAAAATCATATGCACCCATCACATATCACAGGAGGTATCTCCTGTTCAAACTCTGCTCTTCCTGGGAGCTTGCATTCAGAAATGGCAATATTTTGCACTTTTTAACTGGTTTGCAATTCCGGACATTACCCCAAATTTACACACGTGCGCAAGGAGTATGGACATTAATTGATGAAGTGTCAGATTTTTCCCATGCACACATTTTGAGTAATATCCTCTTTTCCGCTAAAACCCCCCTGAACATGCCACCGGTTCGAAAAACCTCTTAAAATGTGGGCAGAAAAATCACAAGAATTATGGTATCATTTAAATAATTTTCACAAGTCCGTACTATGAGTTATTCATCTTTTTCTAAAACCATATTCTGGCTATAGAGGTGTGTCTTTTCAGGTCACATGGCACAGAAACCAGTCTTTCCAGTTTCTGCCAAGCTCAGAGACCCTGCCACTCCCAGCTTCTGCCAAGAGGAAGCTGTTTTACGACATCTGCAATAAAACATTTGCCTGAGTCAGGACAGGGCTTTGTTCAGAGCTCCTGTATTCTGTGGGGCTCCCCTTAATTCAATTATCAGAGAGATGGCATATCCTTAGTGTGGCCAGCAAAAGGCAGATAGGCCTGGGAACACAGCTGTGACTCAAGTTTCACTCCTGATGGGGGTAGTTGCCAGGCAGAATTCAGTTCCTTAAGCCAAGTTTCAGATAAAATGTCACTTTTTGTTCCCCAGTTTAAGTCAAGACAATTTTTTTACATATGCAGCTAGAATGCTGATTCTAAGTTCAAAACTATGACATTTAAACAATTGCAACCTATGTGACACTCAGAAATAGGTCACTCATTTCTTTTAAACATTTAGATTTTTAGTGTCTTTCAGTCCACATTTACTTAAACTGCTGAAATCACAGCTCAGCCAGTCTTGTTATAAACCTTCAAGTCACTTCAGAATATAACTTTAGATTGTATCCACCTCTCAGTAAGTCTTTCTTTGGCCTGTTTTGGGTTCATTTATTCAGTTTTGCAAAAAGTAAAATCTGGTGTTGTTTTAAAATGCCGGCTTTTGGATAGAGGTGAGTACTGGTACTGCACCCATTTTTGGGATTTAAGAAAATGAATTCCCAACAGTTATGGGTTTGCTTTTGGCAATCAGCATTGCCACTCCCAATGGTTTCAGACTACTGTGTGGGTAGTGCAATGGTGGTTTTAGGCAGTTTCCTTCTGTGCCCATAACATTGGCAGAAAAGAGTGGCAGCCTATTCTTCATGCATTTCCCTGTGCATTTTCTGGGAAGCTCTGGCCATCATGATGTTTTCATGTCAGTACTGCACAGTTTTGAGGTAGGGCTCGGATGCATGGGTAAATACATCCCACACCGCTTCTGACACGCACCAGGTGGTATGCTCCTCGAAGGTCCAGTTTGGTATAAATTTGGGCATCTTTGACCTGGTCCAGCATTTAACGGTTCTTTACAGTGATCTGGTTTAATGCGCGGTAGTCAATACGGGTTCTTAAGTCCCCTTCTTTTTCCGGTACGAAGAACAAAGGACTAGCTGCAGAGGACTTGGATGGGCGAATGAATCCATTTGCGAGGTACTTGTCTAAATAAGCCTTCAGATGAAGGTTTTCGGATTCCGTGAGAGCATAGATTCTGCCGCAAGGAACTTGAGCCCCGGGAACAAGGTCGATCTGGCAGTCATATGGCCTGTGCGGTGGCAGCGTGTTTGCTTGGTCCTTCTGGAATACATCCTGGAAATCGTGGTATTCCTCAGGCAAGGTACTAGTCACTCCCAAAGTTGCCACTTCAGGAGTCGTAGAAATACTGAAAGCAGGTTTCTGTTCTTGGTAATAACAGGCTGGAGAGCAGTCGCTGGGAAAGGTTAATTTTCTTGCCCGCCAGTCAATGAAAGGGTTGTGAGCAACTAACCATGGCATTCCTAGTATAAGCCGGAATTGAGGTGCCTTGATGAGATCGAACAAAATAAGTTCCCGATGTCCGTCCTGACACAGCAAGGTTATCTCGGCTGTGCGCTGGGTTACGGGTCCGGAAGCGATTTCTGTCCCATTCACCGTGGTTACCTTGTCTGTAGTCGGCTTGGAACACGGGAAGCCCCATGTCTGCAGCCAGGTCCTGATCTATATAATTTCCAACTGCTCCGCTGTCAATGTATTCTTCAATGGCATGCATTCTTGACGACCGTTGGCTATTAATTAAGATCACTGGAATTGCAAAGTGTGAGGTCGGTGGCTCCTTTTCCTCACTCGACAAACTGACCTCTACGTTCGCCGAGCTGGGTAGTTTCCCGACTGACACTCCTTCTCTTCATCTTTTTCCGTGGCTCCAACGATCTTCCTCTGAGGTTTCACTGGGCAGTCCTTCAGGAAATGTCCTGACTTCCCGCAGTACAGACATAGTTGTTGTTGTCACCTTTTATCTCGCTCTTGTTTTGTTAGCGGGGGTCGTACCCCTCCGATTTGCATGGGCTCCACAGTATATTCTTGCACTCGACTTACATTGTCTCTAGGTCGAACGGACACTGGCCGAGGGTGCGCTTTAGAACGATCTGCTTTTCGGTCTTGCAACGGGTGGTCCAGTTGCACAACCAAGTCTATGAATTCAGAACAATCTCTGGGAGGATCAACCACTTGAGCTAGGACATCTTTTAATTCGCCTCGTAAGCCCCGATGAAACAACCTGGTTCTTTTGTTTTCAGGCCACCTAGCTTCAGCAACCAATCGGTTGAAAGTAGCGATGTACGTTAACAAATCCTGATTCCCCTGTCGAGGGAAAGGAGTTCATTGTCCACAGCTTGTTCTCGGGTATGGCGAGCAAAGAGTTTTTCCATTTCCCTCTGAAAGTCCCCAAAGTTATGTAATAAAGGATCATCATGGGACACCAATGGTACCGACCAATCTGCGGCGCTGCCACTTAGATACGATAAAACAAAGGCTACCCGGGCTTGGTCATTTGGGAATGCTCCCGGCCTGCAAAGAAAATGAAGGCAACACTGATTCATGAAAGCTGCGTATTTTCGTGGATCACCATCAAACCCCCCTCCCGTGGGGCCAATGGAACTGTACCTGGTAACAGAACTTGTACCGGAGTAGAGACTGTGGATGACATGCTAGGATTTTGCATCAGTGGGTTGTTCCCAGGTAGAGGCGTTTGACCCGCTTGTGATTGCAAGAGTTGCCTGCTGATATCTTCGGTACGCTCTTTAGTCACTAATAAGTCTCTCCGGAGAGCGTTAATCTCCTGTCTGGCAGAGTGCACCTCGGCACGAAGTTCTCCCAACAATTGGGCCAATTGGTCTAATTCTGATGTTTCCATGGCGCTCAGGTGGATTGATTTGGCAGGCTTCGCGTTCTGTTACGCTCACCTGGTATCCACGGGGACGCCACCCAGCTGTGGGGACTCTGGTACCCTTCTCAGCCGCTCCCAGGTATAATCATCGGAGAAGTTCTGTCTGGAAAACAGGTGGGCAATGTTCAAGACTGGGCAACTGGGGTAAGAGCCTCCCAACACCCCGTATAACCGCAGCCCCTCCCCGGACCTTTCCTCACCTTGTTAAAGGTTTTGGCGTGCTCTCCGTCCTGCCTTCTTGGCAGGGGCGCATTGTCCTTTGGGGGCGAGTGCGATCTAGTTACTTCACTGATGCAAGCCCTTTAGAGTCTTTCAGGTAGGTCTTATTACTGTTATACTGTATGCCTTTCTTGGATTTAAATAATGTCTTTCTCCTTAGATGCGCGGAAGTTCGCTCTGGAACATTGGCTGAATTGGGACTCGCCGACAGGTGATGGTGTCTTGAGAGCGCTATGATGCCTTGCCTTTGCTAACCTGTTGTCTTTTGTTCATAGGTTGCGGCGCTCACCTGGAGCAAGAAGTCCCAAGGCGATGCTAGTCGATGGGCGACTTGTGAGGTAAGCTACGGCACAATTGCAAAATGTCTAATGTCCTTTCCTCTCCTTTTGCAGATTCGACGATCCGGGTGGCTCGGTGTACCTTGGATGATGGTTGCAGGAGCAGAGGGCAGCTTGCGGTGGAATCACAGGTAAGCTTCTGCTTTTCACGATGTCCTTTTGTTTTTCAGATGCTATTCTTCCGAGGTTCGCAGATGCAGCTGAACACGATGAGCGTGACGTTGCTGGATTGCAAAGTAACGCGAAGCATGTACTGCAGTCAGGGCGTGGCTTATATAGCCTGCAGGCATCCCTGGTGTCTCTGGGCCTGCCACATCCAAAATGCTAGAACGCATTGTTCAGTTCAGGAACTGAGCCATGTTGAGGCATCCATGTTGTTGCCCAATGCCCTTATGGGCTCAGATTACTGCTTAAGCACATGAGCCTGGCGCCAAAGGCGCCAGGACTGACTCCAAGAGAGTCTGGGGGCAAATGTCAAGGCCCTTGAGGGCCTGATGGGGGTACTAGAAGTAGCCCACCTGACCTGGCAATCCAGGCCTAGGGCAGGAGTCGTGAACCCTGGTGTGGGGGAATCCCCATAATCCCCACACAAACCTGTTTTCATTAGTTCGGGCCCCTTCGCTATGCTAGCGCATATTTGTGGCAAATATTTACACCCTCCAATAAAACAACTCACCAGCCACTGCTGGTGGCTGCTATTTTTTGGGATCAGGCACCGCCCCCCTTCTTTCTACGCTAGGTGAAACATTTAAGCTTTGATCTAAAAACATATTTACTTCTTTCACTTCGAGTAGTGCATGCCTCTGCAGCGGCATAATCATCATGGACATTACACACACATTGTTGGTCCTGGCCAGCCCGGGGTGTGGCGTGCCTTATGCTTTCTCCCTGTGCTCTCATAATCTTCCTCCCTCCCCCTGCCACTCTTCCTTCTCCCTCTCCTCTCACCTCTCCACCACCATCTGGAGTACCACGCCCTTGTACGCCCTTCAGAAAACCTGCAATGGTGGTAACCAGCTTCACTTAGCTACTCTGAATGCTCGCTCTGCTGTCAAACATTCCTCTGACATTTGTCTCCTTCTCGAAGACTTTGAGCTAGACGTCCTCGCTCTTACCAAGATGGGGTTCAATGCCAGCTCTGTCACTGCCCTTGACACTCTCCTTCCTGTGGGTTACAGAATCCTCTCCACAGACCCAACAGGCCGGGAGTGGCGTGGCCTTGATTTTCCATGAGTGGGTACCTGCTTCCATCATATCTCCTCAATCCTATTCCTCTTTTGAATGCCTCGCCTGTAATCTTCGGGTCTCGCTTACTCCCATCCTTGCCACTATCTACAGGCCCTCTGGCCCTATCCCTCTTTTCCTCTCTGAATGGGCCATCCTTGCCTCCTCCCTCTCAACCTCTTTTTCTAAACTCTGCCTCCATGGAGACTTCATTATCTCTAAAGTTGTTCTCCCTAGGAAGGTCTCCTCCAAACAGGTGCTCCCCTGCTCTTCTAGAACCATTAAAGGACAACATATCCTCTCTCGCCCCGGCTCTTGCTGACTTCTGTAACCACTCCTTCACCAATGGCTCTTTCCCTCTATCCCTCAAGCACTCCCTTGTGCACCCCCTCTTAAAAAAGCCATCTGCTGAACCTTCATGCCCAGCTAACTTTCGCCCTTTCTCAACTACCCCCTTCCTTGGCAAATTCTTGGAGAAGCTGGTCCTCCCCCAACTGACCCTCCACACTGAACTTGTTGGTTGCCTCATGACCATCAATCTGGATTCCGGGCATCCAGAGGCACAGAAATTGCTCTCCTGAACACCTGTGAAGTCATGCTAGCAAATCTTGACTCTAACTCTCCTGCTGTTCTCATTCTCCTCGATCTCTCCTCTGTCTTTGACACGGTGAACCATTCCATCCTCATAAAACGACTCTGTGATACCCTCGGCATCACAGACCGGCGCTGGATTGGCTGACCTCTTTCCCCACTAACCGCCCCTCCCAGTTGCAATTGGGCTCTTTCGCCTCTACTACCACTCTCTCTACCTGCGGCATCCCCCAGGGCTCTATCCTATTGCATTGGCTATTCAATATCTATCTGGCCCCTCTGGCTCACCAGATCTCCCCCTTATCCCCCATTTGTATTTGTATTTTGTATTTATTTATTTATATAGCGCACCAGGCCCAGGGGCAACCGGGCGCATAACTTGGATACAACATGATAAATGCATAACATGGCAGTATAACAATGTTTTTACAGTAGAATTACAAGATTTTGCAATCAGGAGAGTAGCAGTAAGAAGCTAAGCAGAATGCAAAAACAAAGGTAGGTCAGAGTACAAATAGGGCAGTGAGCAGTGCTATGCTGATGACACACAGCTTTCAGTCAAACTTCCCTCTACTACCTCCTCCTCCCTCATCCCTGATTGTCTGTCCGCCATTCTGGCATGGTGTGCATCTAACGATCTCGGTCTTAATGCCAGTAAGACAGAGATCCTTCTGATTGGGACACCTGCACCCTCCTTTCCTCCTACCCCCTGGGCACCCTCTCTGGCCCCTTTACCCCCACCATCTTGCGAGACCAAAAACCTTGGGCTCATCTTTGACTCCGCTCTCTCCTTCACCCCTCACACTATGGACCTTACCAAGAAGGCCCACTTCCAGATCTACCTCCTCAGAGGCATTCTTCCTTTCCTCACCTTAACCCAAAAGCTCAATGTCTCCAGAGCTCTGGTCCTCTCCTGGCCGGACTACTGCAACAGCCTCTTCCTCAATCACCCTCTTTCCTCCCTACGCTCCCTCCAACTAATCCAGAATAGGGCTGCAAGACTTATCCTTGGCCTCAAGTCCAGGGATCGTATCTCTCCAGCCCTAAAATCTCTCTGCTGGTGCCGAGTGGATGCAAGGATCAAATTCAGGACCCTCTGCATCATCCACAAGGCTTTCTGGGGCCTGGGACCACAACTAGATCCAACATTTCCTCCCTAAATACTCCCCTGTTAGAGCTCTCAGCTGCGCTAACTCCAACTCTTTGTCAAAAGCTTCTCCAAGCAGAGAGTGCGGGGCAGGTCTCTCTCCTCGGCTGGTGCCTCCCTTTGGAACATCCTCCCTGACCCTCTTAGTCTTGAACCTGTCCTCCTTAATTTTCTGAAACTGCTCAAAACTCTGCTTTTCTCTACCCCTTTCCCTTCCCTGCTAATCATCCCATTGCTGCTGAGACCAGTGGCCTAGTTCTCGTGAATTTCACAGGATACCAGGCTCTTCTACCCAGTTGATAACAGCACCGTCCCCCCCACTGCACTGCCCCTGCGGGTCCCTGCTTGGCGGTTCTACATCCCACCTTAGGGAGTCTCCCACATTAGCACTTAGTCTAGGGCCTCCTCCTTGGCTCCCCCTGGCACTTCCCTCTTGGGCCCCCCCACCAGCAACTTGTCCACTCCTTGCCCCTCCACCCATCCCTATCTCCTGCACTTCTCTTCACTGCACTTGCATGTCCGAATATCACAAGACCTAGTAGGACCACGACGGTATATTTACTGTTTTGCCAATGTACTTTCTCTCCCCTTGTTCCCTTCCCATTTAGCCTTGTGGCGCTTTGAAACACCATTCTGTTGTATAAGCGCTTAACAAATGCTCAATAAAATGAACTAAACTTTAAGGAGCATGGGGGGGCTCAACATGGCTCGCAGGGGGGCCCCAAATATTGTGCAATGCCTCTGATTGGGCTCTGCTAACTTTGAAAGCATTCAAGTGTGATGTGAATTGTTGAGAGGGGCCGCAAATTCGATCAGGACCCTGCTCTGGTGCAACACTGTTCAAGAAAATAAGAGTTGGACACAGAGTCTCAAAAGTGAGAGAGCTATGGAGTGACCCACCCCTGCCCGCTCAAACTCCTTCTTGGAAAGGGCTTTGTGGAAGCTTCATTCACGGGCCGGTCCTGGGAGGGTCATTGAATAACGCACCTCAAACATGGAGCTCTGATAATCAGAGATGCATGGAGCCCCACCCTCGAGGGAAGTGCAGCCCTCCCTTCCCCACACCTCACCCCGTTAAAAAAGATTGAAGAAGAGTCATGTATCAAAGCCTAGGACATAACGTGTTATGTGGAGACAGATTACCTCGGCTTACACCCACACAATAGGTTCCTTCTATCCTAGTGGTAGCTGACTCATAGATACATTTATAACCAGGGCATTTTGTTGATACTAAATCCTGGTCAATGATTACATTTTCTGGCATTGCTCATGTAATATTTTGCTCCTGGGTAAACAGACAGCGTACTCCTCCCCAGATCAGTGCTTTTTTGGCTTGATTAACGCATCAATGCCACAGATAACGAGTACTTCTGTGTCCATTGATCCATAGATGTTTCATACACTAGCTGTAGCCTGCGTTAGAGATTTTGGTTACCCTGTTACACGTATTATATTATGTATTTTTACATATAGGCTCCACATTGAATCTGGAAAATGACATTCCCGAAATGTGTGATCGTGGACAAATCTTGCCTCCCTCTGTGCCTCCGTGCTTATATCTGGCTGAAATGAGAGTGCCTGGAAACACAGGTGGTAGATGCATCTGACGGTCATGTGCCATCACTTCCCGTGTTGTCACTTGGGTGCAGCGTCAAATGACACCACTCCCTGTGATGTCATCAGAAGCCAAGGGCTGTGTGATGTCACTTCTCCTACCCCTAGCATTTTGGTGAAATGACATCCCTGTGCATCCATTTCCCATTCCTACTTGTGTATGGGGATATAGAAGTGGTGGGAAACAGTGGCATGTCCAGACTATTTTGACTGGGGTGGCCCAAGTGGGGCACTGACTTATGCAGGGGTGGCATGAAGTACGAGCGCACACACATACAAACACAGGATACAGATACTTGGGCGGCACCTGGCCAATCAGATTCCATGCAGCCGGCGTCATGTACAAATACACACAAAATATACTTGCAGATGGGTAACTGTGCGGTGCATTTTAACTCCGGGTTCTGAGCAGCATTAGAAAGCTAACGCCTTGCTCTCGTTCACAGATGCCACTCTGAACGCCTTTGGCGGAATATAAACGTGTTTACATGGATCCATCCACAATTCTATATGTTCTGATTGCTGTCATTTTTTTGGCTGGGAGAATGGCAACCAGATCCTCTTGCGCAGACCTTTTTGTTATTCTACTTTGTAAGGATTTTATTCAGACAGATTGAGAGCCCTCTTGCTGGAAGATGAAAGCAGTCAGAAAGAGGTTGCCATGGTGACAGAGCAGATTAGCAGACTCAAGCTGATGTCATGGGTGGGTCACTGGCAGCAGCTGAGTTTTTTAGTTGCATTGACGTGTTTTCTCATCTTGTTTTATTTAGAAGGACCTTCTTGATCTATAAACACATGAAGCTGCAGCTAGTTTGGCGGCTGTAATTCCAGCATGCACGAAAGCATGAAAGTGTGTGCTATTTGATAAGAAAACATCATAAAAAATAATATTGCAATATCATGCTGGGCTCCTTGAAGTACAGCTTGTTAGCATTACGTGTTAAAAACACGACTGCGTGTCTTGTTAACAACACTTATTTGATTTTGCTCCCTGCTTGCCGTATAGTGAGTCCATAAATCACATGTTAAACGTGTGCTATTATGTCTACCAGCCCACTGCCTCTTTTGTTCCCAGATGCACCATGTCCTGTTAATTGTGAGAAATTGCCATTGCTTCTTCTGATCAGTGCTGGCCTGCTACTTTGGGCGGCGTGGTACTGCCCCCTGGGCTGAGTAGCAACCGGCACAGTCCACCTGTGTGCTTTATTTGCAAGGGAAACTGTGGTGCATGTCTCTGAGCAGGGGTGTGCTTCTGGGGACAAATGTTTTTGTCAGTATGTCGACAAATTAAGCATGAAATAATGAGAGGTGGTTGTGTGCCGGATGCCAGACTCCGCTGTCTCTCATTATTGCTCTAGCAGCGTAGAGACACTGACGGACAGGAGATAATGCTCTCCTGTCAGTCAGCCTATTCACATTGCAGAGAAGAGGGCCATCCGTTTCTCCTTGGCAGTGCAGCATCTGTGGAGCCTGTGATCAGGTAAGGTAAGTGTTTTTATTTAATGTGATGTATGTATTTGTGCGCATGTATGCTGGTGTGCTTGTATTTATGAATGCCTGCATGCAAGTAGTTGTATGAATGATGTTTGAATGCATAAGTGAAAGTGCTATTTGTGTGCATATGTGTGTCAGTCCCCAAACCTAAATTTAGCGGCCCCCCTCAGTGCCATTACTTTGCATCAAGGGTAAAGAACACATGATAAGATAACACAATACTAACACTTATGTGGCTAGAGAGTATAGCTACGTAATTAGAGTTCCCATATTTGCTTTACCTTTGATGCACCTTAACAATGCATCAAGGGTAAAGCAAACATGATAATTGTTATTATGTGGCTAGAGTGCCTACTCACATATTAACACTTAAGTTTGCTTTACACTTGATACACAGTTACTTGATACCTGTTATTAGTGCCAGTCTTCAATTACTTTCTTAATGTGGCATGACATTTTTTTCTTGGCATCAAGGGTAAAGCAAACATGATAAATGTTATCACATGGCTAGCCTGGCCAATGCTGTCAGCGTGCATTTACTTTCTTACTGTGGCATGGAATTTGTTACTTTTTACTTGGCATCAAGGTTAAAACAAGCACGATGACTGTAACTATGTGGCTAAACTGACTGACATTGGTGTCTCCAGTCTGTCCATATATTGATATGATATGGTATTTATAACGTGCCTATACACAAGTGTTTCAAGGCAAGGGAGGGGAAACAGAGGGAGGACAAAAACAACGATCTTACTAGGCCTAGTGACATTCCGATCACGCAAGTGCAGTATAGCGGGGAGGGAAGAACTGCCAGGGGAGGGGTGGTGGGAGGATGTACAAGTGCAGGACAAGGAATCTGGAAACACAAGTAGTGCAGCCAACAGGTGGCAAGTGCAAGTGTTAGGAGTGCAGACAATACATTTCTAATAAGTGCAGGAGAGGGGACTGTAGGGTTACAGATACAGACCACAAGTGCAGGGGGTGCCAATAGGCAGCGTGGGTATGCAGCTGGCAGGCAGGGACCTGGGCCTGAATTCAGAGGGATGCCAGGTGATTAGTGCAAGTATCAGACAGGAGATCAGCATGCGAGAGGAAGAGAGAAGGCAGAAGCAAATAGGAAGGTCTTAAGATGCTTCCGGAACCAGAGATGGTTCTGTTCAAGTTTCAGACAGGCAGGGAGGCTGTTCCAGAGGGAGGTACCAGCTGAAGAAAGAGATCTGCCGCTAACTCGTAGCTTGGAGAAGCGACTTACCCTCAAGGAGTTGGATACGGAGGAGTGAAGAGCTTGAGTAGGAAGATACTTCAGTAGAGGGAGTTTGAGGTATTGTGGTCCCGGGCCCCAGAAAGCCTTGTGGACAATGCAGAGGATCTTGGAATTGAGCCTTGCCACCACAGGGAGGCAATGGAGAGATTTCAGTGCTGGAGTGATACGATCCATGGGCTTGAGGCCAAGGACAAGACTTGCAGTCCTGTTCTGGATGAGTTGTAGAGGATGGAGAGTAGAGGCAGGTAGATTTAGAAAGAGAGAACCAGAGCTCTGGAGACAGTGAGATTCTGGGGGAAAGTGAGGAATGGAAGAATACGTCTGAGGAGGTGCAGCTAGTAGTTTCACTTCTTAGAGACGTCAGAGATGTGTGGAGAGAAGGAGAGTGTGGAGTAAAAGATGACCCCAAGGTTCTTAGTCTCAGAGGTAGGAGCAGGAAGAGGGCCCAGAGTGGGCGGCCAGAGACTGACAGGAAAGAATTGTGCTGGTGAGCCGATCTCTCTCTTCCTAGCATTAAGGCAGAGATCATTGGTGGCACACCACTCCTGGATTGCAGACAGACAACCTGGGATAAGAGAGGGAAAAGAGGTGGCTGAGGGAAGCCTGAAAGTGAGCTAAGTGTCATCTGCATAGCACTGAAAGTTGGAGCGGAGAGCAGCTATGCGGTGGGCGAGATGTGCCAGGTATTGGTTCAATGAACAAGGAGAAAGATTTAGACCCCTGGGGAACACCACACGTAGAGAGAGAGAGAGAGAATGAGAGAGAGGAGGGGTATACCCAAGTTGGACCTGGGAGGGTCGGTCAGAGAGAAAGGAGGTCAGCCACGTCAGGGCCTGATCAGTGATACCCAGGTTATCACAGTGCCAGTTGAGCAGGATGGCATGGTTGACAGTATCAAATGCCAAGTGTAAACGAAAACATAAGTGTGATTATTTGGTACAGTGGCCTATCTTGGTATAGCCACTTTGGCTTTCTGTTGCATGGCATTTTTTACTGGGTGGGAGTGCTTATATGGTAAAACTGGTGCATGTATTAGTGCAGCTTTGGTGTAGCTTGATGGACATGTATGAGCACAGCCAGAATGAAAATGGTTTAGATACTGGCATATGTTGTGGGAAAAGTCACCAGGAAAAAGTGTTGGATAATGGTCCTGTGCACTGCTGGTAAATTGCAATTATTAGGGTTTTTCATGTGCGGAATGCAAACTGTGTGACATTTTACCAGATTTTCCACAGAATGTGCTGTAAAATGCAACATTTTAACCCATTATTCTAAATATTTTCTTGGGTGGAGAACTGTGTCTCCCCAGCCCCCCCCCACCAAACACCACTTGTTAGTTTCAGTCTCCCTCTCTGCACTTCGTCACTCCTGCATGTTAGGTGCATACATTTATGCCCCTCCAAATTCGCCAGCCACCCCTTCTTTTGATTGTCCCTTCTTGTCTCTTTCTCTGTTCCTTGCTTCTGTTTTTTCTAATGTTTATGCCTGTGGTAGTGTTTCCTCTGGCATTGGGTATTTGGCAGCTACCATTTTCATGTTCTCCTGTATTTTGGGATCTCCACAGTGAACTAATAACATGACAATGTTCACGGTGTCTGCTCTTTAAATGAAGCCATGTGGCACCTTAAGGTCATGGACTACGTAGTTATCTTTGGATTTGTGTATTTGTTGCATGCTGGTATAACATTTGAGTCTCTGCAATGTTATGTTTTCCTTACTCATGAACCTCTTCTCTAGTCTTTGCATTGCCCTATTGTAACTATCTAGTTCCTTTGTGTCTTCCTGCACTATGAATATGGGTGTCCTTTGAAAAAGTTTCCCTTAGAACGCTTAGTGCATTGTGCACTGTGCATCATGGCTCTCCTCCCTGCCAATGGAAATGTGGTTCCGTCTATGGCTTCTATGTGTATAGAAAACATTTGTATCTGTCGATGCCAGGGAATGGATGGTTGTCCTTGACATGCTGCTATACCTCATAGATTGAGGTAAGAGAATATTCCTACAAACAAAAGTGGAATAACGGAAGATTTCTTTGCTATGTGTGATGGTACAACAGCTTCTCCCATATCTGCTCTCGCTGGCTAAGGCTTGCCGTGGCTCATGCGTCTACCAAGGTCCACCTAACCTCCATATCCGGGTACACCCGGAAACCAGGCAAGCTCTCCCTTTAGTCGCGCAGGCTCGTTAAGGAGTTCCCTAAGGGGCACTTCAGAATGTTTCCTCCGGTAAAGGCTCCTAAACCGGCATGGGAGCTCAATGTAGTGCTGTCAGAACAGATGGGGCCTCCATTTGAACCTATGCATCAGGCCTCTTTGAGGTTTCTGTCATGGAAGACCGCCTTCTTGGTGGCAATCAGCTTGGTAAGATGGGTGGGGGGATACAGGATCTCTCCTGTAAGCCTCTGTATTTGCCCCTCCACTCGGCTAAGGTAGTTCTGCAAACTCATCCTTCCTTTATGGCCAAGGTTCCGTCAGACTTTCATCTAAACGAGCCTTTGGTTCTACCAGTTTTGCTCACAAATCCATCTTCACCTCCTGAAAGGGTGTTGCATTCGCTGGATGTTGTGCTTGCCCTGAATTTTTAGTTGCAGGCACAAAGGATTACCGAAAGACTTCTCAACTTTTTTTGGAGGCTTCCATCTCAAGGTGGTTCTCTGGCTGCATCATGCATTGCCATCGTCTGCCCAACAGACCGCATCCAGGCCGTCTAAGAGGCCATTCTACCAGAGCCATCGCAGCAACAACAGTGTTTCTCTCTGGTGTTCCCCTGCTCGACATCTGCAGGGCTGCTATGTGAGGTCTACCCACACCTTCACAAGATTCTACTGTGTCGACAGGGATGAGTCCCAGGTCGGCCAAGCAGTGCTGCGCAACCTGTTTGTTTGAGGTAAGTGTATTGCTTCTGTGTGCCCTGCCACCTCCCGTGGTTTTGTATGTGCACTGCAGTGTAATCGTATTCATATGCATGTGAATCCATGCAAGACCCCATGCTGGCAAAGGAACAAGTTACTTACCAGAAACTCTTGTTCTCCAGCATGGGTCTCGCATGGATTCACATGCAAACCCTGCCTCCTTCCTCATTCTCAAGTCTCTTCTTGGTTCATACTGCCACTTTACGTGCGCAACCACATCTGAAGATGGCTTCCAGGGGTGGAACCTAGGAGGACAAATGTCATTGGCTGGGGCAGTATGACCCAAAGTGTCACTGGCTACAGAGAAGACAAGCAGTGTTTATCTTAAAGCTAAACTGCTTTAATTTTACAGAGTATTCCCAACCTGACTACAGGGAATATTCATGAGCATGTGAATACATGCAAGACCCATGCGAGAGAACAAGAGTTGCAGGTGAGTAACTTGTCACTTCCATTTTAGTGGTCTGCAGATCACCAAAGTCTTAATCACTTAATCATTTGCCTCAGATCTTTATGAACCTGAAATAACATTTTCAAATCTCTGCTGGACTAAACTAGTCCTTCAGAAGTCAATCAAATGAATACCACCAAATGAGTTTTTATATCCTTTTTCACAGTTCTTAGAAACCAGGGTAATTAATCTTGTAGTGCTATTTAATAACGCAATATTATAGAAGTGTTATCCCCCCACCCGAGTGCTGTATTGTATGGTACGAGAACAGAGCTCAAGTTAGTAATCTCCAGTAGGGGTGCGCAGAAACGGCTAATTCTGTTCCACAGGAAAATTGGCAGATTCCTGACGAATTTCACCATATCTGCAAATTTCTCCCACAAAGCAGAATTGACAGTTTGGGGTCTATTCTCTGCTGACATTTCATTTTAAACTACATTTTGGGGAGGAAAAGCGTGTTTGCCCATTACATGCATATTTTTCCCAAAATGTTGTTTTTGTGAGTGTTTTGCACTACATAAAAAGCGAAATTTCAATGCAAATAAACACCAAAATTGCAGTACAAAAGTTCCAGCCAGCAGAACGGAATTGTTGGCGAATTTCGTCAATTCCGTTTTTCTGGTGGGATTTTCACCCAGCCCTAGTCTTGAGCCAAAGGGGACGGCATGCAAAGAGAGAGAAAGTCACTCGGCACACAGTGGAGCCTGATGATAAGGCTCTGACTCTAGTAGAGCTCCTGCAGTTGGAAATAACAACAGCCTCACCAAGGACTTCCTGCAAAACAGCTTGCCCACACCTCCTTCACCCGTGCTGTGTGTAAACATCACAAAGGGACACTTGAAATACAGCCTTCACAGGTGTTTAGAGACTCATATCCTAACTAGCTGATTGGCCAGAGGGTTAAAAGATGTAAGAAGAACAAAGGAGACCCTGGTGTCCCCCCACTGATGATGTGTGACTTTGTTACAGTGAAGTCATCGACCCAGCGTCCCACACACTGCACGCCATAGAAAAGGTGGCCGTCTCATCCTCCTCGGTGTTAGGTTAGGTGTTAGGACCCTCCTGTGTGTGTTGCCCCTTTAAGGGGATGTCTTTTCCTCACGTGTATGGCCCCTTTAAGATGGACCATGACTGTGTCATGGCCCAAGCTAATAAAAGGAGCCACTGCAGGCACGTGAGACAGAACGGCTGCAGACTCCATAAGAGGTTGGTCTGAGTCCGTGTCTCCTTTACTGATGTAGGCCGGAGGCCTACACGGGGCGGCACAGGCCTGCAGGCCCTGTTGCCATGGGACCCTCGTGCCAGGACGGTGGCAGAGGTCCGCATGGTCAGGAGCCTGGCAGGCTGTGCCCCCCCACTCCGATTGCGCTGGTGTCCCATAGTGCCACGGGGCCTGCCCGATGTCCATGGCAGGCCCCAAACCCCCACAGGCACTGGGCCTGTGGTGTGCTGCGAGGAAACAGCACCCCGGGTGCGCCTGTCGGATGGCCATGGCCGGCAGCACCCAACAATGGCAACGAGAAGTAAGGGCCCTGCGTGCCCCCTAGCGTGGTGAGGAGCTGCCCCTCCCTCGCTCGCCTGGGCGAGACGGCGAGTGGTGTGGGTCTGCGCCCCCACCCCATGTGGAGCGAGGTTGCCCCGCGGCGTCGGCCGCCACATCAAGGAGCTGGTGCTCCTCTCCTGTCGGAGGGAGGTGAGTTGCCTGCCCCGCCCCCCCGTTGAAGGCGGCATCCATCGAGTGGGGAGGAGGGTGAGCAGCCCCTCCTCACCCGGAGGCCGCACAACATCGGGCGGCTCGGTGCACACAGCATCAGCCGCGCTGCGAACTTGAGAGCGGCCTCGGCCGCACGAAAATGGTAAGCGGCATCGGCCGTGTGAGCACTGCCCCCCCAGCTACAACAAGAAGAACGGGTGTCTGAGTCCGCGATGGAGGGGAGGTGCGCCCCCCCCGCAATGAAGATGTGAAGTGACATCCACAGCGGAGGGGGAGGAGCAGCGATTTTCAAAAAAAAAACAAAAAAAAAAAAATTGGTAAAGGGAACTTTTGCCAGCGGCAGCCCATCCAGAATCCGGGCCTGCCGCGACAAAAAAAAAAAAGGAACCCTGCGACCATCCATCGCTGCAGGGAGGGGAGGAATTGCCCGTGGAGGCAGCGACACCGTTCGGCGGTGAGCTGCCGCCGGAGCCCCTATGGTGATCCTGGGCCCATGGCGGTGAGAGGAGGCTCAGAGGCCAGAAGGAAAATGATCCGGTGCAGAGCGCCTGCCCCCAGCCGAGGCAGGAGAGCTGCTGCGCCCGTCCACGCCTGGAAGGCAGCACCCGCCCAGACAAAGAGGGCCGGCCCGCAGCTCTTGTGCGGCCGCAAGCCTCCCGCGGTGTCCGCCCTCAGCCCCCAAGGAGCAGCCTGCCGCATAAAGAAAGAAAAGGGGTGGGCCCGTTGGCCCTACTATGTCGAAAGAACAAAGCGGCCGCAGCCGCGATAATAGTGTATGGGTGAGTGCTGGCTCCCCCACCCTTACCCCATGCCCAAGCATGTCGGGAGCAATAGAGGCGTCCCAGGCCGGACGAAAAGGGAGAGTTCTGGGCCCCACCAATGGCGCTGAAGAATGAAGGGCTCCAAGTTGGAGCATGGGAAAAGATGAACAAAAGATGGACATGGGTCGGTGACCCCGGACCCATTAGCAGTGAGGTCGCCGCTCCATTGTGGGAGCAGGAGTGTGGCTCATGCGCTGAACCCGGGCCTCGGCGGTGCAGATGGGGGGAGATAGGGAAACGTGGTCTCCCCCATGTGTGTCTCCTGGCTCCTCAAAAGGCAGGCGGCATTCTGTTGTAAGGTGGCGTTTTTTTTTTTTTTCCATTCCTCTACCTGCGAAGTGGCACAGGAGCGTCGGAATCACCAGCTGTGATGCAGAGCGTGTTGCAAGTTTGCTCACTGGAAACACTGCTGGTCTGTACCTGGGAACAACCTCTCGCCCACAGGTGTATGGCCCAGAGGTGAATTTGGGTGGAGGTGTGTGTCAAAGAAAATGATCATGGAATGACTCATTTCCAGCTGAGGAAGGGCGTAGCGGCATAGCAACGGGCCGCCAACATTAAAGGCGAGAATCATGTAGGGGGGTGCAGTGTGATGGCGGCATCACGAGTGACGGTTCTGCTGCATTCCCCTCCAGTGTTTGCCACTGCCTGAACCCTGCAAGGTTGCCAGCAGCCCATCCCGTGTGTAACTGCTCTCAGTCGACATGCCACAAAAAGAACAAAAATAAGCATGTTTGCTCCGCCGGAACCGATGATGAAGGCACACGGGATGACAGGGCGAAATAGTCCCAGCGAGGATCCAGGGGCAATGGAGGTGGCTACTCTGTGCCAGAGACGCCCCAGCAGATGATCCTGGGGCACAACCGGTGCGGAGCATACAAGACACCAGTACTATCCAGCACCGGGAAAGAAGTGCTACGTGCCACCGGGTGTCCAAAAAAAAAAGAGTAGCTCCCACCATACATTGGACAATAGGCGCTCGGCACTGCCGGGTAATCAGAGGGCGCCCCTCTGCTGCAGCCGGGAGTCTCAGGCACCAGGCGACCCCAACACAATTCCACCACAGTCAACCTGTTTGCGGTGTAAGTGGCCCCACCCCGAGTCACTGCAGTCACCCGTCCTGTCCTCCAGGGGCCCTGCCTACACGCCTGATTGCCACTGACCAGGAAAGTGATGACATGCTCCAGTCTGGAGCAATACAGCGAGGGCAAACATACCCCGGTGCATCAAGAAGGCGTGCTAAAAGGGGAGGGGGCATCCATCCAGGGGAATGAGAGTAATCGCTCATTCCGGGTCAACACATGTCACGGTGCAGAGCTGACTCGCCAGCATCACGTCAGGACTCCAAGCCCTTGGTACATGAGCGCACTGCCCTCCCCGCATCGTACGCCTCACTGCCAGGGTGGTGGCCCTGACTGCCTGCCGTTGAGGATACCCTGGCTGCCTATCACTAAGGACACCCTGCAAGCTATTACATCGAAGGATCAGGCTAAACAGGGCTTGGGGGGGGGATACCTGCCGGACCCCTGAGTTCAGTCAACAACTTGTGTCGGCCTAATTAACCAGGCAGCCCTGGGCCCCGACGTCAAGGATCAGTGCATGAGTTCAGTCAACAACTTGTGTCGGCCCAATTAACCAGGCAGCCCTGAGCCCCGACGTCAAGGATCAGTGCATCCGTCGAGAGGTGGGTTGCAGCTCATCATGAGTGCTTGTGCGCCCTCCTGTGCTCCTGGAGGAAAGAGATGTGCCGGTTCGGGAGAATATCGCCGACGAAAGGAGTGAGCAATGTCTTGTCAGCCCGCACCCCATCAACAGCACATGGAGCAGCCTGGATGCCCTGCAACCGGCGTCTCGCTGCTCTGCTCCGAACATCAGAGGACTATGCCGAGGTGGCCCCTGGCACCCGCCAGGTGTGGCTTTGCCGGCCGTGAACTGCACCATCAATGGACCTGAACTTGGGAAGTGACTCCTGAACAGACGCTGATGGAGGACGACCTGGCTTCCTGCAGTCCTGCAATTGCTTAAAGAGGACTCGGTACTCCTGTGTGTTTTGATGCTGTGAACCTGCATAGTAACTACATGTTTTAAGTGGTCTCAGTAAAGAACAATAAGGTGATGCTGTGATCCCGCAGTCGCGGGGTGTGCGGGTGGTGCAGGCCGCCAGCCGGGGCGGTGTTTGTGTAGTTGCAATTCCGAACCCCAGGTTAATAAAGGGTTCTAAAGTGTGGGTTAGATCTGTAACTAGTATGTGTTAGGTCTGTAACTGTTTGAGCAAGCTAAGTATGTGGCGGTGGCGTATCTTATTATTTGCCGACCCCACAAGTTTGAAACTGACAAGCATTTTATGGTTTGTAACAGGTGGGATACCTTTATGTCTCAGCACTGTTTGTTTGTTCATTATGAAAAAGGAGGAGTGTTAGGTGGGACCCTCCTGTGTGTGTTGCCACTTTAAGGGGATGTGTTTTCCTCACGTGTATGGCCCCTTTAAGATGGGCCATGACTGTGTCATGGCCCAAGCTAATAAAAGGAGCCCCTGCAGGCACGTGAGACTGAACGGCTGCAGACTCCATAAGAGGTTGGTCTGAGTCCGTGTCTCCTTTACTGATGTAGGCCGTAGGCCTACACGGGGCGGCACAGGCCTGCAGGCCCTGTTGCCATGGGACCCTCGTGCCAGGACAGTGGCAGAGGTCCGCATGGTCAGGAGCCTGGCAGGCTGTGCCCCCCTACCCCGATGGCGCTGGTGTCCCATAGTGCCACAGGGCCTGCCCGATGTCCATGGCAGGCCCCAAACCCCCACAGGCACTGGGTCTGTGGTGTGCTGCGAGGAAACAGCACCCCGGGTGCGCCTGCCAGATGGCCATGGCAGACGGCACCCAACACTCGGGCTGCCTCAATCCACCACACAAACACCCCCGGCAAGCCCCATGGCCCCCGGAGCAGTGTGGTTATACGTTATCCCATTGCTTATTTTACATGGCACTAACCGCATGCTTCCTTTCAAATCTTAATGACTAAAGATTACCACAGGACTTCTTAAAATGTGTTCGCTAAGCATTGACAGTTGTGTGGCAGCTCGAGTGGATTCTGTTAATTAATATGTCTCCCAGGCACCCGTCTAATATCCGTTAATAATTACGTGTAAAATAAGATGCGTTTCTAATTGAGTAACCCGCGCCCGAACTTCCCTTTCAGTCTGAAGCGTATAGTTTTATTTACTTTTCCCCATCTGATGAATTTTGCTATCCGACTTGATAGATTTGAATGTACACTTCTTTTTGCAATTGAGCAGAGGGAAGAGTGTCTTACCCCGTGTTTTAAACGTACTTCGTTTGCCTCGGTCCAATGCCAGAGGAGCTGCCTTATTCCCAGCGTGCTAAACCTGCTGGCTGGGGGTTGACTCATCTGCTATTCCCAGACGGCCATGAGCCTAAGCCTTCTCCATAGCAACCCAGGCGGCGCTCGCAGGAGCCGTTTCCCCTGACAGCGAGCACGTGACGACGGGACGCGGGGCACTGCTTTACTGAAGAATATATTTCACGTTCTAAAACGAGGTGCAGGGCCATGTTTATTGCGTGTTGCATCTTGGCAACACGCAGGTGAGATATGCAGTACGCCTTTGATGTTAACCGATGCACTTCACGTGACATCCATTTGCTTGAGACCCACCTTCCTGCTTCACAGTGCAACCCTCCCCAACGCTAGCCTGGGTCTTATTCAAAGAGAAGCACGTGCCATGCAAAGAGAATTCATGGAGTCCCAGAGAAGAGGTGGAGTCCCATAGGACTTAACGGGAATGGGAACATTGAATCATCGGCACGGTGCTTCAGTGAATGTTCTGCCCATAGAGGCAGGTCAGGCCTCTTCACAGCCCCTACTGGCAGACTCGGAGCGACGCGGTCTGGAGAAATTGCTGGTAACCGTTGTTACCGGCACTTGTTCTTGACCGGGTCACTCATAATGAAGGCCCTAGAACGCCTTTTCAGTCCAGTGAGCAATGGAGCGGAGAGAGCGCCTGGAAGTTGGACATGACCTGATTCAGGAAGTGAACCTGGAGTATAGTCAGAATTTGCATTGATGTGCAAGGGGGATGGAGTAAGAACCCTTAATTTTCTTTCCACGAGCACATGTCTGCTCATAGGTGAATGTCCAGTCCCAATCTACCCATATTGTTGTAGTTTAAAGCTGGTGGAACCTGCAGACCACTGGATTTCAACTCACACCAAAAGAAATGCTCATCCCTTTTAGTACCTGGGTGAGTTTGCAGTAATTGGTCATCTGTTCATATATCTGGTGCCACACCCTATTTGCAGTTTAAGGAAATTATGCCTCAAGCGCAAAGATGACACAAGTTTGTACATCTAATTTTCTTATTGACACTAGCTAAGTTTCTAGGAATGCAGGGCCTATAAAAAGGCCAATCCTTGAGAGAGAGAGAGAGAGAGAGAGAGAGAGAGAGAGAGAGAGAGAGAGAGAGAGAGAGAGAGAGAGAGAGAGAGAGAGAGAGAGAGAGAGAGAGAGAGAGAGAGAGAGAGAGAGAGAGAGAGAGAGAGAGAGAGAGAGAGACATGTGGATGGGTGCTGATGGAGTTCACGACAAAGTGCTAGTGTAAGAGAATCGAAGTGTGCCTAGATAGAGTGAAAATTGTCGTAGGTTGTCACTGTATTTTAATGGCAGGGTACTGAGTTATTGAAGCAAGTCTGGTGAAAGTGCAAACCCATTGCGTGTCTAGTTAGACTGAATTTGTCATAGTCGTAGCTGCATACTAAAGTGTGTAGATGGATAGCGGTGCCTGTCGCAGATGTCCACCACAGTGGTGCATTTATTCATACCCTAAGCTCAGGTGGAGCTTATCTTTGGTCTCGCTATGTGATCTGGTCGCCTGTGTGAAGAAGACAAGCTACCCACATATGCTAATTCTCGGCACTATAGACAGGCTACTCTAAGTGTAAATAGACTATCTTATACCGTCTTCTAAGCATGGAAGCAAGGCTGCCATAGGATCTAGAGTCATCAGTATTTAGTAGCGCAATAGGTAGGCTACACTTATAGTTCTCTATATTTTCTAAGTTCCATAATAGGCTAACAATGGGGCTCTTCTAGTGCAGTAACAAGGATACCAGCATGTATCATTATGAGCTACAGTGGATGACTTATAGATCTTTTAATTGCAAAGGATAGATTACCATCATATATCTTCTAGTGCAATGGACGTGATAAACATTGTAAGGTTCCGCCAAAGTGTCCACTCCCTGATTTAGCCAGGTACAGCACCTAGCTCATCCCTCCATCTGCCTAACCTTTACTGATCTTCTAAGTTAAATACTTGTGCTAACAATCCCAATCTCTTTTAGAGCCATACCTGTGCAGGTCTTCACATTTCCTAATGTGCCATTGACAGATCTGTGTGATTTATTTGCGGCAAAATTTCCTGTGACCGAAATGTCCGCATTTAAAAGATTTTTTTTTGGGTCAGCTGCAGGGGTGTACCCCGCAACCCCCACTCACTATACTGTAGTACTGCAGTAATACTGCAGCATTTTTTTTTTACCGACCTCACCAAAACATACATACCACCAAAGGTTTGAACTTTTAGTTGTTAGAACTTTTGGTGGTATGCTTTTTAGGCCTTTTGGAGGGGTCGGTAATTTTAACTCAGTAATTTCGTCCTATACCCCGTTGACATTGAAGTAATTGGTGCTATGGTCACCTGTAAGACTGTGTTGTCTCTAGATAGGACCAGGGCATGCTGGTTTACTACATCTTGTAATTGTAATTGACAGGTTGTCATCCATGAGCTTCTGATTCCAAAATTCAAGAACATTCTGAGTGCTTGTCTGCAATCCCCTTCGATCTTTGACTCGAGAAGGGCTACCAGTTTGGGTCCTCTAGGTGTGCAGCCGGGGCGGGGTGTAAAGGAGGGGAACCCAGTTCATCCTTTGTACCTTGATCGGCTATCCTGATACTTTATTTGGTAATGTACCGGTTGTCAAAAGTTGTATATGGGTAGCCTGAGCGCACCAGTCAGAGCGAAGGAGGCCTCGAGGGCTGATGTGTTTTTGTGTACAATGAGCGGTCTGTGGGTTGAGTGAGTAGGGCAGCACGCTGCGACTATGGCCAGAATCTGCCTGTGTGTTTATGTAGAAGAGGGTTGTCAGTGTTTTGATGTGTGTAGGCAGGGGCCCCGCTACAACAGCCATCATCAGCTTCAAGCGTAACTTGCTGGCGTTCTGATGTGAATGAGGCTGGTGCTTGCGATAGAGGCTGTGGTGATGGAAATAGGGCGGGAAGAGGTTTCAGGTTGTCGTAGGGAGTAGCCAAGTTTTGAGGGCTTTTCTGAAAGAGAAGTGGTTATCAATGTCACAGATGTAGAGATGAAGTAAGTTTCAGATGTCAGGGGCTTCAATGGAGAAAGGATCCTCCGAATCTGGTGGTGCTGTAATGGGGGATAACGATCTAAGGTTCTTGGTGGGTTGATAGCATATGAGTTTATCCTCAGGATTCGGGTCTGATGTTGTAGAGGGCACAGAGAGTGATGCACATGGCTTTAAAGGTAGTCTGTCGGCTGATAGTGAGCCAGGAAAGACTCTGAATGCGAGGCTAATATTTTCTCTAGGTGAAAGGCCAAGGAGGTGACAGGCAGCAGCGTTTTGGATTGTTTGGAGTTTCCAGAGCTGGAATGCCAGAGTGCCTAGCTAAAGGGAGTTTGCATAGTCTAAGCGGGAGAGGATGATGGCAAGGATAGCAGAGATTCAGTGTCGGTAGGTGAGGCATGGGAAGATTTGCCAGAAGATGCATAGGTGGAAGAAGCAGGTTCTGGTCATGCAGTTGGTGTGTTGGGAGATGGACAGATTCAAGTCTATCGTGCATCCAAGTTTATTTTTACAGAAGTGGATGTTGAACAGGGTAAACCTTGCTCCGTCAAACCCAGCTCCTTTACATTGGCCATAGTCTACTCAGAGAGAGCCCACCTGCAGGAATTCTCATAGTGATTGAACATATTCCCGGAGGTGTAAACCACTACTGGCTCTCCCTCTTCATTGCCATGTTCCACTCAATAACAATCTTTAATATACCTGTTTAATTATAACATTCTGTGTAAACTGGCTAGCATTTAATCTCAATTACTATTCTACTGTATTACAACTTGGGCCAGCACTCTGCTATATCTACACACTACACTGTATACCTCCAGTGTTCTAATGTCAAGCTTACCCACCAGTGCCACACCAGCTATCTGGAAGCAATGTCTCACGGCACATTCATACATCCCGCCCCTTGACTCCAGAAACTAGTGCCTCAAGAAGACTTATGAAATAATAGGAGATGATGTATCCAATCTGGACTTCATTGACCTGGATGCATTAACACACATTCAGTGGCCATTTTGGAACATGGTAAAATTGGCCCTGGACTGAGCACTGAGATGCTGCCCTCCCTCCTCACGTGCACCACCCATGCTCTCCTTACTGCCTGCCAGGACTGTAGAACACCATGTGAGGACAAAAAGAGGGGTTGATTAGTCTACGTCCACTCTCTAACAGGTGAAATCACATGTTGCCCAGTGAATGACATTGAAGGTGGCTATTTTGGAACAGAGCAAAATCAGCTACGGCAGGCAAAGATTGTTTCAAGTATTGGGATGGCTATATGTACCACTGCTGATGACACAAGAGAGTGCTGGTCTGTGAGAATGGTACCAAAGTCTGCGCTTACTTAATGCCATGGCTTAGAGTTGTGTGGCAGTGTTTCCACAGTAGGTCCCTTCTCTGGTCTCCCTGTTGCTTGGCTCCATATGTATTATTTCACCCTCTCGTCCACTTTGTCCTCAAGGGACGATAGACCAGACTTTCGCCATCATTACAAGTTTGCCGATCTGGAAATAAAGTGCTGGTATTTCCATATACCAGTGTTAGGTAAGAATTGGTGCAGTCACACTGTGTGACACTACACAATATTTATCTGCTTAGTATTAGGTAACACACCTTTTGGTGTAGGTCTGTACTACCCTGATTGGTAGTGTGACTGAGCAGCCAGGCTTATCTCAAGAGGGGTAAATGTGAGCTGTAGAGCTGTACAAATGAAATCCGTAAATACAAGTAGATAAGTAACACGTACACTCAAGTTTTCAGTTATAAATTATTATTTATTTAATCACCATCCATTTTTAAGTAAGCATTCTTTCAAAAGGCAATTTGTGTAACAATGTAAATATACTTTAAAATAACTTTTCAGAATGAAAACAAGTTAGTGGATAATCACTGGATATGTTTCTTACACAATTCCCATACCCTGAGGTGACTTCAATCACAAGGACAGTAATGGCATTTATATATCACACTAGTATACTTTGTAGATTCTGAGGTTGCAGAAAGGAAAGGTTTGGGAAAGAAAAAGGTTAGACAGTTTCTCAGTATATGTAAGGACAACTAAATCTTCCAGTGGCATTTAGATAAGCCT